>NW_005842047.1:384910-397887 GCF_000455745.1 Alligator sinensis
TGACACCAAGGCAGAAAGCAGGGCAGTTCAAACAATGCTGCCTTTAATGCAGTTTTTCCATCCCTCCCCCAGAGCACTGGGATTGGAAGGGACCTCATGAAAGGATGACAGTCACTGGCCAGCTACACAGTGAATAATGAGAGCAGTCCTTCCTGCCCCCTTCCCCCATCTTCCCCCTCCCTCTCCTTACTGTAGTTTCTGTTTCCCTGCGGGCAAGCCCAGCTCAAAAATTTTGAAACGTTTCGACTTGCCTCCTTTCATTTCAAAACTCTCTGTTTCATTTTGATTTCGTTGTTTTGAGCTTGAAATGTGTTGAAACAGCATTGAAACAAAACTGCCGGCGAAATTTTGCACAGCTGTAATGAGCAGCCCCCAGCTCCAGCAATTCCGTTTCAGTCACCATGGCTTGAAATGCTGTTGATTGTGCTGAGGCCCAGCCCAATGAACTATATGGTAAATCATGAGCCTTTTGGATTTGGACTAAGGTCATGTGTAGTTTGTACTATATATATAAGTAGGTACTGATGATGTGGGCACCAGAACTGGCAGTCAACAGTCTGGAGGTGGTGCCAGAGCTCCTGGGCATCCATGGTGTTCTGGGTGGCCTCATCCTCTTCAGCCATATGGAAGTCAATGGCTTAATCCGGAACACTTTCCAGGCACAGGATGCAGTAGGTGGCCCCTCATGGGATAGCTGACTGGTGGCTCAGGGGCAAGAAGAAGTGTCCCATGGTGACCAGCTACCAGATCATGTCCAGATGGCTGTGCATGATGACCTGCAGCCTCCAGTAAGAGTTGTGTAGGGCAACAAGCAGGATGTTCTGCAGCTCCTGGGTCTGCAGGCTTGGGCACGGGTGGTGGGACACCATGTCTGGGACACAAAGGCATGACAAGGGAGGGCACTCACTCTTGGCCTGTTTTGGAAGCCTCTGGGCAGGATGCCAGGGTGGATCCACAGTGAGGTGGCAAGGGGTTCATGTTTGTTTACACCCAGCAGACAGTCAGGGTTGGCGTGAGTGCTCAGTTGTGTTTGGTAGTCCCTGGCAGCCTGGGAAGCCTGCAAGGTACATTGGGAGGAATGCAGGAGTTCCACTCACCTGTAGGCCTCCACTAGCTCAGGCTGCCTGAGTGCCCCTGCCTGGAAGGGTGAATGTGTATACTGTTCACCCCTGATTGAAACTAGAAAAAACCATGTAACTTGGATTGATTCCTCCCCTGACTTTTTGAACACCTGTATATTAGGGGTGTGTGAAATGGGCCATATTCAATTCAGATTTGGATTCGGCCCAAATCGGGGATAGTGATTCCATTAGTTGATTCGGATTGTTGTCCCAATTTGATTTGGCCGAATCCGAATCTGAAGATTTGATGCTGATTTGGAGAATCAGAGATTCAGCCATAGACACAGCTTGAAATGTTTTTTCTACGTACCTTGACGTACCAGGCGTGGCTCATGAATGCTGTGATTGTGTGGCGGATGGGCCGTCCTAGAGGAGCATGACAGGGGGGCCCATGTGCTTGGCGGCGAACCCAGAAGTGGACTGGAAGTATTTCCAGTCCACTGCAGAGCACATGGAGGGCTCCCCCGCGAGCCCCCCACCTCAGCAATCAGCCGCGGGGGGACCCTGCGTGCACCCCCAGGCCCAGGAGGCACCAGTCGCCGAGCTGGAGAGGTGCTGGAGAGCCCTCCGCATGCTCCTCGGTGGACCCGGAAGTGGACTGGAAGTGCTTCTGGTCCATTTCCGGGTCTGCTGCCAAGCACACTGGGGACCTCCCCACGCTCCTGTGGGATACTCCATCTGCCCCACCATCTCAGCATTCACAAGCCACACCTGGAACCTCAAGGTATGTCGAAAAAACATTTAAAGCTATGTCTGTGTCTGAGTCATCAAATCTTTCTGAATCTCTTCGAATCAATTCAGAGAGATTAAAGGGTCTTCTGATTTAATTCAGATTCGGAGATTCAGCCACCAGATTGGGCCACATCTCTGCCAAATCGAATTAGCGACCGAAGCTTTGCACAGCCCTACTGTATATGGCCTTGGAGAGTATACTTTGGTAATACAACTTATTTGCTCAGTTACAAACCAGAATGTTTTAATTTTTCTTAAATTTTTCTATAGATTAGAAGATATCAGGCAATGACTATACAACTCCATGTGGAGCTCTTAGAAACCACCTCTTTAATTTTTATAGTATTATATCTACAGACCACATGTATAAATCAGAAGATTTCCTTGGTACTGTTCCAAGGACCCAGTTCTCTCTTTGTGACACCAGGGTAGTGGCAACCTGAGCTCTTCGGGGCACTCATAGTGAACATAGTTTTCTTTTGCAAATAGGATTAGGAGGCACAGTTTCCATCCTTCTATATAAAGCAGGATAACTATATTTCTCCCATTTCATCCATTCATAGGCCTAACCAACAGTCACTTCCCTCTGCAATAGCAGCTTTCATATGATTTCCATGGTAATGTTTTGACCACATGTATGAAGCAGAAAGATTTCCTTGGTAATGTTACAAAATACCACTTGTTTTAAAATTAACTTTTCCAAAACATGATGTTTTTATAAACCATTAGTCAGCTATGTTTCCAACACAAAGTATCTTTATTATTTTGGAAATAATTCCAGGAATATTTTTTATATGAATGCTCATGGCTCACAGATCTGTTGTGAAAGAAAGGCACAGTACCATAACCGAACAATATTTCAAGTGAATTGGAACTGAGGTAACTCGGAATCCACTGAGGTAACTTTCTGAATGGTGCTATTCACAGCACTTTCATTCCTTACTTTAAACTTTTCATTTGCTCATACTTATTCCTCTGGCTTTGCATATCCACTATAGGGAGCTTATTTTTGCTTTGATATGCAAATAGAAAGAACACAGCAGTTCAATTTAATGTCTTCCTGAGTATAGTCAATAAAAAAACTTGTAACTCTAGAAGATGTTATTGTACTTTTTAAAGACTTCTATAAATTACATGAATAGTAGGGCTGTGTGAAATTTCGCCGGCAGTTTCGTTTTGATGCTGTTTCGACTCATTTTGAGCCCTGCTTGAGCATCTACAAGTGCAGCCCTATTAGGTTGCAGGAAACATAAACTCTGCAGTAGGTTGGTACTGGAAAATACAAGTACTATCCTGCTGTGGAAATTTTCATGAGCAGCAGTGCATGTGTAGAGACTGACCCAGCTGGCTGGGGAATGAGGGTGCTTCAGTGTGGAGGTTGCCCACTGGTTAACCTTACACTGGAGCACCCTTGTGCTCCAGCCAGCCCCTCTTCAGGGCATTGATCTGGGTCAGAGCAGCCCCTGGCTGGCAGACTGAACCCCAGGACACCTGGCAGCCAGGGCTGCTCTGATCCACCTCAACATGCTACAGTCCTGGGCGCACACGTAAACGCAGCACCTGGGAGCAGTAAACTCCTATGAGATATGCAACAGAGTTTAGTGCTTTGCCTTAATATGAACATGTAGATGTGCCTAGTAAGGTGTGGACACATTTTCCTCAAGCTAGCTGCCCATACTAAGTGCTATTACAATCCCTGACCACTAAATGGCAAGAGATGGTTGCAATGAGCAGACTTGTTGTGGGATAGGTGGAAGGTCTGAAATTGACTAGAGGAAATGACACATGTCTGGTATGCTTGTGTAACTTACCCTTACAACTTTACCATGGAGTGAAAAGACTTATACCAATTCAAGGGTTTATGTTGTATCTGCCTTTCCCACTCCGGAATAAAGGCAATTCACTTGATAGTACACATGTTTTATGTCCTCAGTCTGAATTCACGTAGGATACAAACACAAACTTGCCAGCACTAATATGGTGGTTTATTAGGATACAGTAGAATGGAAAATAGTGCTGAAAAGGGAGCTGGTTCTCATACCATGACTTTCAAAAGATTAGACAACTGCCCTACAAAGAAAATGATGTTTCACCTGAGTCCATCTGTTTCTGTCTTTAACCTTTTCCTCTCAATCACGAGTCCAACAGTGTTTGTGTATCTTTGAGGAGAATGTGGTATCCTGGCAGGTAGGAGAAACATCTGTCCAGACAAAGAAATCGGGGAGATTAGCCATTACATTGTCATTTAGATTTAATTTTCTTTTTCATGTTTCTTTGTTCCCTTCTACTTTTACTCTAATCCTCATTGATATTATGATGTTCCTTGGCAAGTAAGCCCACACTGATATCAGCAATAGAACAGATACTGTTGCAAGCTTTCTCAGTCTGGTGCTTTTTTAATAACAACGTTTGATTCAGCAGCACTACCTCCATGCGTAGGGAGTTAGTCACCTGTCAGCTTCAACATCACAGTTAGATAAAATCAAAGTGAACAGTCAGCCTATTTGAAATTTAGAAAGTTACTTAATTTCTGAGCAATGGTAAGAGAAATTAAAAGAAAGCTTGTTGCTAGCACGAGAGGATTCCTAGACTAATCCTCCATGGGCATTTCTCCAAAGAGCAAGCATCTGGATCATGAGGAATGGAGTTCTCTCCAGACATAAGTGATTAGCATGAGGTGCTTAGTATAAGAACTTCTATAATAGTATTTACTATACTGAGTTCCGCATTAAAATCATCACTTTATTTTATTTTGTAGCAGAGCTGAAGGTTCACTTAAAAGACTTGTTATAATCATAGCTTAAACACTCACACGCATGCTCAACACACACATATAATAGCAAACATATATTTACCTCCCCTTCTCTGATAAAGATATCTTTATGGTTTCCATTTTCTATTATCTTCAGGCACATGTCTCCTTCCACTTGATAAAACAACTGTAGCACAGGAAAAGTGACTTTAGGACATGTATTTCAATACATGTGACATAGCCTGCATATCCCTGGCAAATTCTGTTTATAAAATATATAAGTAAATTTACTCTGTGATTATATGGCCTGGGCATAAGGCTATATTTTCATTGAAACCAACAGGGGGTATACACCTAACCTGCTTGAGCAATTCTGAAAATACTAAATCACTAGGCACCTAAATGTCTTTGAAAATCTAGCCAATAGTTCCCAATTGTGTAATGGGTTACCATTTGAAATTGATAGGACTCCATGTCGAAGTCCATGTTTGGGATAAACTTCTGCCGCATTGGAACCATATTTTGTCCTTTTTTCTACTCTCAACAGACATTCTGTATGCCATCCATCAGAACCTGAATCAAAGGAGGGAAGAAACGTAATTTGTTTGGTTTTTAGTGTATGTCACTTTAGGAGTCAGTGGGAGCATCTACATGAGATGCTAATGGTGCAATAGACTAATTATATTATGCATTAGTGCGGCACAGAAAAACCAAGCGAATGCGCTGTAGAATTAGTCTATTGTGCATTAGCGTCACTTAAAAAGCATGCGGTGCTAATGTGCAGTAGCACCGATTATGAAGCATTAAGTTACTAGCTGTGATTACATGTACTAAACTTAATACACTGTAATTACAGCACATTAATGAGCATGTAGACAGACCCAATGATATTCAATATTTTCACTAGTTCTATTGTTTGTGTTTCATTTCTCTGATTTACCATTTTTTCAGTTAAAAATCCTTTTCATATTTAAAATTTCCTTCAGCCATTCTAGACTTTCAGCTGACATTCAGGTATCCATGCCTACCTTTTCAGAGATGTTTGACTGATCTTTCTGAAATGGAAGTAAGCCTTTATCTGGACATGGGTCTGCTCAATTTTAGTCATCACTACTGTGGCTCTACAACTGTCACAACTCTTCCCACTGTGTGTGGGTCTTCAAGGGGCTAGGCCCTTAGACTCATGTAAGAGTAGAGCCATTGGACCCAGTTTTCTCTTTGTGACACCAGAATAGTGGCAAACTGATCTCTTCAGGGCACTCACAGTGAACAGAGTTTTCTTTTGCATAATTCTGTATAAAGCAGGATAACTATATTTCTCCCACTGCATCCAATAGCAGCTTTCATATGATTTCCATTTATTGTCATCAAAACAGGTGGTTAATTTTGTCCATGGATGGATGTAATGGATGTACTTGATGGTATAAGTAATTCTAACTAAATTAATATGAGGATTGGTTGGAACCTAGGTAGATTTTTAATTTTCTTTTCTTTTTGCTACCAATCCTAGCGAAAAAAAATGAAGCCATGAAAGAACATGGAAGAAACACCGAGCCAAACCTTTTCTGAATCTGGAAAAAATTCTCATTTGATTTGATATGGGTAAGTTCCAAATCAGTTTACACATTTCTAGTTGGTACACAGCTCTAAGGTTTCGAAAGGTACTTTTATGAATCTCAGCTTTGTAGACTTCAAAAGAAAATGGAGCATTAAAAAGATTCTGCATTAGAATGGTGTTACTGAAAAAAAGCCCCTGTTGATAACTTCACATCAGGGGCATCAAGATGGATAAATTATAACCCTTGTCAAACTCACTACTATCTCAATCCATTTTTTAACCTCCTTATACTTCATTTTCCCATCCTCCTTTCTTATCGACTTTCTTTGCTTTGGTGTCACTGATTGATTGGTTAAAATGCCAGAGCAGCATGTTCATTATAGAGGACCTCCGACAAAGCTGACTGCTCATTGTACACCATAAGGTGACTCAAGTGGAGAAGTGGGCTATGTATATCCGTTCAAAAAGAGTAATTTTATGTAAAAATTTTTTACTCAGATACTGATGACTACAAAGGCCACACCGTTCATGTCCTGACTGGCAATTGAAATTGCACTCTGGTGACCACATTTTATTAGAAACTATGATGGTCATTAACATAAAAATATAAATAAGGCAAAGAGAAGGATTAGGTCTACCAATGGCCCTTTCCAGGGAATTACTCAGGAAGAATTTCATCCACTGTTTCTAATGCTTCAATTAAAAATAAAGCACTCTCAGTGCCCTGGTTGTAGAATTCTTTTCAGATTCCCATATTAACAATCTGCTCACTCTTTTGTAATAATTTATTTCCTCACCCCTGGGCAGTGAGCAAGCCCAGTGACTATGCATCACTTTAGCCCTATTTTGAAGATGAAAGTGGGATTTAAGTGACATATGAGTCTTGGGCTGTCCCTCAGCACAAGGGAGAATTTCATCACCTTGTGCCAATATGTCATTGTAACTAAACATCTTTCTTGTAATAAAAGGCTGCGAAAGACTGTGAGGCTGCTCACATTGAGTTCAGTGGTGCAGGAGCATGGCTGTAAAGGACTCTTGAGCAACCTTAACTTAGAAATTACTGGGCGCATCTACACATGCGCTTTACTGTGGAGCTGACTAATTAGCTCCACAGTAAAGTGTCACTGTCTACACATGTGCCAGTATTGTATGGCATCCATTCATCAGTGAGTGACAGTGGATATTACATCTATTCGATTAACAGGTGGTGTATTCTCTCTTGTGGCTGTCGAGACCTATGTTAGACTTGCAAGTCCTGCCACAACGGTCACAGGTGTACATGGCATTAGGAGTTACTGTACTGACAGGCTGTTTCCTTTAGTCATGTTTCTGTTATAACTTGAGTAATCATTTCTTGTCATGATATTGGACTCTATGATTGAGAAGGGAACGCCACTTTGTCCTGTCCATGGCACCCATATTAGGGCACAGTAAATTAATTAACTCTGCTGTAGGAATTACTGTTCAGGACAAATACTATCCTACAGAGGAGTAGTTACATGCACTGAAATACACATGTAGGCGGTGACCTGGTTGGCTGGGTCATGAGGGTGCTATAGTGTGGGGACTGCCTGCTGGCTAGCCCTGTGTTGCAGCACCCTTATGCCACAGCCAGCCCCTCTGCAGCACACTGAGCCAGGGCAGAGCAGTCCTGTGTTGGCAAGCTGAACCTGCAGACCACTGCCAGCTGGGGCTGCTCCGCCCTGACTCAACATGCTGTGGTTCCGAAAACACCTGTAAACGCTGCACCCAGGAGCAATAAACTCCAGTGTGAATGGCACTGGAGTTTATTGCTACATGCTAATTGCACGTGTAAACGCACCCAGTGATGTTAGCAGACCCATTTAACAAATGAAGAGAAAAGGAGGATGCAATGGGAGTTGTGGTGGGGAGTGGCTATCTATACTTAGGAGAAGTATTTATTTGCCTGTATTAAAATGATGCTTTTCAAAGTACAGTAAAAGCCGTGTTATCCGGCACTTCATTAACTGGCATGCCAGTCGACGCAGCAAAAGCAAAACCAGAAGTTCTACTTCGAGCCACAGTGAAATTATGGATAAATTTACTGATAAATTAATAAAGTTTACATCTAATCCAATATGACTGTAAATATGGTTTTAATCTTAGAACTGTTTTCAGGAAAACAATATGGTATATTATTGCATTTGAACTTTTCATTCACCTATTAATCCTTTGATGATATTGTGAGGCATAAGTGCCAGTAATTATTCAATTCACTACTGTGCTAATTATATATTCTGAACTTCTGTCGAGGCAACTGTCATCTGTTTAATAGCTCAGTGAGTTACTGTCAATACCCATTCCATTTCAATAGCGTTAGCAATATTTAAGAGTAAATAGAGAACTTTATTGTTCTTTGCTGAGCCATTACTGTCCTGATACAATTTTCCCAGTTATTGGGTACAATCAACCCATACTTACACTGCCACAAAAAAGTCCCGTAACAGGATAAGTAGCCTGGTTTCACTTCGTGTGTCCTGGAGAAAGGGAATGGCTACAGAGAGCTCACAGAGAAAGAGTCTGTTTAATACCTACCCTGGGGACTGGAAGGGTTTCTGTTTCTTGTTTCAGGAGATAACCTGGTGTCCATTCTCAGTATCATGACTGTCAGACAGATTTCTTTTATCTATAGTTCTCATTTCTATAATTTTTATTTTATGTATTTTACAAATTATGTATCAATGAGAGCCTTGCTTGGAGACTCTCCAGTCTAGACAGGCAGTATACAGACAAGAGTAGAAAAGAAGGCACACAAGGCTGAGTTTGCAGGTTTGGTGGGGTAGAGGGGAGTGGTTAGAAGTGAAAGGAAGGGAAGGAAGGGCTGTGTAAAGGTCTTCTAATATTTGTACCATTATTAAATTTAGTTGTTATTGTTTTCCTAAATTTGATACATTTCCTTTTTCTTTTATCCCTCTCTCTTTCTCTCCCTCCTCCTCCCAACTGTTTTTTATTTTTCTTTTGTTTTAGCTCTTATCCTACATGTCACCACTCTCTTCCTGAGATTGTAAAACCTCTCCTGATTTTTTATGAATTCTTACCTGTTACCCACTTCTAAGAGTTGTTATCTAATCAGAAGTCACTCCCCTCCTTTAATCACATAGCCTAGGGCAGTGGTTTTCAACCTGTGGTCTGCAGACTGTGTCTAAGGGGTCTGTGAACAATAACTATGATCAATCAAAAGTATATGAATAACCACACGTACAATTCAAAGGGCTCTGGAGCTCCATTCAAGATTTCCAAGGGAGTCTGCAAATGAAAAAAGGTTAAAAACCACTGGCCTAGGGCTATCCTACTTTTAAACAGCCGAGAGCTGCGTGGCCCATAGGCCACGTAAGTGGAGGCCATGCCCCGTGACCCACTACACCACACCACACCACACCATGCAGGACCCCCACCTCTGCTGTACCATGCCATGCAGGTGCCTCAGCCCCCAACCCTCAGCTTCCCAACTTCAGGCTTCCCGGCTGCACCATGCTATGCAGGCACCTTGGCTCCAGGCAATGCCAGCCCTTTAGGCTGCGTTGCACTGCCCCCCTGGGGCAGGAGCAGGAAGTGGAAGCCAAAGCAGGGAAAGGGAGACTGAGGCCCTGACTGCTGCTACAGCCAGAGGAGCAGCGGAGTGGGAATCTGGGGCACTGTAAATTAACCCCTGATGGGCCATATGTGGCTCTCAGGCTGTGAGTTGGACAGTCTGACAGTTTAATACTGCAGTGCTGAACATCTGCAGTAAACCCCTTAAAATGATGACAGTTTAGCATTGACCCAGTTCCCTTCCCAGAAGTACACATGAAGCACCTCCTCATCCACCACAGTTCAAAGACTGGCAATAACATCAGTTACCAAAATAGAAAATTACAAAGTGTAGCAGTACTGATGATGCCGAGTCACTGTTGAGTTTTCAATGAGCTATTCCAAACAGCACGCCTCCTCTTGGAGTAAATGGTTTGACTAACTTTTTGCATGAAATAGGTGGTATTTTCCATGGAAGGGGGAACAGGGTCTTAGCTCGGAATCCATTGTTTCATTCAGTACTGCTTAGCCCCATGTCGTTAGGCAGAGGGGTATGGGAGGCAAGTGTATAAGAAGGGCTGGTATTCTCCTGTCACCTTGGAACGGGTGTAAAGGCTAAGACCCAGTATATACACAGCCATGCAGGGTTCAGGAATGAAAGAGGCAAGGAAGATTCAGGATTCAGTGTTGCTGAATTGATTGAGGAAAATTAACCGATTAGGCTGTGTTCACACATGCATGGACGTTTGGTTCCCTGGGGACAAGCAGCAGTGGTGCACCTGATGCCACTGCTAGTTGTCCCCAGGGAATGCCTCTGTCATGTGCCCTCTGGCAGGTGGCAAGTTACCCCGGGTGGGGTAGGGGAGGCTGGGAACAGGCCAGTGCTGGCCCCAGCAACCCTATCTGGGGTCCTGGCAGCCTCCTGGGGCTGCAGCAGCCATGATCCTGCTGTGTGGAACCTGGCTGGCAGCTACAGTGTGGCTCCAGCTGGCCAGGCTCTAGTTTTGAGTGGTGCACACTGCCCCCACGTACACCACTCTGCTTTTTTTTCCATGTTTTTTTTGATCCCTGGATATCTGGAAGTCAACCGCCCTCCTGCGCTGCTCCCTTGCAGTGCAAAGAACAATGGAACATGTGGCATGTGGCACCACAGACATGTCTGCAGTGCCACATACTGTAAGGCTGCATTCATCTGGACACATCCTTAGAGTCTAAAAGCCCCTGCTATATTGGAGACTACAGGATTTGGCCCAGGGTTGGCATATATGGCATGTACTGTCTTGTCAGATTGTCAAACACTAAATTAATTTGCAAAGCAAATCAAATTATGACATGGGAGTAGCATTTGGGTGTTGTCCAGGCTTTACAGATGACTGAAATATGTGAACAAAGCAAAACATCATTTTTTCTTTTTCCAGTCAGGATTTCCAGCCATCAGAATCTGGAATGCAACTGCATAAGGAAGAAAGAGAAAATGTTTTTCTTTGCTTGTGTACTTTAGTCACCTGTAAAATGTGGACACCAGCCAAATAAAATCACCTTTGCTCCTTGCTGTGATCTCGTGCCAAGTGCAGCTTGGTTGCATCAGAGAATATATAGATTTTCAAAATGTTTCCATGCTTAAACTTGAAAGTGATTTGATTTTGAGGTTAAAGCAACTACACAGATGAGTAGGGTTTTCAGGGTGTACCCCTCTTATCTCTGCTTCTATGACAAGAATGCAAAGGGAACTTAATATGTACATATTAAAAGATAAGTATTTGGTAGAGCGATAGAGTTTAGAGGCAAACTCCTCTAAGGTCTGAAGGATGGTTCAGGCTGACATCTGTAACTCTTTTGGTAAGCTGAATTTTGAAACACCAATATCTATAAAAGTTGTCTGATGGGAAAGAGAGAACAAGAAAAAGGGTATTACTGAGTGTGGCCAAGGATGGTAGAACAAGTAGTGATGACCTGAAACTGAAAGAAGAAATAATAAAATTATGTGTTAGTAAATTATTTGTTAGCTACAAAAAGGAAAGATGGTGCCTACCAGCCCTAGAGCTGTTTCATAGATTTCATAGACATTAGGACTGGAAGGGACCTTGAAAGATCATTGAGTCCAGTCCCCTGCCCCAGGGGCAGGAAGTCAGCTGGGGTCATAGGATCCCAGCAAGAAAAACATCCAGGTTTCTCTTGAAGGCGTTCAAAGTAGGTGCTTGAACCACCTCCGGCGGCAGGCCATTCCAGACTTTGGGGGCACAGACAGTAAAGAAGTTCTTTCTTATGTCCAGCCTGAAACCATCTTGCAGGAGTTTATAACCATTCGACCTTGTAATTCCTTGGGGTGCTCTGGTGAACATATGTTCTCCCAGGTCATGGTAAATACCCCTTATAAACTTATAGGTGGCCATCAGATAGCCCCTGAGCCTGTGCTTTTCCAGGCTGAAAAGTCCCATGGCTCTCAGCCTTTCATCATAAGGTCTGTTTTCCTGCTCTCTGATCATGCGCATGGCTCTCCTCTGGATGCTATCAAGCTTCTCCACATCCTTTTTGAATTGTGGAGCCCAAAACTGGATGCAGTACTCCAGCTGCGGCCTCAGCTGTACAAGGGGAGAATGACGTCCTAGGATTTGCTTGAGAAACATCTATGGATGCAAGCCAGCATTTTGCTTGCTTTACTGGCTGCAGCATCACATTGCAGGCTCATGTTCATCTTGTGGTCAATCCTGACTCCCAAGTCCCTCTTGTCCGTAGTGCTAGTCAGCATAGCACTGCCAAGCCTATAGACATGCTGCAGGTTTTTCCTCCCGAGGTGGAGAACCTTGCATTTTTCGGTGTAAAACAGCATCAGGTTCTCATCCACCCATTTACTGAGCCTTTCAAGGTCAGCCTGGATTATCCCGCTGTCCTCAGGTGTGGATCCTTTACCCCAAAGTTTGGTATCATCGGCAAACTTGGCCAGTCTGCTTCTGACTCCCATCTCCACATCATTAATGAAGAGGTTGAACAAAATAGGTCCAAGGAGAGAGCCTTGAGGGACTCCACTCGTCACAGGGCACCACAAGGAGTGACTTCTGTCAACCACCACCCTCTGGGTCTGACCATGGAGCCAATTCCACAGCCAGCGGATCATGGTGGACCTGAGCCCACAGTTGGCCAGTTTTGCCAAAAGGTGATGATGGGATACCAGATTGAAGGCTTTTTTAAGGTCGAGATATATGTCATCAATCTCTTCCCCCTTGTCTAGGTGATAGGTCACCTGGTCATAAAAGGAAATGAGATTGGTCAAGCATGACCTACC
>NW_005842047.1:398131-420521 GCF_000455745.1 Alligator sinensis
GTAAATTGTCAGGGCTGGCTGACTTGAAGGTGTCCAGTCTCTACAGCTGTTGCTTCACAAGGTCAGCATTGATGATGGGCAAGAAACGACCCTCATTTAGGTGTTCCTGTCCTGTAATGGGCAGGGGCGTCCCATGGGACTTGTGAAAGACTGACGCAAAGTACCCATTTAGCAAGCTGGCTTTTTCCTGGGCATTGGTCGTCAGTTCTCCCTTTTGGTTTAGCAGGGGTCCAATGTTGCCCTGCTTTTCCTCTGGCTCTCCACATATATAAAAAAGGACTTTTTATTCTCCTTGATACTTGTGGCCAGTTGGAGTTCCATGGCAGCGTTGGCTTTCCTGGGTTTCTCCCTGCAGGGTTGCTCCCTGCAGGTCTGGACCAGTGCAGAGTATTCCTCCTTGGAGGTGGATCCCATCCTCCATCCTTTGTAGGTCTGTCTTTTTAGACGCAGGAGGACCGCCAGTTCCCTAGAGAGCCAAGGGGGCTGCTGTGCCCTCTTGCTGCCTTTCCTCCGAGACGGAATAGCCTTAGCTTGTGCATCTAGGATTGCTCCCTTGAGGAACAGCCACTCTTCCTGGATTCCCCTCCCTTTGGGGTCATGGTCCCTTAGGGCCTCACCGATGAGTCTCTTGAGCTTGTCAAAGTCAGCCCTCCTGAAGTCGAGGACCTCTTTACTGCTGACTGACTTGACAGCTTTTCGGCGGATGGTGAAGGTGATCAGCTCGTGGTCACTGTCACCCAGCTTCCCTTCGATCATTAGGTCGCTGATTAGGTTATCTCTGGTTGCCAGTACCAGGTCAAGCAGCGCTTTGCCTCTTGTTGGCCCGTAGACTTCTTGAGTTAGAGCTCATCCACGCACGTGAGGAAGCTTTGCGACCATTCGGATTTGGCCGAGTGCTCTTCCCACGAGATGTCCAGGTAGTTGAAGTCCCCCATGACAACCAGTTTGAAACTGGACACTTAAAAGATGCCTTTGTAGGGAAGTAAATTATGACAGGGACTTTCTAAACTTATACTTCCAGCTGTTCTGTAAGCAGCTATGTACTTCCAGTTTGGCTTCCTCAGATCCCTGAGAGCCTAGAAATGTTTTATACAAGGTACCACATGCAGGAATGGGAGCTGGTTCACAAACCCTGATCTATTCTGATGAACCTCTTAGGGATATGACATGCAGTCCAAGAACCTGTGGTTTAGATGAGCACAGGAAACCCCACTAAGTGCCCCTCTAAAACAAACACCAAGAAGTCTAGGATTCCCTTCAGAATCAGTTAGCTTCATGACTAATATGGGTTATAACAGGATAGACTAACCAAATCCAAGAAGTTTAGCATAAGCTTTTATAAGCAGAGGGTTTATACATCTGATACAAAAAGGTGCAAATCTATCCTGTCTTCTTCCTGACTTTGGACTATTATGGATAACTACCTCTCTCTCATAACAGGATGTTATCCCGCACTTCTTTAATTATGGAAAAGTGCTCCTAAATTGGCATTAAGATCCTGGGCCTTAACTTTCAAACATGAACTCCTTAATATGACATGCATGTTTGGGATTCAATTTATCATTTAGATCTAAGAGAGCATTTGCCTTTTGAGGTGTGAGTTAAATATCTACATTTATATGTTTTATAAGGAGACTAATTTTTAAACTGCGGGTCCCCACATAAATTTGACATTTGCTGTGCCAAGGCCAAGCTATGCAATAATCTGATTCCCTGAAATCAAAACATAAACCATATATCTAATTTAGGAACAGCTATCTTAACAAGTAAATTAAAGAAGGTTGGAACCATACATTTACTTTTTGGCTTCTGTACAACAAATTTCATTATTTTTGCCTGTGTACTGATGCAATATTGTTTACAATTAAGTGATGAACAAAATATTTTCTGTTTGTCAAACCACCTCATGCTAGGTGTCTGTGAGTTATGCAGTTTTATCACCTGAGCACATTTAGTTCAAAAAGAAAGAATATAACCCTATGCCTGTGAAGGCTTGAGGGAGAACTGCTCAGGTATGAAAAGACTACACTAGTTACTGACTTAACCACCTTATTTGTTGTCCTTTTTAATGAATTAAAGCCAGGAAATTCATTCCCCCATCATATCTCTTTCAGCAGCAGACAAAATTGAATTCATCATATGCAGATTGAGAATACAGTCAGCCATGTAGGAGAAAGGAAAAGGCAGTCTTACAGTGACAACTAGTGGTTAAAAGTGTGTCTTACAGCCCAGTGGGGGAAAAAAAAATACTATCAAGTCTAATTTAGGAATCTATTCTACTATTAAAGAAGTGCTTGTATTTAGCCTAATGGGAAGATTTAAACCTAAGGGATTAATTAAGTCAATGAGATGAAGAAGTTTCTGTTACTTTAGTAAGCTGCTACGTTAGTATGACAATCACAGAGAAACTTGTTCAGTTACATATTTCTATATGTGATACAACTTAATTCAACATGAAAAACATTTAATAGTGCACAGTCAATCCATTGTACATGTGAAAAAGCAGATGACAAAATTTCTCTGTTTAAATTTTGAATGCAACTTGATGGCTTAGGCCCCCTCTACATGTGCAGGTAAAGGCATGAGAGGATCTAATGTGCAATCCACACAATCGCACCCTGTTTAAAGTTTGAATGCAACTTGATGGCTTAGGCCTCTACATGTGCAGGTAAAGGCATGAGAGGATCTAATGTGCAATCCACACAATCGCACCTCTTGCCATGCAACATATGCATGGCAGGAGGCATGATTGTGGGATTGTGCATTAGATCCCATCATGCCTTATTGCTGATGCCATACTTCAAGAAGGATGTTGATAGACTCAAGAGGGTCCAGAGGAGAGCCACTCATATGGTTAGGGGTTTACAGGACAAGCCCTATGAGGAGAGACTGAGGGATCTGGACCTCTTCAGCCTCCGCAAGAGAAGGCTGAGAGGTGATCTTGTGGCCGCCTACAAATTCATAACGGATCAGAGATGCTCTGTTGACCAGGGTGCCTCTTGGGGTAACAAGGAACAATGGTCACAAACTTACAGAGAACAGATTCAGGCTAGATATCAGGAAAAACTTCTTTACGGTAAGGGTGGCCAAAATTTGGAAAGGGGTTCCAAGGGAGGTGGTGCTCTCCCCTACCTTGGGGGTCTTTAAGGGAAGGTTGAATAGGCATCTGGCTGGGGTCGTCTGCCCCCAGCGCCTTTCCTGCCCAGGCAGGGGGTCGGACTTGATGATCTGTTGAGGTCCCTTCTGACCCTAGAAACTATGAATCTATGAATCAGCTGTACATAGGGCCTGGGCTGTGTCGAGCCACAACATAAGGATCCAAACACCAACTAAAGTATGTGCCAACTCTTTCCTGCCTAGGCAGGGGGTCAGACTTGATGATCTATTGAGGTCCCTTCCGACCCTAGCATCTATGAATCTATGAGATAAAAGAAATATATTATATATAAAGAAGACACATCTGTCTAATTTTATAGAGTCTCTTTAATTTTCTCTCTGTGGTACATGGGACAGGCTTCCATTGGGTGAGGGGCAAAATGTAATTATGCCATTTAAAAAAATCTAATTGTGTGGCATTAAAATGATTTAATGTTATGATTCCATAGAAATGGTTTGAGTGTTTTGCCAAACTTATTTTGATAAGAATCACCCACTCCTAGTTATTGTGATAATAAATATTAATGAATCGATTAATTATCACATTAATAATTTGATAATTAAAAATACAGCATAATGGCAGAATACAGTTTAGAGGTGCTTTCAAGCTTTTGTAATCTGATATCCTATAGCTGTGATTATCTCTTTTCCCTGGAACTTGATGCCTATAAATAAAAGTTATGCTCAGTTTGCCTAGGGAAGTGTTTTCTGGCATTTGCTTCTGAATACATAACAAGTACTAGATTCACTTAAGGTGCAATTCCAATATGGCACACAATTACAACATAAATCAACTAAGGTCCACCTCTTTCGGAAATGTAACTATGGTATGTATTATAAAATACCCATGATGTCTTCTACAAATTATGGGTCTGATTGTCTTTGGCCTGCTATATTCATAGATTCATAGATGTTAGGGTTGGAAGGGACCTCATTAGGTCATCAAGTTCCAACGACCTGCTCTGGGGAGGAAACAGCGTTGGGGTCAGATGACTCCAGGTAGGTACTTGTCCAGTCTCCGATTGAAGACCCTCAGGGTAGGGGAGAGCACCACCTCCCTTGGAAGCCCATTCCAGATTCTGGCAATCCTTACCATGAAGAAGTTCTTTCTAATGTCCAACCTAAATCTGCTCTCCGTCAATTTGTGGCCATTGTTCCTAGTTACTTCAGGGGTGCCCTAGTAAATAGAGCATCTCCTATTCCCTGCTGCCTTCCCCTGATGAATAGGTGCATAGGTACTTGAGGTGTTGGGTAGGGTGAGATTTTCAAAGGCATCTAGATGGCCAAATTCTATTGGCAAGGGTCTGTCCCTAACTTCCCAGCCAAATGGAAGTACAAAGCAGGAGTAAATCATAGCTGCTTTGATTTGTTGGGGTTTCTTTTTTCCCCTCCACTTGAATTCTGAACATGGGTAAATGGCTACCCAAGGCACAAAACAGCCATCTGTTGGTACTAGAAAAAACATAGTAATAGAAATACTAGAGCTGTGGAGAGGATAGGGTTCTGGTTTGCAAAGGGTTTAAAGATTTCAAAATATGCCTTAATGCTGGAATGCAAACTGAAATGTTTGAAATTTTTTATTAAGAAGAATTCTGAAAAAAATATTTGTCAGGTAGAATTAAATGTTTCATTGCAACAAAATCAAAATATTTCAAAAGAAAATGAGGTGCAATTTCAAAATGAAAAATCAAAGTGCTATGTGTCAAAGAATGTCAAAATAAGAAACTTTTGCAGAAACTTTAGTCAGAATATTTTTTCTGGTTTTCTTTTGAAATAGAATACCAGTAAAATCCACCCAATTTCTTAAATGTTTCTGTTTTGACTGAACTGCATAGTCTGATAGAATACTTTTCTGTTTAAGTTTCTTTGACTATCTCTAATATATATATCTTAAAATTAAGGTGAAAAGTACATATTGGGAGGTATTGCTCAAAGTAGTTAAATTCCTCAACCCTAGAGACCAATAAAAGCAAGAAGATACAGATGTTCTGTTACCTCTTCTCCTCCTTCGATGTGATAATCTTTTCTTTGGTTTGGTCCTCCCACAAACATCACGTTCAGCTGATAGCGGTGCCTGCCAAAAATATTTAGAAGCCATCAGTAACAGTATCTTTTCTATATTTCTACATATTTATATTTCATTCTAAATTTCATTCTTTTGGATTTTACAGACAGTGACTAATTGAAGCAGTGTGGTCAAGGGCAGGGGTGGCCAACCTGTGGCACAGGTGCCACAAGTGGCATGGGCACCCTCTGTGTGCAGCCTGAAGCTGATTTGGGGCTGGAGGGGCAGGCATCACAATGGCAGATAGGGCAGGGAGTAGAAGGCAGAGCAGCAGATTGGTCAGGAAATACAGGGCAGGGAGCAGAAAGCAGAACCACAGATTGGACAGGAGAAGGAAACTGGAGTAACACTCAGGGCCTAATTTGTGGTATGCCTATGAAAAAGTTTGGCCCCCAGTGATCTAGAGAATAGGACCCTGGACTCAGATTTAGGAGATGTGAGTTCTATTTCTAGCTGTCATTACCCTAAAGCAGGCATGGGCAATTATTTGGACCCACTCGTCACATGCACAGTTTTGGGGAGCAGTTGCAGGCCAGTCAGCACTCCCATCCCCTGCAACAGCTCACCAAACCGACAGCCCATGGGTCCTGTGACTCCTCCCTGCCACTGTCATCACTACCAGTGCCCATTAACAGCTGAGCACACAGCCCTGCCCACCCTATGCCCATTCTGGACTCACCCTGGCTGGAGCAGATCAGCTCCAAACCAGCTGGGACCCAAGTGCACAGCCCCTTTCTTGGCCCTGGCCTTCCCCACACCTGCTCTGGACCCTCCCCAGCCAGAGCAGACCAGCTCCAGACCAGGTGGGACCCTCACGCACAGCCCCAACCCCAGCCTGTCCCACAGCTGCTCTGGACCGGCCCACCTCAATGAGCGGTGGCCAGGTAGAAGCTGCTGCTGGGCATGGGGGAAAAGCGACTGCCTCCCCCTTCCCCGCTTTTGGGCCTTGCTCTGGCTGCCCAGAGCTCATGCCTGGGCCACCCTGCGACTTCTCTCCATTGCCACTGCAAACCTGCCTGGAGGTGGCACTAGTGGTGGTAGTGGTGGTGCCAGAGAGGAGCTGCAAGGCAGTCCAGGTGTGGGCTCTAGGCAGCTGCAGCAAGAAGGGCCTAGCCATGGCAAGGGGGAAGTGGATGCTTTTCCCCTGTACCCAGCAGCAGCTTCTGCCTGGCCACTGCCACTGCTCATCATGGGCAGAGCAGTCATGGGGCAGGCCAGGGACAGGGCTATACACATAAATCCCAGCTGATCTGGAGCTGGTTTACTCCAGGCAGAGTGGGTCTGGAGTGGGCGTGGTGTGGGCTAGGGTCAGGACTGTGTGCATGGGTCCCTGCTAGTCTCCGTGGGGGCAGGACTGGCGGTGGCAGCTGGAAGGATCCATCACCACCTGGGCTACCTAGAAATGGAGTCCAGTGGCAAAGCTGCCCCAGCCCCTCTTTATGACCACGGGTAGCAGGATGCATGGCATGGGATGGATGGTGCCTGGGCCAGGTGGGACTAAGCAAACCACAGCAGGCCGGTCAAAGTCCCTCTGCAAGCCTCCATATTTTGCCCTCCCCTGCCCTGAAGGGTGACTTAGGGCAAGTCACTTCCTGTAGTTTGGTTCCCACATCTGTAAAATGAGAATGATACTATTTAACTTCTTTGAGAAATTAAAGATAAAAAATAATATATGAGGATTAGGTATTATTATCTTTGTAACACAATCTGATGAGAGGAGAAGCTCTAGGTAAAATATAACTTATCCCAGCAAGCTACTGAAGTTAGTAACATCATGCCTGATTCCTTTCTCACATTAGGCTTACAATGGGATAATTTCACTACCCTTTCATCTGATTTAAACTGGAGGAAGTGAGAGGACAATCCAGCCCTTTATCTGATTTATTCACTCTTGTGAATTCCAGTTACCACTTACTCTGTCAGCTCTACCAATCAAGTACCAAATGTAGCCTTCCTTGGGTTCCCTGTGGGCCAGGTTATATCTCCAAGCTCCAGGTGCAAAAGGAACTTGATTGAGGGGATCTTACCCAGCTCACACTGTATTTGCATTCATGGCAGCCTCCTTTATCCCATGTCATTTACAGGGTCCTAAAGCCCTCAATGTGGCTGAGATTTACACATGGGGAAGAGACAGAGGTCAGGCCAGTGACAGGAAAGTAGAGTACAGTACAGGCTAGTGACAGTGACCTATGTTGACAGTGACCTATCACCAGTTAAGGCTGGCCTTGAAAAGTTGATACCATCTAGGGCACGGCTACCCAAGTTCTAAGTGGCTGAGGGCTGGATGCCCTTCAGGCCACACCAAGGTGAGCCATGGGCCTCTGGACTGCACAGATGCCCCATGCTGCACAGACAATCCTCCCTCCCAGTCTTGCACCATGCATATACTTGGATGTCCCAGCCCTGTACTGCATGTTCATGTGGGCACACCCTCAACCTTTAACCTGTGTGGGTGAACCCCTGGGGCACCCTGCACCCATGCATCCTCAGGATCACCCTCAGCTCTCAGTGTCATGATGCACTGCTCCAGCCCCTGAGGCAGGGGCAGGAAACGGAAGATAGAGGAATGAGGGGGAGGCTGGGGACCATAGGGAGAGGGAGAAAAAAATATTTGGAGGAGAGGGAAAGGTAAGGTAAAAGCAGGTAAGTCTATGAGGGGAGGAGAGGGGAAAGGGCCGTGGTGGGGGACGCACAGATCAAGACTGCAGCAATAAGAGAGGGAGCAGGTCACAGGCAGGAGCAGGGGCTGAGGTAAGTGGGGCTCTGGCCAGGCCAGGTGGTGGGACAAGTGGAGGCCTGGTGGGGCATGTGCCCCCTGATCTGTGCATGGGGTGGAGGCAGCTGCAGCTGCTCTTTGAGCCCCACTGAACTGAGAGCCATGCAATGCCACATACGTCCCACTGCCAGGCAGGCTGAGGGTGGGGTGCAGCTGCAGCAGGGAGCAAAGCGCAGCATGCAGCAGCAGCCTCTGCCCCATGCACAGATCGGGGGGGGCATGTGCCCTCTGGGCCTCTGCTTGACCCACCACCTGGTCCAGCCGGGGCCCTACTCACCCTAGCCCCTGCTTCCACCTGTGCCCTGCTCCCTCCCTCACTGCTGGGACTTCTATCTGCTTCCCCTCTACTCCCCACGGCAGTGAGGGTGAGTGGGGCTGGGGCAGGGGCAGGCCATGCACAGCCAAGGCAGGGTGCAGGATGAAGCCATGAGTGGTTTGTTCAGGGGTGCCTGGCATGGGGAAGGGGTGGTGGCCCCCACCCTGCATGCACCCCAGGTGGGAACGGACGGCATGTACCCCGGATCTGTGTGGGGCAGGGTGGGCTGCTGCTGCAGATTGGGGCCAGGGCTGCACCAGGCTCTTCCTGGGGGGGAGAAGCAGCCAAATTCCTTTTGTGTTTTGATGGAGCTTGCTATCAGCAGAGATAAGGATCGGGGCTGGCAGCACTCAGGACAGGCAGGCGGCAGCAGCACTGGGAGGAGGGGTCGGGGGAGCTATGGTGAATTTTGGGTTGGCTACAGTCCCACCCCATAGCCTCCCTCCTATCACTGCTGCCACCTGCCTGGAGCGCAGCCCCACACAGCCTCCGGGAAGAGCCCCGTGAAGACCCGGTCCCAGTCCGTAGTGGCAGCCTGCCTTCGCTCTACGCAGATCCGGGGGCACCCCCTCCCATGCCTCCTGGGGTGTGCGTAGAAGCAGGAGCTGTGTCCCCCAGATGAAGTGCTTGTAGCTCCAACCCGCGCCCCACCCTGGCTGTGCAGTCCCTGCCCCTGCCTCAATCCCAGCCCCACTCCCTTCCTCATTGCAGTATGCGCATCCCTTCCCACCCCTGCTGTAGCCACTGGCAGCTGTATTGCTCCCCCATTTTTTGGGAGGCTAAGCTCTGTTAGCCCCCCTGCTTCCACCCTGCTGGAAAGGAGTGGGGAGTGGCAGTGTGGGGAGTGGCAGCTGAGCTACTGCTCAGGGACCACAATTTAACCCTCCAGAGGCTGCCAGTTGGACAGCCCTGGCCTATGGTATTTTCTTTCCCATGTAGCACTGGAGACCCCCATTAAAAGGGGTGCTTAGAACCTCTGGGAAGACCCTGGTACTGTAGTACCGAGGAAGCTTTACTGGAATACCTAGGATGGCAGCTGGAGCATATAAAGAGAGAGAAGAGCAATCTATCCCCATGCCTGCACCCAAATATCTCAGTAGAGTCAATGGGAGAATTTCTGAAAGGCCTAGAATATAAAAGCTGTGTTTGTTTTGCTTTGTGCTGATACATTAATTTTGATTATTACTAATAGCATTTAAGTGATATCAAATAGTCTCTATCATACCTGAAATAAAAGCCATAAAACTTAAATGAGATCTCAGATCAACTATTTTTATAATGGGCAGTTGTGTGCATTATGCTAATAAGTTGCTCACAGCCTGCAGATTAAATATTAATTTCTAAAGACTAACCAAAATATTTTCACACTTTACAAACATAACGTAACTTTCTACTTATACAAGACAAGCACAGAAATTCTAGCAGAATTGGAAATAACATAGCTGACAATCCATGAACAAAATCCAAAGGGCACATTGGACTACACAGTAAGAAGCCAGAAGTGTGTCTCATGACTGGATACTGGATACTGAGGGCAGATAATTTTTACAGAAATCCAGGTATTTTGTTTCAGTGCCAAGAACTAATGATTTTAAAAGAACAGAGGAGGTAGTACTGTAATTCAACTTACTGACATTGAACTTTCTGTTAAACAGTAATTGAAAATATCAGGTTTACTAGGAACACAGTTCACCATGCTCACAGCGCTTAACATACTATGAAGCCAACCAAAACAAAATTATTAGTGGAACTAAGCAGCATAGAAAAACCTTAGTTACCAACTGTAAATACAAGTTCCAACAGATAGCTTTGACCGCATTGCTGAATACACTTTTCTGGTACATGAATAAGAAGAAAACAGATGGACTTCTTTCCTGAACTAAGAAGATATTGCAAACAGCTTGGTGAACACCCTAAAAGCTTCAGGCTTAGGGGATTGACTTGATCATACCAGTCTCTTGTTAGAATCAGGACCAGTTTATACATCTAGTTTTTTTATATTATACCTACTCTTGATATTTCACTTCTTAAAATGACAGTGTTATTAGAAGGAAATCTTTTTAACAGCTCTAAAGACTATAAAGAATCAGATATTTTAGGATAACTTTAAAGCCAAGGAACTGTTTACTTGTATCCAAAGTAGGGCTTCAGAGGAGTCATAGACACTATAAAAATCAATATCCAGAGTCTGGGTTCTGAAATAATTAACTTCAGATGAGGTTAAAAGAGTATTCCCAGTTGTAGCATAGTTGATATTGAATGATATGTGATTTAAACTTATTCTTGTATTGCATCATGTTTCTGTTCTTAACTGTGCTAATGTTTAAAGCTGCATCCTGAGTTTTTAAAAAACAAAAGAGGGCAAAAAGATTCCTTACCGTTTATAATGAGGAACTAAAATTTTCAAACACAAGGTGAGGAGGGGAGGATTGTGGGGGAGGTGCAAAGCATTCTGGGATGCTGGAGGACTGTGAATTAACTTGAATCTGGAGGGGATCTTGTACAGAAATTCAATAAACTGATTTAATCTAAATCATTTAGGTCTGATACTTCACCCATCCAGGTTTATCTTAAACTGGTTTTGGCCATTTTGAAAGTGCTTTATGTGCACTGAACTTCTGTTGTATTACAGATTGGAACCAACTTCTGATCATTTATACCAGTTTAGGCATAATTTCTGTCCCTAGTCATAATGTCAGATTGGCAATTTTACCTTTGAGTTCCTTCAGAAGACTTGAGTGAATGCCATCCAGGGCTGGTAACTTATTAGTATTTATCGATTTGTTCTAAAACTTCTGTTGTTACTTCAGTGTGGTCCAACCCTTCAGACCTATTCACTAGGAATGATTAGTCTGGCATCAGAATTTCCTCAGTATTTTTTTCAGAAAAAACAATGCAAATAATTCACTTAGCTTCTCTGTTATTTTCCTTGAGTCTACCTTTTACACCTTGGTCATCTAATAGTCCCACCAATTCTCTACCTGGCTTCAAGCTTCTGATGTATTTTTAAATGTTTTTATGATTAACTTTAGCATCTTTTGCTAAATGCTCTGTAATTCTTTTTTGACCTGTCTTTTTTCACTTTTACACTTGACCTGCCAGAATTTGAGGGTTTTCCTGTTTTTCTTATTTTTGATTTGTGGTATACATGTTTCCTGAGCCAATAGTATGGTCTTTTTAAATAGCTTCCAAGCTGCCTGCAGGCTTTTTAGGTTTTTGACTGCTCCTTTTAACTTCTTTCTAACTTCCTCATTTCTGTATAAGTTCCTTGCATAAAGTTGTACGTGGGTGTGGTGGATTTTTTTTGGCATACTCTATGCTGCTAGAATGTAATTATTTATTGTCACTATTACAGAGTGGCTCACCAACAGATACCTCTTGAACCAGGTCCTGTGTGCTATTTAGGATTAGGTCTAGAATTACTTCTCTTGTGAGTTCCAAGATGAGTTGTTCTAGAAAGCAGTCATTCATCACATCCAGAAATTTTATCTCCACATCTCACCCTGATGAGGTGTTTACCCAGTCTATGTGAGGATAGTTAAAGTCTCCCATTATTATTGCTTGTTCCATTTCAGCAGCTTTAATCTCCCTCAGCATTTCATAATCACCATCACCTTCCTGATCAGGTGCTTGGTAGTACAATCCTAGTACTATATTCTTTTTATTCAAGTACAGAATTTATACCAACAGTGATTCTATGGTAGTTTTCCTTTCAGATAAGATTTTATGATGTTGCTGTCTATACTGTCCTTAACATACAGTTACCCTCCTCCACCTACATGTCCAATTATGTCATTTCTATATAGTTTGTAAGCCAATATAGCAGTATCCAATTATTGTTCTTCCACCAGGTCTATGAGATGCCTATTACATCAGTCACTACTTAATACCAGGCATTCTAGTTCACCCATCTTATTTATTAGGCTTCTGGCTTCTGACATTTGTAGGCAGGGAAGAAAAAGGAGTGTGCATCTTATTGTTGAACATCAGAAAGCAGGATTATTCAAAATGCTTTAAATACTAAAATAATGCCACAGGTATTAAAGGTAAGCTGTAGAAATGGAGATACTTTGAAAGAATACAGCTGAATTATTTTGAAGTACTTAATTTAAGCTTCATGAAGCTCTTACTCTAAGATTGGAAGCAGGGGCTGGACAAGGTAATGCCAAGTTATTAATTGAATCTCATAATTCATGGGTATACTCCCACAGTGTGAAATGGGAGATTTAACTGTCATAGAATATGATCCAATGCCCACTGAAGTTGACAGAAAAACTTTCATTGACTTGAAGGTCCTTTGAGTCAGGGCTATAAATTGCAATGTGGTTAACATAAAAGTCCATCTATTTTAAACTGCTAAACAAATTTCAGATATTGCCAATGTTTTAAAGATGCCTGTGATGAGAGATGAAGAACAACATATCAATAGTTACTTTATCTTAGTGATTTGCATAACATCTAAAGCAGTTTCCTTTTAGACCTGAAAATATGTAGGGTAAAACAAAATCTTAGTTTACTTACATAAGTTTATTGCATACTGGTGGCAAAAAATCAGCTTTATTTTCTTCTATCCATTTTCTTACATTTACAAGCAGCTCCATGATTAACCAGCTAGAATTTTTTGAGGAAGATAATGACCTACCACCATCTACTCTCAGTTAGCAGACTGAAAGTTACACCCTCCACAAACCTCGGGGGATTGGTTGATAAGATAGGTTTCTTTTCTTCCGGTTTCGATATGAAAGGGAACTATTTTTTTTGACCAGTCAAGGGTTACTTTGTAGAAGAAACTATGATTAACTAGCTTAGCCAATAATCAACTAGTGTAATCTGAAAACATCAGCATACGAGACACACTTTGTTCACTTAGCTCTCTTAAAATATGCAGCGTGGGGGGGTGTGTGTGTGTGTGTGTGTGTGTGTGTGAGAGAGAGAGAGAGAGAGAGAGAGAGATTTCATTTTTTACTTAGAAAGAAAAATGGTTCTTCTAAATGGTTATTATAAAAATGTTTAAAAAAAAAAGGTGAAAGTATAAAAGTGTGTGGCCCTCAGAGGGGATGAGCATGAAATACTTGTCAGAATAAAAACACTCATAACACCAGAGACTGAAACTCCCTCCCCTGCAACATCTTTTATGGGTTTATAAATTTAGGACTAGTCTTTCTTCCACTCTGCAGAATGCCCCCTCAATGGTCCAATACAACTTAAACTGGTCCACATTTTGTTGCATGGTGAAGTGTTCAAACTCAAATAAGAAATGAACCTGGACCAAGAAACAGAAGGGTTGTAGGATGTCATTGGAATGGGCTCCTGAGAACCAGTTTTTGCAGCTTCTCAGAGTTGCCATCTTGGCCCAGTCCAGCAAGAAATTGACCAGAAAGATCATATCCCCCTTGGTCACTCAGTATGGGATACAGAAGATGTACGCAGTCTCCGTGAAGTCAAAGTCTCATGAGGTTCAATAAGATTCAATAAGGAGAAGTGCAAAAGTCCTCCATTTAGAACAAAACAATCCCATGCACCACTGCAGCCTGGGAACCAACTGGCTAAGCAACAATTCTTCGGAAAAGGACCTGGGGGTTACTATGGGGTTTACATACAATTTTCTAAGTCCAGTGCACCAAAGAGGGCACTGAGGATAGTAAAGAGTGGCTACAGCCAGGGGCACTCCAGGAAAGCATGGAAAAGAATCTTCTCTCCCACCTCCTCACTGAAAGGGCAAGCCATAAATACTAGGCCTGTGTGAATAGGGAACTATTCAATTCAGATTCGGCCAATTCAGATGCCAGATGTTTGACTCGGAGATCTGAATCCTTTTTCCAATTCGATTCGGCCGAATCGCTTTGGAAGATTCGGAGCCGATTCAGAGATTTGGCCATAGAGTATAATGGGGGATAAATAAAATATCTATAAATTTGTTATCTGTTGACTGATTTGGATGAAACTGGCAGGAATGATAGGCCCTGCTGAGAGCATGACACATGCCAGGTTTCAAGGTGATAGGTGCAGGGGTTTCTAGTAAACTGCACCTCAAGCTGCTGACAAGCAAAACTCATGTCACGTGTTTATGTTAAGCCACAGTAGGGTGAAAACTGCAGGGATGGTAGCTCTTGCTGAGGCCACAAAGCCTGCCATGTTTCAAGGAGATAGGTGCAGGGGTTTCTGGGAAACTGCACCTCAAACTTCTGACAAGCAAAACAAATGACATAGGTGACAGTGTATGTGTGCTAAGCAAGGGGGGAGTGAAAACTGAGGGATGGTAGCTCCTGGTGAGGCCACAAAGACTGCCAAGTGTCAAGGAGATAGGTGCAGGGGTTTGGGGGAAACTGCACCCCAAATTCTTGAAAGCAAAATTCATGTCATGTGTATGTGTTAAGCCACAGTGGAGTGAAAACTGCAGAGGTGGTAGCCCCTGCTGAGGCCACAAAGTCTGCTGAGTTTCAAGAAGATGCAGGGGTTGCGGGAAACTGTACCTCAAGCTGCAGACAAGCAAAACTTGTGATATGGGTGACACTGTGTGTGTTAAGATGCAGCAGGGTGAAAGCTGCAGGCCTGCTAGCCCCTGCTGAGGCCATGAAGACTTCCAGCTGTCAAAGGGATAGGTGCAGGGACTTCTGGGTTCTGGGGCCCTGCACCCCTAGTTGCTGACAGGCAAAACTCGTGTCACGGGTGCTTATGTAACTGTTTCTGTCTTGGGGTTATCCTCCCTAGCTACTGTGTATTGAGCTGGCCCCTGAGTGAATCATGATTGATTGGTAACACAGTAGCTAGCGAGGATAATGAGTTAATGAGCAAGGATTAACACCTATGAAACCACAGACTAAGGAGAGGAAAGACAGAGAGAAGACAGGTGTTCAATCTTCATTTTACTGTTCTAGGTGCTTTATCTTCACTTTATTGTTGTAGGTAGAGGCAAACTATCAGCAATTAGCATAATAATTAAAATATGCAACTATCTGATGTACTAGAACAGCAATATGGCAGTACAAAGGCTGGAGAAAATCTACTTCTATTTAGATGGCAATAATTTTTCAAGAAGCGAATATTTTTAAAGCAACCAAGATAAAAAAAGATGATTCATAGTATCATGGTGTTTAGGGTCAGAAGGGACCTAAACAGATCTTCAGGTCCAACCCCCTGCCCCAGGCAGGAATGGTTGCTGGGGTCATATCACCCCAGTCAAATATCTGTCCAGCCTCCTCTTGAAGACCCCCAAGGTAGGAGAGAATACCACCTCATTTGGGAGCCCATTCCAGAGCCTGGCAGCCCTAACTGTAAAGTAATGTCTCCTGATGTCGATCCTGAACCTTCTCTCTAACAATTTGTGGCCATTATTCCTAGTAACCCCGGGTGGTGCCTGGGGAACAGAGCCAATTCCCTCTGGTCCACCCTGGTGAGTTTGTACATAGCCACCACCAGATCCCCTCTCAGCCTTCTCTTGTGGAGGCTGAATAGGTTCAGGCCCTTTAGCTTCTTTTCGTAGGGCCTGCCCCGCTGCCCCTTGACCATGTGAGTGGCCCTCCTCTGGACCCTCTCAAGGTTAGCCACATCCCTCTTGAAGTGCGGCACCAAGAACTGGATGCAGTTTTCCAACTGTGGCCTGACCAATGCCACACAGAGGGGAAGGATCACCTCCCTGAACCTGCTTGTGATGCATCTGTAGATGCACAACAAGGTGTGGTTAGCCTTACTGACAGCTTCCTTGCATTGGCGGCTCATGTTCATCCTGGAGTCAACAAAGACTCCAAGATCCCTTTCTGCCACCGTGTTGACAAGAAGGCTGCTCCCCAGCCTATAGGTGTGTTGCTGATTCCTTCTCCCTAGATGCAGCACCTTGTACTTGTCTGCATTGAATTCCATCTTATTCTTATCTGCCCACCTCTGTAACCTGTATAGATCTAGCTGGATTCTGTCCCTGCCCTCCAGCATGCCCATCTCATCCCACAATTTGGTGTCATCAGTGAATGTGGACAGTGTGCATTCCACACCCACATCCAGATCACTGATAAAGATGTTGAACAGTACAGGTCCCAGGACCGAGCCCTGGAGGACTCCACTGCCCACATCCCTCCAGCTCAAAAATGACCTGTCCACCACCACTCTCTGGGTGTGACCATCTAGCCAGTTTGCCACCCATCTGACTGTGTAGGCATCAATGCTGCAGTCACCTAGTTTTTTTTAAGAGAACGTGCTGGGAAACCATGTCAAAGGCCTTCTTAAAGACCAGGAAGACGACATCCACCCTGACACCCTCGTCCAGGGACTTTGTGACCTGATCATAAAAAGAAACCAGGTTAGTCAGGCAGGACCTGCCCTCAGTGATTCGTTATGACATTTAGTTTTTATATTCTTTCACAAATAATAATTTATCTGATTCTGAATTTAGGCTCGATGTCAACAGTTAAATATCAATGTTGTGATTGGGTAGCCCCAATTTGAGACTCACTTCTTAAGATGATCCCCTCTGTCATAGGTGGCAGAAGGCTGGGGCTAAAGGGGCTCAGCAACCCTCAAACTTTTTGTGGTGGCCAGCAACAGCAGCAGCACCATGGTACCACCATCCCACAGTGCCCAGCGCTGCTCAGCATGCAGCCACTTCCCTGATGCCATGTACAGCATCAGTGCGCGTTGGCCTTGCAATGGCCCTGAGGGAGGAACGGGTGGGGGTCAGGTAGGGCTCAGTCCCCCCCTCCCCCCTCCAAATAATATTTCCCCCCCCACTGCTTATGCCCTCTGTCACTGCATAACTTTGATGGCAGAAGTTGAAGCTGAGCTAGGGGTCTCATGGGACAAAACTCTCATGGGGCCTGTTGCATCAAGTTGTTGAGCAAACAAGAAGTGGAAAACTGGTTGTGAATTATCAGGAGGTAGGGTAGATATATACCTTTATAGGCTTTGTTCACACCTTTATGTGAATGCAACCTAACTTGTTACATTGGCGCATTGGCCAGGAAGATTCCAAAGGCTGTATATGCCAGAAAATGATGGTCTATACAAAAGAAAAGGAGAACTTGTGGGCTCAATGAGAAGTTGGAGGACTGACTATGAGTGCTAGCCCAATGGCCGGTAGCAGAGCAGCAGACGTGGAAGCTCCTAGCCAAGCTAGCACAGGGGCTGCAACATCAACTACAAGCCTAAGAGACTCACTGGGCGTAGCAACAGCTGCTGTTAGAGAAGTTGGTTAGTTTCACTCAGCAGAATCGGGCAGCCTAGGAAGGAGGCCATGAGATGCCACACCCACAGGATGTGAGACAGAAACTACGAGGGGAAGCCATGAGGGGGATGGGATGGCGGCACAGAGATGTAATGCCTAGCAAGAAGAGGAACAATGGGGTGGAATGCAGCTATTATGGCAAGGCTGTACAGTTAGAAGGGCAGGGGCTGGGAAGAGACCTAAATTTGCTGATGATAAATATGCTAGTGGAAAGACAAAGGGTGCAGACTATGGTGGACTCAGTCTCAGACCAGACGGTAGTACAGAGAGACTTGGTAGTGGGGACGGGATGGAACAGGACCAGATAGTCCCTAAATGCCTGCATGGGGACACATGACCATATGCCAAAATGTAGATAATTCTGTGGTATGACACCCACAAAGTGTTAGCTTGCGAAGCCACCCACAGTATTGCCAACCCCATTGTGTCAAAAATCATGAGACAAACACTTAAAAATCAAGAGATTTGGAATGTAAATCATGAGATGCTATTTTTTACGTGTGCACGTAGATCCCGGGGCAAGTAGGGCACAGAGCCCCAGGCCATATTGGGCAGCCCGCCTCTGCCCCATGCACAAATCCAGGGGGCACATGCCCCTCATGACTCCCCTAGCCCCAGGGCTTCATTTACCCCAACCCATGCCCCCTCTCTCTCTCCCTCACTATGGGGGCCTCAGTCTGCCCTCCCCCCTTCCCCTCTACAGACTTACCAGCGTGGCGCTCTCTATATGCACCAGAAGAAAAAATCCTGAGATTTGATCTCTCTTTCAGGAGATCATGAGTCAGAGTTATTTTGACTTTGAAATCAGGAGTCTTATGATTTTTTCATGCGAGTTGGCATTACTGCAATTACCTTATCCAGTGATCCTAGGCGGGGACTGGCCCAAGTTTCCAGCAGTGTTAAACTGTCACAGAGAGGGTCACATGTAGAACTGTCACAAAGGAGGGTCAGGCCCATAGCCTGCAAGGGATGAGAGGCAGAGTCAGGGACTTGTAGCCAGGGGCCAGGGCCCAGGAAGAGAGGTTAAGGGCTGACGAGGCTCACAGCTGGGAACCAACAGGGCCAGGGACCTACAGCCCAGAGAAATGTGGAGCCAGGGCCAAAGGCCCAGTGCCTTGGGACAGGCAGGACCAGGGTCTTGGACCCAGGGATGCACCTGGGAGTAGCCAAGAGGGGCAAAGGGCCTGGGTGTGGGAAGAGAGAGATAGTGCCAGAGTAGAAGGCAGCCACACTCCTCTCATTGAGGGTTTAGTTGGAGAGGACCATGAACCTCCACTAGTACCAGCCCTGGAGCTGAGGATGGATATCAGTACCCTCTTGGAAGACGGACATTTTCAATTGGAGCAGAGCCAGGAGGATGGGTTCCGGCTTGCGTTCTGGGAGCATTAGGCCCAATGCAATGGGGAGGTACTGAGACCAGAGCTGATGAAGACAACTCTGAGGTTTGAGGTGAGGAATGATCTCCTCTACAGAACTGAGTGGGTAAGCCCGAAAGGGAGGAAGTGATACAACTATTGGTGCCCCAACAGTACTGTCAGGCCCTATTAAAAGTTCCCATGAACTTCCTATAGGAGGCCACCTGAGGAGAAATAAAACAGAAGCCCAAGTTTGGGAAAGGTTCTTTTGCTTGGGGTTACTCCAGGAGGTAAAGGAGTACTGTGATTCTGCCCCATGTGTCAGAAAGTAGCACCCAACCACCCATCCAGGGCCCTCTCCCCTTGGTAGAAACCCCTTTTGAATGGGTAGCTGTGGGCACTGTGGGGCCATTACCAAAGTGTAGCACAGCACACCAGTACAGGCAGTCCTTGCACTTACAGTGGGTTATGTTCCTGGAAAAGGTGCTGTAAGTTGAAATGATGCAAGTTGAATCTGCTTTTCCCATAGAAACAATGTTATAACAGGGGGTTATGTTCCTGACCAAGGGCCTGATGCCCAACTTTTTATAGAAATGACCATAAACACCGTATTTAAATCAACTATTTAATCAACTATAAATGATATACACTGTACAGTACAAAGCTTTCTGAAGTGATGGCTTTCTGAGAAACTGATCCAGGGATGTTTGTTTTGCTGCCCTCTTTTTCTCATTGTAAATTTCCCTGTAGTGCAGTAAGTGCGAGGATCCAGCGCCGTAAGTAATAACATGGGTGTAAATTGTGAAGCGCCGCAAGTTGAAACACCATAAGTCAAGGACTGCCTGTATATTCTACTTATGGGGCAACTACTGATGTACTGGTGCACAGGACACCAACATATTTTATTTATAATAGACTTTATGTGACCTGATACCCCAAGGTGGTACCCATGAGGACTGTGTCCACCCTGAAAGTAGCAGACAAGCTACTTAAAGTCTCCTTTTGAGTAGGACTTTCCAAAGAATTACTGACTGATCAGGGGATGAACTTTGTCTCGTGTCTTTGAGGGGGTTACTGAGACTCTAGGGATTAAGCACCTAAAGACCTCAGTATACCACCCACAAACCAATGGCTTAGTAGAGCGTTTAAATCCAACTGTAATGCACATGTTGAAAAAAATTGTGGTGGAGGACCCACAAAAGTGGGATCAGATGTTGCCACCTCTGCAGTTTGCCACGAGAGAAGTTCCCCAAGCCTCAACAGGATTTTCCTCCTTTGAGCCCTTATATGGACATCAGTCATGGGGGATCCTGGATTTGATTGGAGAAGGATGGGAAGATCAGCAAAGTAAAGACAGAAATCTGGCACAATATGTGATCCAGCTAAGGGAATGACTGCAAGCAGCCCAAAAAGAGGCTCTAAAGCAGGGGTCAGCAACATTTTTGGCTGGAGTGCCAAAAACACTCCAACCCTAACCCACACCTTGACTTGGCATGCCAGGGACAGACTACAGGGGAACCTTCAGGGCCTACAGGGGCCTGATCTTCATTGCTGGTGGTAGCTGCATGCTTGCCTCCGAGCAGATGGTGGGCGAGGGGCCGGGGTTGCCCTACCCCGGGCTCCTTCCCCACCCTGTGCCCAGAAGTGCATATGCAGCTGCCACCACTACGGAACCAGTGCTGGGGCTCGGGAGCCTGGTGCAGCAGTCTTCAGCTTACCTCCTACCAGTACACCTACCCAGAGCCCAGACCAGCTGTGGCAGGCAGCTGGGAGACTACAAACAGCTGTACTGGGCTCTGGCTGGGCTCTGTGGCAGCATGCCTTGAGATGCACAGCCAGGAAGAGGCCTGGGGCAGCACAACACCAGACCCTTCCTCGCCATCTGCCTGGAAGTGCATGTGCAGCCACTGCCACCATGGAACATAGCCAAGGGCTCCAAAGCCCAGTGCAGCTCTTTACAGCCTCCCAACTGCCTGCCACAGCCAGCCTGGGCTCTGGGCAGTTGTAGCATTTGGCTGGCAGGGTGCAAACATTTGTAACAGGCTCCAGAGCACCGGCACTGGGTCTGTGGTGGCAGTGGCTGCACATGTGCCTCTGGGCAGATGGCAGGGGAGAAGCCATGGTTGCTCTGCCTCAGGTCCCTTTCCAGCCATGCACCGAAAGTGCATGTGCACCTGCTGCTGGCACGCAGCCTGGCTGGGGCTCCAAAGCCCAGTGCAGTTCCTTGCAGCCTCCTGGCTGCAGCCAACCCAGGCTCTGGTCAGTTGCTTCCAGCCATGGAGCCCAGGCTGCTTGCAGCCTCCCAACCACCTGCTGCAAGCAGTCCGGACTCTGTGACTAGCAGCAGCTGCCTAATGCGCAGGCTGGCTGTGGCATGCCAAGCAGAATGGCCTTTTGGGCCATGCTCTAACATGTGTGCTGTGGGTTGCTGAACCCTGCTCTAGAGAATAATATTGGATAGAAATACTTCTGGACCAGGTGATCAGAGAGAACTGGAGGAGGATCCTGCGATGGCTGCAGGGAGAGATAAAAACAGAAAAAGAAATGACACTGAAAAGGGACATAAAACAAGAATCCCACAGTGAGTGGCGAAGCCTGATTGTGGTAGAGCCGAAACTGGATGAGAAGATTTGCCTGTGTACTGATTTTAGGAAAATGAACGCATTGGCTAAGTTTGATGTGTACCTGATGCTGAGAGTGGATGATATAGTAGAGAATATTAGACAAGCCTGCTATATATTGACCCTGGACTTGATTAAGGGCTACTGACAGATGAGCATAGCACCCGAAGGCCAGGAGAAGTTGGGGTTTGCCATCCTGTGCAGCCTATTTGAGTTCTGATGAATGCCATTTGGACTATGTGGAGTAGCTGCCACGTTCTAACACCTAGTGGACAGCATATTGGCACCCCACTGTGGCTATGCAATGGCCTATATCAATGATACAATCGTGTACACCTTAGGCTGGTAAAAACATCTAAAGGCTCTTTGAGCCATACTCTAAGATCTAAGAAGGGTGGGGCTGACAGCCAATCTGGAGAAGTGCACAATCAGGAAAAAAGAAATGTGCTATCTGTTTCCAGGTGGGAACCGGCTAGGTACAGTCATTAATGGACACAGGAGAAGCCCTTTGAGCTTAGCAAGTGCCCAACACAAAGAAGCAAATGAGGTCATTTCTAGGACTGGCAAATTAGTATAGGAAGTTGATGCCTAACTTTGCAGAGTGAGTGGTGCCTCTGACAAGAGTTAACATGAACTAGGGCCCCAGCCAAGGTGAGTTGGACACCTAAAGCAGAAGGAGCATTTTGAGAGGTAAAAGAAGCACTGTCAGTCACCTCTTTTGTATACAATGGATTTCAATAAACCTTTCATGTTACAGACTGATACATCAAACGTAGCTATCGGCACTATGGTGGCTCAAAGGGAGGGAAATGAGGAGCATGCACTGAGCTAAGTAAGTAGAAAGTTACACCCACAGGAAAAGAATTACACCACAATAGAGAAAGAGT
>NW_005842047.1:420531-421616 GCF_000455745.1 Alligator sinensis
ATGAAACACTCAGATACTATTTGTTGGGATGCAGATTCGCTTTAGTCTCTGATCATGCCTTGTTGCGCTGGCTGCAAAGTATGAAGACTGTCAATGCAAGACTAATAAGGTGGGCCCTCAATGTTCAGCCTTATTGTTTCATGGTAGAACACTGTCCAGGGACCTGGTATGTAGGCACAGACTTCGTCTCATGAAGGTCTGAGGCAAAGGAAGATTTAGAAAAGAAAGTAAACTTCCAGATGAGAGAGAAGGGCAGGCAGGGGTAACAGGGCACCCTTGCCCTTTTACTGGAAAGTGGCATAGCACCTTTAAGACAGGGTGGCCATTCGCCCAGTTTTCTAGAGGACAGCCTGGTTTTCTGGTCCTGTGTCCTCTACCGGACACCTTTATGTCCTCAGTTTTTCAGCGCTCGGCACCCCCTCCGCCAACACCGCCATGGTCACCTGCAGGAGCTCCCCACTTGGGCCGCCCCGACTGCTGACCATGGCTGCCTGCGGGAGCTCCCTGCTTGCTGCTGACATGCCCCCACTGCTGACACTGCCACTGCGGGGGGGGGCACTGTCCTCTATTCCTGAGGTACCTTGATGGCCACCCTACCTTAAGAGTAGGGCTTTTGCAGCACAGGCAACCTTAAGGAACAGCCCTGTGGTCCAGTCACTTGGCTGATGGGGTGCACACAGAGAGTAGTGGTGGACGGGTTGTACTCAGCCTGGCGAGATGTGAGCAGTGGGGTACCCCAGGGCTCAGTCCTCGGGCCTGCACTGTTTAACATCTTCATTGGCGACATGGACAAGGGGGTGGAAAACACATTGTCCAAGTTTGTTGATGACACTAAGATGTGGGGCAAGGTGGACACACTTGAAGGGAGAGAGAGGCTGCAACTAGATTTAGACAGACTACAAAAGTGGGCAGACGAGAATAGGATGGGGTTCAACATAGACAAATGCAGGGTGCTGCACCTTGGGAGAAGGAATCCACAGCATACATACAGGCTGGGGAGTTCCCTTCTTGAAAGCAGAGAGGTGGAAAGGGATCTTGGAGTCATTACTGACTCCAAGATGAACATGAGCTGCCAATGCCAGACC
>NW_005842047.1:422074-434771 GCF_000455745.1 Alligator sinensis
AGGCTAGATGATCTGTTCAGGTCCCTCCTGACCCTAGCTACTATGAAACTATGACAGGGGAGTCACATTGACCAGAAACATTACACATTAGTAGTATATAAGCCAGAACCAAAGCAGGGAGTTAGATCTAGGAAGCGGCAGGGTGAGGAGGCTGTGCTGTGAGATAGCTGCTACTGATGACTGCCTGGCAGGGAGCTTTGGGAATGCAACCCAAGGGACCCGACTCAGGGCCTGGAAGAAGTGTGGCACGCAGCCAGTGTTATAGCTGGAGGGCTTTCTGATTGTACTGGTGTTTATACTGGTGGTTTGGGTTTGGGACTACTAGGGGTTGGTGGAGGTCCCAATAGTGTCTGAAGGCATGCAGGTGTCCAAGGAGGAATGGAGTGGAACTGATTTGTGAACAGGGATGGTTTTCCCTGTAAAACTTTCATTGTGATTTCAGACCTCAGATTTTCTGCCTGAGGTAATTAGTAGGGCTGTGCGAAATGGCACTGTTCCGTTTCAACTTGAGCTTCAACGTTTCAATGGAACAGCGTTTCGTTTCGCATTTCATTTTGATTCGAAACCACTGTTCCGTTTCACTTCGTCTAAACAGTGATGCTGTTTCAACGCTGTTTCGACCTTTTGTCTATTTGCTATAATGGGGAAGCTCAAAACAGACTCTCTCATCCGGCAGGCAGATGGAGTCCTGTAACCCCGGGAAAGCTGCAGGGGCTGTGCCAGTCCTCCCAGGGCTGCAGGCCACCGATCTGCCTGCCAAATGAGGGAGGGCAGCCGGGTGCTGCTGCCTGGGATTGGGGAGCTGGGGAAGGGAACTGAGCCCGATCGCTCAGTTCCCCTCCCCAGTGCTAGGTCGGGCTGGGAAAAGGAACTCAGCCCAGCTGGAAAAACTCCTTCACAGTCAGGGTGTCGAGACTGTGGAATAAACTCCCTCCAGTGGTGGTGCAGCCACCTACCCTGGAAATCTTCAAAAGGAGACTGGACAGTCACCTCGCTGAGGTCACTTGACCCCAGTTGCGTTTTCCTGCCTAGTACAGAGGGACTGGACCTGATGATCTACAAGGTCCTTTTAGCCCCTAACAATCTATGAATCTATGAATTGATTTTAGGTTGATTGACTTGCGGATCCCTAATGAGTTAATTAAGGCTGATTGAGTTAATCTGAATTTGGAATAACAATGAGTCAATCTGAACTGATTTAAACTATGGATCCATAGTGAATTAATTGTGGAAGGATTTCTCTTCCAAAGTTCAGCCCAGTAGAGTGGCACAGAATTTAACGTCTTCACATTTTTTGATATAACCTATCCTGGACACCCACACATGTAGTTAGTCCAATTCCCATACAAGAAGGTGATTACTTCCAGAGTCACATCCAATTGGAGTGGCACAATGACCCAAGAAGGGCAGAGGCTGGGATAAGCGCCCAAGCAGCCTGAGAAGGGCAGAAACCCGAGCCAGAGGTCCAGCAGCCTAGGAGAGGCACAGACCAGGGCCAGGGTCCCAGAGTAAGAGATGTAGGGGCTGGAGGCCCAGAGATACTTATGACTAAGATCAAAGGCCAAGAGCCCCAGACACAAATCAGCTGGCCAGGGCTGGAGGCTTGCAGCCAGAGAAAAGGGGTGGAGGCCAAAAGGACTGAGGCCCCAACAAGGGAGTGACTGTGCAATGACATCTGCAAGGCATGGGTGTGGTGTAAGGCGCAGTTGGAGCCATGTAATATGCCCTTAAGGTAAGCAAGGTCAGAGGAGTTGACTACTGGAGAAGAGAGAGTACCTTAGACTTTTCAGTCTCTAAGGGCAGCCTCCCCTTCACGAAGACATTTTACAAGTCAGAAAACTGCCAGATTTCACAAAGTCCCTTCCAGTAATTATTCCCCTCTATTCAGCGCTGGTGAGGCCACATCCGGAGTACTGTGTCCAGTTTTGGGTCCCCCAGAACGGATGCGGACAAGTTGAAGAGTCCAGTGGACAGCAACAACAATGGTGAGGAGGCTGGGGGGGCATGACTTCTGTGGAGAGGCTGAGGGAAGAAGGCTCATTAAGCCTGGAGAAGACTAAAGGGGAATTTAATAGCAACCTTCAACTACCTGAAAGGTGGTTTGAAAGAGGATGGAGCTAGACTGTTCTCAGTGGTGGCAGATGACAGAGCAAGGAGCAACAGTCTCAAGTTGCAGCAAGGGAGGTTTCAGTTGGATATTAAGAAAAACTCTCTCACTAGGAAGGTGGTGAAACAGTGGGAATGGCTTACCTGGGGTGATGGTGAACTCTCCATCTGTGGAGGTTTTAAAGCAGACCTGGACAAAGCTTTGGCTGGGATGATCTAGCTGGGGCTGGGCCTGCCTCGAGCAGAGGGGTAGATGAGAGCCTGAGTGCCCTTCCCACCGGAATTTTCTATGAAGCCAGCTTTGAGGATGTCTGTACTGGAGCGCTGCTGCTTGAATTTTGGCCCATTGCCTACAAAGCAGTGTCTTAAATACCACCCCTGTAAATGCTAGCGGGGATCGGCCAAGAAGCCAGCTGTTGCAGCACCTGCCCCAGTGTCTGGAAGTGGGGGGGCATCCACCAGGCCCCTGCGTGCACGCCTGAGTGGGGGCAGGTGACAGCAGCCTCTGCGCCCTGCGCCAAGGCGCTGCGGAGGGGCTTGCACAGGGCTCTAGTCCTGCCCGCCTAAGGGCAGGCCCCTTGCAGCCCCGCCCGTGACAGCACAGCGCACACGCAGCGCTTCCACCGCCGGAGTCAGCCGGCGCTCTGCGGTAACACCTCCCTGTCAAAGAGGGAGTCACGTGGGCTCCCCAAGCTCTGCGCGCGTTCCTTTGGGGCGGGGCGACAGGCGGCAACACGTCACAACAGGCAGACCAGCCACGTCACAGCGGGCCCCGCCCCGCTGCGTGTCAGTGACTGAACGCACACACCCGCGGGCCCTGCCCCCCCCTCGCGCCCCGCCCCTGCCCCCCCCCCTCGCGCCGCGCCCCTGCTGGCGGGGGCGGGGCGGGGCGGCCCGTGAGGCCCCAGAGGCGACGGAGCGGCTCCCCCCCTCGCCCCCAACCCGCATGAAGCACGAGCGGAAGTGGCTTGTATACCACTCTTTGCTCCCCTCCCCCGCTCGACCGTTGATAAGGCGTTCGGGAGAACTTGGTGTCAGGGCTCCAGTGGCGCAATCGGTTAGCGCGCGGTACTTATACAGCAGTACGCAGCAGAGCCATGCCGAGGTTGTGAGTTCGAGCCTCACCTGGAGCACATCTCCTTTTCGCCCGCTGCGCCGCGGTTTCCCTCCCTGCTTGGCTCCTTATTTCTTTGTTTGGTCCCGGCCCGGGGGCAAACCCCGGGGGGAGGGGGTGCAGCTGCGCTGTGCAACCCCAGGCACGTGAGACCTGCACCGGGCGTCCGCGCGCACGCGGGAAGAGGGGCGGGGCGGCCGGGCCAGGGGGAGCCCTCGTGTGCAGTATGCGTGTGTCTACACGTATGTATGTATGTACACATACATAGTGTGTATATGCAAGGGACATGATATATGTATATATGCTGGCACACAGATAGATACACACACGTATCCTGACCCCAAATGTAAAATGAAACAAATTTATGTTTATACATTTATAAACACAGATAATGTTTTTATCTATCTACCTATCTGTATGTTTCATTTTACAATTATATTTCCATATACATCAATATATATTTACATATATATGTACATTGATATATACATATATATGTATATATCAATATATTTAGAATGTATATACATATATATACATTATATTAAATATTGTATATATGTATTATATTGTATTATATGTATGATATATGTATGTTATATTGTGCATTATGTATATTATATATTTATATATGTACTTATCTCTAAACATGCATTTTTATATACACATGTATTTATATATGGACATATTTATATTATTTTTATTTATATACATGTATATAAATACATACATGTATATTATATATAGTATATGTATTATATTGTATTATATAACATGTATATCATATCTATTATGTATATTTTATTATATTATTGTATATATGGATTATATATGTATATTATATTATTCATTTATATATGCACTTATATATAAACATATATACAATTTATAGGGGTTTAGGTTGTAGCCGTGTTGGTCTAAGGATATAGGCAGACAAGGTTCCTTGGGTGAATTTGATATCTTTTATTAGACCAACCCAAATGGTTGGAGAATAGTTATTAAGCAAGCTTTCGGGTTCAAAAACCCTTCGTCAGGCTCAGGAAGCTGCAGCAGTTGGTGTGTGCTCAATGGTTGGAGAATAACTATTCTCCAACCATTTGGGTTGGTCTAATAAAAGATATCAAATTCACCCAAGGAACCTTGTCTGCCTATACAATTTATATACACATGTATTTAAATATTGGCATATGTTATTTATATACATGTGTGTATGTATATGTGTGTGTGTGTGTATGTGTATATCTATCTATAGATAGATAGATATTCTAATATTATAAAAGCCTAAGTCTGTCTGTCTGTCCATAACGCTGCATTCGTGCTCTGATTGGCTGACAAACAGCCAATCAGAGTATGAAGAAGCATTCTGACAGAAGGCATCCTGCCGCCACGATGGTGGGGACACGGGACGGGACAGGGAGCGCAAAGCTGCACTGGTCTCGCCCTGCCCCCCTCCGCCCTGCTCCCTGCAGGCAACACGGGGCATGTGGTAAGGCCTGGGCCCAACTCACCTTTTACATGCAGGCTTGCTTTTTATATAGCTATATGCCACATCACTTGTGCTCTGCCTTTATTGTGCCTTTAGTGTTAATATGTACCCTTGAGCCTTCACTTCACCATTGTATCCAAAAAAAGTTTGACAGTAGAGTTGTTCATATATTTTCCTGGTAACAATTGCACACCCAGTCTTTGTAGAAAATAAATAATTCACATGCTTCAGTATAGACATTACAAGGTATGCCATATATTAATAATAATAATAATAAATATATTATATACAGGTGAATTCATCCAAACTAGCTCTCTGGGGCTGCAACTGCTAACTGACATGACTTATCTTCTCCCTCCTATTGAATTAGCTGCCTATTTTGCAGTCCAACAATACAAAGTAAATTTTTATTTTTTATTCTGGCCCAGTTATTCTCCATATGTTATTCTTTATAATGTCAATAATGGTGAAATGAAGAAAAAAGAAGGAAATTCCTGACTGATCCATAAAAAAGTAAATACAGATCTTTTTGTATTTTTAGTGGCCTCAGAGATCTATGTTCTTATTAATGACGTGCAAAGAACAGTAAAGAAGGAAGCAGCATGGTAAAGTTTAAAATGACGCAGGCTAGATATTTAGGTTCTACTCCTGCAACATGTCAGCACGCCCTACACTTACTGCCATCCATAGCCACATTGATTTTAATGGGTATATTCCATTGCTGTATTTTTATCTGGGTTGGAGTGCTCAGTTGTGCATAGTCAAATTAGCTAAATTAGCCTGTGACTGTTCACACTTCAGAGATTAGTTAAACTAGCTGTTCTAACATGCATTTTGGTATTCCTATCTAAGTTTCAAGTGGCAGGGGAAGCACAAGGATCTGTTTCTGAGTTGCTGAAAATACCTATTTTACCTCTAAACAAGATTAATCAGCATTATTGCACAGCACAAAATGCATTACTTTCTTGGAGCAAAGGAAACATGGATGAAACTTAACCTCCCCTGTCTTGCCAGTCATTTATCTATTAATTTAATTTAGCAGTGGAGTTAAGCACACATCTGAAATATTTGCAGGATTAGGGTACTGCAGGGGAAATAATTCCAAGTCCTGATAACTAAAAGTGATTCACAGTGGAAGTGTAGCAAGAGGTGATTTTTTTTTTAACAGAGGGTATACTCAAAGCACAGTAAATGAACTGACTCTGAACATAAATCCTTGAAATAGATTGTGACCTTGTCCCATTTGGAGCAAACCTGTTTCACACTCATCACTTTTGGAGCCCTGCCTCCTTGCTGCTTTTTTTCACCTGGGACAGCCTTTTTTAATTCCTACTTTTCACAGGTGTAAAAAATTGTGCAAGGTAGAGAAAAAAAGTCCACATGAGAGCTGGGCCTTAACTTTATGAATAGGGGAGAAGATGAGGCTTTTTTGACTCACTATGCATGGTTATATAGGGAATCTTTTTGTGGATTAGAAAAGAAGGCCGTGTAGGCTGTTTGGTCAACTCTTCACAAAGACTGCAGGAGTTGAGCCAGGAGATGACTGTACCCTGAGACTGATTTGGGTAAGGGGGATGACATGAGGCTTGTGAGGAGGTAGAGAAAACAGTGAATTTCTTCAATCACAGCATGTGCTGAAGGATCTTAAGGCCTCAGAATGAGGTAACTGGGAAAAGTGAAGCAAAGGGGCCCAAGTGTGACTTGAAGATGTTGCCTGCATTTGTGTCTTAGAGTGTTACTATAGTTGAACTCATGTTAAAATAAACTTGTGGACAAGAGCTGGGGCCTGTGTAGTGCTCCTGCGTACAAAGGGCCTTTTTATATTGGATGTCTCTAGCATGAATGAATGTTGCCAGCACACAGTGGTGTGGGAGCTTCACCATTCTTGCAAAGGGTGTGGTCCCCTCTGTGCGGGCTGGGAGCAACCGGAGCCCTTTTCCGCGCTGCACGCGGGCTGTGACCAGCAGCCCGGGCACGCCGGGTCGGAGAGGGAAGGCCGTCGAGCTGGAATTAGGCACAAACGCGTATCAGTAGTTTTAAAGATTGTTTACTTACACCGAGATGGCAGTGGTGTAGGCTGGAAAACTTGATTGAGTTGCAGTTACAGACAGACAGCACAGACGGTCTCGTGGAGGTTGCTAGGCTCCACGATGCAGAGCTCCGGATGCTCTGGGTGAACGAGCCACCAAAATAGAAATCGTAGATACGTCTTATAAAAGTCGCGCTTGAAGACGGGAAGAGGTGGGCGGTGGATCAGGCCGCCAGGCTGCTCTGGATCTCACACAGGGTTTCTATTACCCTGCCGTGTACCCAGAGTCCCCACGAGATGGATGTGGAGTCCTCTTCGGCTTGGGCGGAAACTGCTCAAGCCTCTTATACGGCTAACAGGCCAATCGTTAGCCCCCCCCGGGGAATAATTTAGCACTAGCCAATCACGGGGAATGAATTTGCATACCGGTGGCGGGAACTCTTTTGCACCGTGCATTCCTCTTGCAACATGAGCAATGCACCCTGCAAAAGAAGCTGCAGAAAAGGCCGGAAACTGGTCCCTGCACCGGGGTTTTCCTCTGCAACAGGAAACACTCCCGTGCAATGCTCTGCAACTTGGCGGGGATAATTCTGGTGCCGAAGCACACACAAAATCATGCCTTTTGGGTCATGACACCCTCCAGCCAGCTCCAGAAGGCATTAAAAAATATTGTATTTTATTTGTACTTACTATTGTCTGTCTTGATGTGCAGGGCTGTATGATAATTTGGTTATAACCAAATTATTTGGTTCTGTGTTCAGCTTGTGATTTCATTTAAATCACATACAATGTGTGGTCTTTGAGGGGAAAAAATGAATTTGATGGCAGGACTTGTACATGTCTGGTAGCTTTCATTCTAAAGCTTAAACTTAATTTTCTGTGACTATTGATGTGTAATAAATCTTAAATAATTAGCAACAGTACCTAAAAACCTTCTGCATGGATTAATCAGATCAACTTTCTCTAGGAGGAAGAAACTGAAAATCATTGTGTTTGTCCCTTCTGTGTTCACGTGTTTAACTAAAGTGACTTTGCGAGGCAAGTTTATTGTTGCTGAATACTAGAGATTGGAAGGAATTGTGTAGACACACAGTGGATTTTGCTTGCCAGTCTTTAAAATACAGATTAGTAACTTCAGTATTCTGAATAATACACAGGTATAATAGGGAATGGCTGCTGTTTTAGCTTGCAAATGAAAGTAATGGTTTAAAGTGATGCACAATTATTATTTTAAGAAGCTACTCGGTTGTGACTTGTGTTCCTAACTAATTTAAGGCTGCTTGAAAGACTCCTAAACCTTTACTTGTTCTTTGCAGTACTTAATTACACTTGTAACTAAAGCAGACTTGACTACCTCATTTTGTAGAATAGGAGAATGTAAATACAAAGGTTTTTTGTATGTCTGAACCCCCCATGAGGAGTGTCAGATAACATTTTATAAGCATTATTAAATGCATGCAGCATAATACAGGGGTAATGTGCCTGCCTGACTGTGTAAGAGTGGTGGGAAGAAAAGGGTTCTTTTGCATCTATGCTAAAATAGTCTTCATTTTGGGGAAATCCTTAGGGCTGTGTTTCCTCCTCTGTAAAAGGGGCTGGGGGGAGGGAAGGGTCCTGTTCAAGATTGTTAATGACAGATATTTAGCAGAATCTGCAGATTCCTTAACAATCCGTTAAACAGACCAGTATCTCTTCTTGACACTGAGGCAACTCGTGCCATTTGTTCCTGACCCAAAATAGGCCAGGATTGTTTGCTAAAGAACATAACGCTATGCAAGTAAAATGCTTGTTTTTAATCATTTATAAAGTCTTTCTATGGAGCTGAATAGGAAAAAAAACCCCTCAACTACTTAAAAAATCAACATTAACCATTTTGGTCAGTTTGTTGTTGCCTTTAACATAGGTACCTGAAATGGGAGAGAACTATGGGCCTCCAGGCATTAAAATAGAAGCAGTCTGATATTTCCCCCCCATCTGATTACCAGCAGCTCCCATTGAAATCAAGATCCTGACTTGCCATGAGCTGCACAGCTGTAAACAATGGCCTAGTATAGCTTTGCAAACTTTTTGACTTGATTAATATGCAGCAGTGGCTCCATATAAACTGTGTTTTTTGCAATGCGTCCAAGAAGACATTAAAGGCATAGCCCACCACAGCGTGGGCCAGAGTTGAGTAAAGATTGCAAATGCTTCTGTCATATACTGTTTGAACTTGCTTGAGAGAATCCCAACTATTTATGTAGTAAATTTTTGCACTTGGATGTGAAAGCTTCCTTCTCAATTGCCTGTGTTGCTTTAAATGGAACTAGCAACTTTACCCAGTTTAAAAAGAGACCATCTCATCAAAATAGCTACAAAGAGGAATATAAAGCATTATGCAGAAAAATGGGAAGAAATCTACACAACTGCAATAAGACTTTCTGGACAAGATTGTTAAAGATATTTTACTTCCAGATGCCTGTGTCAGTATCTTTCCCTGATGGGGGCAGATCTGGCCCTGCTGTCAAGCTGAGTTGCTATAAGATTGTATATGCTAAGGGGAAGTAGACTGATTAAATGTTCAAAGACCACAAGATTAAAATACTGATTTCTTTGCTCTGCTGGTTTTGGAACCTTCATGGTACAGTGATCTGCAACCAGGGTGCAGGGGCACCTTGGGATTCTGCCAGATATTTCAAAGGGTGCTGTGATAAGTCAGGTATTAGGAGATAAATTATGATGTATCATTAGCAGATAGGCATAGGCTCAGGCTTCTTTCTCTATGCCTGGATGAGTCCCCATCCCCATTGTAAGGCCCCTCTGCAAGGATATAAGTACTGTAATATATAAATTAGCTTTCTGAAAGCGGGTGTCATACAATTAAAAAAAGTATGGAGAGATGCCTTGAGTCTAAAATTAATTAATTAATTACTTAATTAACACTGCTTTAGGTTGTATTATTTTATGCATAACCTTGCAAACTAGAGGGGAAGAATTCATTGAAATGAAAACAGGGATACATTATGTAATCTGAGTCAGTTAAATTTAAGGTTATGTTCCAACACATACTGTGTAGCTGAAAGCAGTTGCTCCTACGTGCCAGGGAAGAGAATTAAGCAGAATACTTTATAAGTAGCTAATAGGGAGGCTGTATTTTTCTGTGCATCAAAGCCTGTTATTTGAGAACAGCACATAGAATGGAAGTACGTGACAATATAAGAAAGTGGATGTAAAACAATATTTGAAGGTGATTTTTAAAGTGGTTTGAGTTTTTGTTTTGTTTTTTAATGATGGCAATATACAATGTTACCATGATTATTGTGTGGTATTTTTAGCGCAGATTAGGAGGCTAGCACCATAATAAACTGTTTGAACTTCTGATATAGTTTTATAGTTTCTGGATGGAGTGGGATAAATCCAAATATTAATACTATTGATGACTGTTCTTTTTTGGACTGCATTCATTTTGGAAATGAAGATGGCTTGTTCCCATACCTGTTCGGTACTTGCATGCAAGGAGACAGCCCCAGGAGACTTAGGTGCCACTTGGAGGCAAGTTATTTTGAAGGCGAATGGTACCTGTATGCTATACATCACCAGCACAAGAAGGAAATGCAGGAAGGGTTATTGCACAAGTGTGTGCAAGAAAGGCCATTAATGATGCTTTTGTTATATGAAAAACAAGATTTTTCTAATGATAGTACAACTTCCATCCAATAAGATGCTTCTAGCAATACCAAATATGATAAAACCTGTGACAAAAATCTTGGAATTAAACTATTAGTCATGCCCCTTTATTTGCCTTGAAGTCAATATCTGACATCTAGTCTTATACTTTCTAGAGTTCTTCTTACATGGCTGGTGTTTTAAGTCCTTATTTCTTTTGTATAACTTCCAGCAGATGGAGCTGTGATCACACACAAAGCATTATATAAAAAAAAAAAGAGAGAGAAAGCAGTTCCAGACCCTCTTTAAAAAAAAAAAAAAAAAAAAAGAAGCCACTTACTACGCTTTTTTGTTTCACAAAGGACAAGCAATAAGTATATGTTCCAGTGGTTAGATGGAAGATCGAGTCAATATCTGGAAGGACAGATGAAGTTTCTGTGTATGTCATTCTCTTGTATGGATATCTGTAAAGTTATATCTATCAATTGGTGTCATTAAATGATAGAGGTGGATGGTGTCTTTGAAATCAAAATGTCTTGGTTTTAGTTGACAGCACTGCTGAATTCTGCCAGGCAAGCAGCCTTAGGTTGAATTCTTTTCTCTGCAGATTTGGTAAAGAACTGATTACCTCAACCGAAGCCCTTCTGCACTGTTGTCACAGGACCAGGCAATTGTGTTTCATGCTACTGCCTTGGCCTATGGGAATCTTTGACTGCACTTTACTGTCAGGAAGGGAGAGCAAAAAACTCTTGTGCAAGGACCTGGAACACATTCTGAGTAGAGGCAAACTATGTTAGTAACGCTAATGCATTATTATTTAAGGAGGCAAGGGCAGTGAGAGAGAAGTGACATGGGCCGATGGACAGAATAGTAATTTGAGGGCTGCTGCTGCCTCTTCTATGTAGCATCAGATGTCAACGTTCAAATCTGTGAGCCACTGGTTGGTATTATTGCTCAATGTATGGATTCCATCTACCCATCTACCTTGCCTGGGCATTTATAGAGATTATAGCTTTTGATTAAATGTTGTGTTATTTGTTGGACTCCACAAATAGGGACAGGGCCCGTCCAAGATGTTCATCTTGTGAAGTGTTGTTTTGAAGTGTCCGTATCTAGATCTCAGTCTGTTCAGCTTGACCCATGTTTCTCTGCCAAGGTTGTACCCAATGGGGGACTAATCTGGTGTTGGTATAAAATGCTGTAGGAATAGGTCTGACCTTTCCCAATGGTCACCCCACTCTGTTGCTGCCTATGGCTAGGAACAGACATTACACATAAACTGGTTTAAGTGATCAGAAACTGGTTTAAACCTGTAAAAGAACACATGTTCAGTGCCCATAAACCAGTTTGAAAATGGCTGAAATTGGTTTAAGATAAACCTGGTTGAATGTAGTATCTGACTTAACTGATTTGGGTCAAACCAGTTTATGCAATGTCTGTCCCAGGCCCCTTTCTGGTTTAAGTTTAAACAAGAATCCCCCAGCATCCCAGATGCTTTGCAGCCCTGGGCTGGGCTCTCTGCTCCAGAGAACAAGCTGGCCCCAAGTCAGAGGAGTCAGAGCTCCAGCGGAGCCTGCAGGCACAGCAGGGTCTGCCTGGCTTCCCTCAGTGCTCAAGCAGAGATTCCCCCCACCACCCTTCCTCCCATCTCCCACAGCATGGACTCTAGCCCCACAGACCCTAGGCATGTGGTATGCTAGCTAATGCTGGGGTATCTGTGTATGTGTCTCCAATTCCAATGGGACAAACAGGACAGTGTCTGCTTAGGGCTTTTTGGAGCTAATCAACAGGTTAGCTGGTAATGTCCCTCTGTTCCTTCCTTGGAAAAGCTTTTTAAGAAGAGCTTGAACAAATAAGAGAGACACTTGTTTTGTTGATGGGCTACTAAACACTGTGCTATTAGCCCCTGCTGGCTCCTTTGCCTGTCAGATTTGCAGACAGTATGAAGAAGCAGGGAGTAGAAGATTGCAAAGCTGAGTATCATCAACAGATGCATGCACTACACACTCCCCCCCCTGCCTCACAGTGCTAGCAGGGGGGGCTGAGGGCTGGCACCACTCCTGCCCCTTGAGCAGTGAGCGGGGAAAAGCCTGGGATGGAGCAGGCAAGTTAGGGGTTTACACTCCTCCCTAATCAGAGCATCCTGCTATGCCCCACTCCCTCAGCTCAGTACTGTAGAAGGAAAGGGAGGGCTACTCTAGTGCCCCCCAGCTTCTAGCCTGAGCCACTGCAGGCATGTGTCTGCATTTCCTCAGTCCAGAGGGAATGTCTTTACAGTTGCAAATGGGTTCCACCTAGGCAGGTTAGACTAACCTGC
>NW_005842047.1:434812-438599 GCF_000455745.1 Alligator sinensis
TTTCCCTAGCCTATAGGTTTGGTTCTCTTCCAGAAGCTTTTGGGCTTCATGTAGAAATATTTTACAACTTTTAAGCCTCCTAAGCCTCCATCTGTTTGAGTCTTCAGTTACCAGTTGATGGAGTAGGTGATTTTTGTCATCTCTTGACTCTATTGTCAGTAATGATTTTACAATCGGTCATCTTATGTCACTTGGTCTAATGCCCGAAAGTACAGGAAGTACATTTGTCTGTATAAGTTGTGCAGTCAGTTATGAATCTCAGCACACTGTTAAATAGTGTCAGGCTTTTTAGTGTGACAACTTCTGGACCATACAGGTGTACAGTATTCTGCTGGGGACTATAGCATTGCAAGTGCAGTGGTTCTGAGCACTTTGAGTTTGGCATCCCATGTTGTGCTGGCTAAACATCTTAAGGTAACTACCTGTGCAGAGACTTTATTGCTGACTTCCTGATTGTGGTGTTTATAGGTAAAGAAGCCATCTAATGTGACTTCTAGGTAGGCTGGGATATACCCATGGGCATGAACGATGCGTGCCCCGGAGGCTGGGGGAGCACAGCAACCACCTGCAGGCAGTGGCAGCGGGAGTATGGTGGTGGTGAGCAGGGAGCTCCCACAGGCAGCCGCAGCAGTGTCAGCAGCGAGCGCAGACCAGCTGTTGGCAACCACCTCCACATGCTGTTGGCAGCGTCGGCAGCATCCAGCAGTGATCGGTGACAGCCCACAGATGCTGCTGGCAGTGTTGGCGTCAGGGGGGATGGGTGGCAAGCGGTGACCACTTGCGGGCATCGTCGGTGCTTCTCTCAGTGGGTGCACTGTCGGTCAATTGCACATCACCAATGCTCATGTGATAGGATGTGGTTGCCTACTCTGATATTCAGCATGCTCTTGGCTCAACGATTGTCCAGGTAGAAGAGTGAAGCTACCAGAAGAGATTAATGCCATTTGTGGAGAGTAGTCGCAATGAGTTCAGTGTCAGTACTCAGTGTCTTTTCCAGTTCTGTCATGTGTATTCCTTACATTACTATGACAACATTGTCAGCATACATGCATCGCTTGGATGTTGTATGCGGGAAGTCTAAGATATTTATGTTGAGAGGCACTGACCCTTGGGGGGGGTTGCCATTCTTCAGGGTTCATACTCTGCTTTTTCTCCTTGGCTGGTAGAGAGTTTGAATGATTTGCTGGAGATCATGTTCATCATGAATGCACATAGCTTGCAGTCGGGTATCATGGAGTGCAATTCATATTTGAGGCCCTGATGCCATTTCATGTCACAAGCAGCTGTAAGATCAATAAAGACTGTGCCTGTCTTCTGCCTTGTTTCAAATCGTTTTCTGTGTCTGATACAAGTAAAGTAACTTAGACAGTGGTACACCACTTCTTCTGAAAGCCAGCTTGTTCTTCTGGAAGCTGGGGATCAATGATATTCTCTGTTCTATTCAGGATTATGTGCTCCATGACTTTGTATGTAAGGCCGAGTAGTGAGGGAGGTCCTCTGGTGGCTTTTGGGGTTTCAGGATATGTTATCTTTTCTCCAAATTATTGGAAGTCTGGTACTTTCTAGACATTTATGCGCAGAAAATAAATCTTTCATTTTTTGATTTGAGGGCAAATACCGTGGTAATGTGGAGATGGCAGAGAAAGCGTTCTTTCTGAAGTGAGAGAGAACATGTATCACAGGTGTAGGAGGTTGGGTGGAGAGAGAGGGGGAGACTAATAGTGGACAGTAGGAGAGAATGCAGCATGAGAAAAGAAAGAGGGAGTTACTATATTATTATTACACTGGGACTGAGAAAACTAACACTGAAAAGATGTACCCAGAAAGTGGTAGGGCTGATGAGGAGAGAAAAAGCAAGAAGGGTAAAGGAGCAGGAGCATGCAGAGGAAGGGGTGGAAGACTAGCTTAAATTTAGAGGGGTAAAAAGTGATGTGCTTGACTGGGTGTGAACACTTTGAAGCTTGCACAGGCTAACAGCTAACTGTTGTGAGGCAGTGGCTCCAAAAAGAAACCTGGGGTGGAGCTAAACTTCATTGGGAGACAGAGGAACCAGTGGGCAGTTCATGTGGTTAAACCCGGTACTTTCTCTACTAACCAGCCTTGGATGGCTGGAATGACTTGTTCTCTCTACAGAAGCCCCTTGTATTTATGCAGAAATGTGAGGTGCATTAGCCCCCCCAAATGCTGCAGTTGTTGTGGAGAGAAGCTACACTTCTGAGCATTCAGATTTTTTTTTTAAGAGGGGAAGGGGACTGCTGGGTACTGAGCAGGCAAGCTTCTTTGGGTAGAAGAAGATATCTTTTAACTGGAAAAAAGTTCTTTGCGAGCTTTCAGGCACAAGCACCCTTCTTCAGGCATAGGGAGTCTGCTGTTCTGAGATCTCTAAGGAATCAAAGAAGCTAAAAGTGTGGCAGGATGTCAGTGAGAATGTAAATAGGTAGAAATTAGGAAAACAATGAGTAGGGAAGGGAGAAGGAGAAAAATGAGGGGGAAATAATGCTGAAGATAAGTAAGGGAGACTCTACTGTAGCTGAGTTCTCCAAGGCACTGTTGGTGCTATTGGCTTTCCTACTTACCTTGCCCTGTCACTCCTGATGTTCTGTTTTTGAGGAGCAAAAAGGCTTTTGGTTTTATAGAAGTTTCAGGGCAGCTTAGAAACTGGAAGCCTTGGAACAGACGCAAAGCAAACGAAACCAGCAAACAGTAAGGGAAAGTCAAGAGTGGGGCTGGAAGGAGGAGTAGCAGAGAATAGCTCTGGAATCTATGATAAAAATCCTGTCAGGGTATTGAGCTGAGGGAGAGAAATTGAGTCAGTCCTGCATATTGCAGGTGAGAGGCTTTATTCATGGTCTAGTCAGCTTATGATGGTACTTAAAACTAGTTAAAAAATTCCACTATAAAATCAGATCTACAAAGATATTTGCAGAGTGTTTTTAAAAAGAAAAACAAAAGCTTCAGTAAACACTTCTACCTGGCTCCTTGGTGGGAGAAGTTATGTAACATGAGTAACTATAATTTACAACTGTCCATTCTATATAATTTGCAAAAGTCTTGGAATGAGGCTTTGCAGAATAAATAAATAAAAGCAATGCAGAAAAGCTGAAGCAGGATATGGTGCAAACTAATGGTACAGACAGCATAGATTTTTATTTTATTTTATTTTTTTAACATCCCATTTTATTAGCATTGTTGGAGTATTGGCTTGGCTATTCTTTGGTTTACATGTATTTAATTGTTAGCAATTCTATTCAAGTCTTCAGTTGTATTTGTGTGATATGCTAGGGTTAAGGTAAGAGGAGTTAAGGTAAGTGAAACCTTGCCAACCTGGTCTGAAAGATGGTTTGGCCCCCATGGGCGCGTCCACACATGCAAGCAAGTGTGCTTGCAGCAGCTCAAATAGAAGCACTGCAAATTTGAGCTGGGGCTTTCTGCCTCAGTGCATGTGCTCAGACATGCACTTTGTTGTGGAGCAAATTGTGCTTCTAGGGGCAAAATAACCCTGCCTGCCTCTTCCTGGATCTTCATTCAGGGGGAGCTAGAGCCCTGTGCTGTCCCCAGCGATATAAAAAGCCACCCTGGCAAGTAACTCAGGGCTACTAGCTCTCAGGAGCTCCTGGGGCCCAGCCAACTGGTACCTGGGGACACTACCCCTTGTGCCAACTGGACTGCTGAAGCAGCCCTGAGAGTTCCCTGCACACTTTACCCACTGCAGCAGTCTGGCAGTGGGGGCTGCTGCCTGGCTGTGACCTGCTGCGCACCTGCCAAACTTGGATGAGGCATCTGTCCC
>NW_005842047.1:439158-441293 GCF_000455745.1 Alligator sinensis
GTCCTGCCACTGGCCTCCCTAGCAGGAATTCTGGTGTTTCCTATTGGAAAACTGAAAAATCCTTGATAAAAAAAATCTCAAAATCACTCTCTAAAATACCCGCAAATCCATGTTCCTCCAGAAGTAAAACAAAAGACCACTATAAAGAGAGAAAGAGAGTGAGAGATCAGTTGGTCAATGTTTTATTGATATATCTACAGTGTTAAAGCAAGTCTCTTATCATAATAAGTGAACTCTAAATACAGGTTTCATGAATTCATGAATACATATTTTGCTGCCTTCCCATAGGGCAATGGCCCCCACACAAGGGGTTGGTCCCCCACACAAGGGCTACAGCCCCCCAAAAGGGGGTTCAGCCCCCCAAAAGGGGGTTTGTCCCCTACACATAGGGTTCAGACCCCCAAAAGGGGGATTGGCACTCTCATAAGGGGTATGGCCCCCAAACAGGGGGTTCATCCCCCACACAAGGGGTATGGCCCCTAATGGGGGCCAAATGGCCCCCGCAGGGGCTGCCACCCCCCTGCATGTGAAACTCATGTTTCTGCACCAGGGCAAGGGGCAGCCATAGAGATGCTCTGGCAGCCAGAAGGTCTCTATGGAGGACCAAGCCTCTGGTTGCTTCAGGGCACAGTCAGGGACTTCACTTTTTTTAGACCCCTGTATATCCAGGGGTCTAATTTTCTCCCTGCACTGCAAGTTTGCAGCACAGGGAACATTATTTTGTTCCTGCACATGCCTTTTGCCCTGCCTCAAAGGAGTTTGAGGTGGGGCAAGAGGCACATGCGCGTTCGTATGGACACGCTCGTATGAACAGTAGTCATCCTGAACCTATTTACAGTGGGGTTGCTCAGGGAACTGTGCTGGGACTAGTGCTGTTTTACATAATCATAAGTGATCTGGGACAGGGGGTGAGTAGCGAGGTGGCCAAATTTGCAGATGACACTAAATTATTCAAAGCGGTCAAGACAAAGGTGGACTGTGAGGAACTACAGAAAGATCTGGCATGCCAGAGCAAATGGGCAACTAAATGGCAGGTGAAATTGCTGTCAGGGGTCCCCCCCCACAGTCCCTTCCCCCCTCCTCCACATCCCCCAACCCCTTACTCACCAGCATCGGAGCCCTGGTGCTGAAATGCACAGCCTGGCTGGGCCACATGTTTCAGCACCAGGACGAGGGGCAACCAGAGCGTCTCTTTGGAGGACCCAACCTCTGGCTGCACGGCTTTTTTATACTTTGGTGTTTTTTGTTTGTTTTGTTTTTGTTTGTTTTTAGACATCTGAATATCCATCCCCCAACCCCTTACTCACCAGCATCGGAGCCCTGGTGCTGAAATGCACAGCCTGGCTGGGCCACATGTTTCAGCACCAGGACGAGGGGCAACCAGAGCGTCTCTTTGGAGGACCCAACCTCTGGCTGCACGGCTTTTTTATACTTTGGTGTTTTTTGTTTGTTTTGTTTTTGTTTGTTTTTAGACATCTGAATATCCAGGGATCTAATTTTCTCCCCGCGCTGCAAGTTTGCAGCATGGGGAACATTTTTTTTTGTTCCCATATGTGCCTGTTTGCCTGCCTCAAAGGGGTTTGAGGTGGGGCAAGAGGCATGTGCGTGCTTGTGTGGACACGCCCCATATGTCTTCTATTTCTGGTTGAACCTATGTTCCTAAAACAATATTTCACAGACATGAATTTCTTTAGCACAGTCAAGGGCTGAGAGTGGAACCTGGCTCCTGGTTTGTGTGCCCAGCCCTACCCTCCTTGAACAAGTTGCTTAGTACAAACTTTCAAAAGTGAGCTCTTAGTACCTGACTTGAGACTTTTGAACCTGTACAGCACCTACAACAGCATCAAGAGTCGTTGGAAGTTGTGACTTGCTCAGTACCTCTGGAAAAAATCAGGATTGAGGAACCAGAGGTCATATTCTTAAAGGATTCTGGTTTCTAAAAGGTGTGGTTAAGTGTCCAGTTGACTGTTTAGAAGTACGTAAAAGAAGAATATGGTGTCTAGTTCCCATTTGAAATCTATTAGGCACCAGTCGGTGGGGGCGGGTTGAAATTCTAATGGATGGCTATATGCCTATTTAGGTTCCTAAGTACCTTTGATAAGCTGGCCCCTGCTTGTTATACAACAGGCTTTCCC
>NW_005842047.1:441324-492970 GCF_000455745.1 Alligator sinensis
TAAAAGGCTACAGAGTGACAGGTGGGTTTGGTGTGTGGTATTTGCATCCTCTTTGCTTGTGCTGCTACTTTGTACCTGTAGCCTAAAATTTAGTTGCAACTTGAATTATCAAAATGGTAATGATACACTTTCAGTGAGGACTTGTCAGAACTTATACTGAGATTTTAGCTCGTCTGAATTTTAGCTTCTGGTCAGAGGTTGTTCGTTTTGAAGTCCATTTAAGCTTGATTCACTGTGAGCAGTATGAAGGCTGTTAATATTACTTCTGTTATGGCTTTTTTGTTTTAATGACAACACGATCAAAAATGGCCTGGGAAGTCAGTGGTATAGAGACTTCTCAGCCCCTGCCACTTTTTTAAAATGGAACTTAGGCTCTTAAATTATTTGGGACCAAACTTTTTCACAGGTGCTGTGGCTTTGAAGGCTCAGCTAGATACCAAGTGCCATCTACCTGGTTAAAGTCTCCCTTGATGAATGGGATTCAAATGCTAAACTTGTTCGGGCATTTGAAAATCCACTAAACACCTTTTACAGCTTTTTGAAAAACCTGGCTCTTGCATTCTCAGAATTATGAGGGAGTAGGTTTCTGCCTCCTATTTTAATGGGCAGTGCCAATTCATAACTACTGCAAGTTCAGATACTGGCAGAGACTTCATCCGTGACTTGAATGGGTGCAATTCTTCTGAAGTCAATGATGTTTATATTTTCCTATATGAGGATAGAGTTTGGCCCTAAATGGTGAAAAGCTGACATCTGGCTGCAAGGAAACCAGAAGCTGTATGGGGTGGAAGTGTGGCTTTAAATGTGACCTCCTGCAATATTCAGTATGTGTGATTTTTGGCATGATTTAGCAGTAAATGTTGGTTGAAAACAGAAGCCCAAATTACAGAGTGAATATGGGCCAAACTGAGGCCTCCTTTTCCATGTATGCATAAGTAGGGAATAGGAGCAGAACCACAAAACACAGTTGTTCCATATTGCTTCTGGTTCTCCTGAAGTGTGAATTAATTATTCAACTGAAAATGTGGAGTGATCATCTTGGGCAGTACTTGGGACCACATGGCCTGGTTAGCTCTTTCATGTACGTATGCAGTATGTACCCCGACATGTAAATCATTTACTGATTAGTCATGTATTTGGCAGACATCATCTGTGCAGGGGACCTTATGTGTCATAGCTGGGCTGGAATGCATACAGGGCATTATTAATTCTCCTTTGGTAGATGACCTAATAAGCGTTTTCCATTTAACTTCTGTAATTTTCTACATTTTAATAAAAATGGCATACTGTAAGGCTAAATGCACCAAATTGGGAGAGGACTCAAAATCTCAGAACTAGAAACTTCTCCTGTCCTGTTATATTCCCTCGGCTTTTAATCTGCCCCTACTGTGTTATCAACCAAAACCAGAAGTCATTAGGGAGATGTGCTGAGCTACCCAATGGGGAAATGCATTGAGCTATCCATTCAAAACACATTTGGATCACTTTATGGTAATGATTTTTGCCTAGAGAGGAAATGTATTAAAGGTACCTAGAGCTGTTGCTTAGTATGTACTTTACTTTTTTAGCCAGATTGTATGTCCCTTATTAATGCTGAGAAGTAATTTGGAAATCAGTTGGATGGACTGTTCAGTGAGCAAGGCACTGATAAATCAGTGGATTTTTTTGGCATAATCTGGATTTTTATCACAATGCTAACTGCCACAATTAATTCTTGCTTTAATAGCAAGAATCTTCTCTTTAACTGTAGGCTGCCTGGCCCTAAGAAAAATTAAAAACAATTTAAACGATACAGAACTTTTCCTGTCTACCAGGCAAAGGTACAGCACTATGAGAGAGAAGGCACCAAAGGCAGCTAGTAAATATCAGTTTGTGTTCCTGGGAAGCAAAGATGTGACTTTGTTGTACAAGGAAACCGCCTTGCAGCAATATAACATTTAAAACTATATGTCTCCAGAAGCTATGTGTTTCAAATGAAGGAGGATAATGGTTTCAAATGCAGGGGTGATTATACTTCATTATAGATTAGATTAAATGTGTTCATTTGAATGTGTTTGTTTCCTCTGGAAGCTAATACACAGAATAATGACATATGTAGTAGGAATTTTACCCCAGTTGTATAGATGCTGTATAATAGAAAAAAGTAAATAGCTCAACGATTTACTTAGAAAGTAATTTAGGCCAAAACTTCTCAGTAACACTGTGGTTTGGGTGCAGCTGAAATAAAACAGCAACACCAACTTTTATTGCTGCTTAAAAGTCTTGAGGTAGAGTACCGTTTAGTTGAAATAGGAGCGATATACCTGTTGAGGATGGAGAGACCATACCTTTAAGACGTCAAAAAATCTTGAGTAATGGCTGGTGGTTACACATTGAGAAACATGATAGTCTTGTCCAGCAATCTAGTAAGTAAGATCTTGGTACTCTTGCTCCTTGGCTTTGTAGATCTATTTAATCTCTGCATGTAACTCATGCTGTAACTAAATCAGCTGACATCTGGAAATATATTGATTTGCATTTGGAAGTAGGTCCATAATTTGTGAAGTACCACATCTTGACAAAAAGGCAACATCAATGTAAATTGTGCAGAGCATGAATGCATAGCAACTCGTATGAAATTACTCTGGATCAGATTAAATGAGTGAGACCTTAATCTGGTCTGTGGACACCAGATCAATGTTAAATGACTGCTAACATTTCATTTTGCTATATAATTTGCCTGAGTATAATGTGCTTCTGGCCTTCTCTACACCTACCCCCTTTGGCAGCAGCCAGTGGAAACACCCACACATTCCTATTTGGCTGGTCTGGGGCCAGAGTATGAAGTGAACCCTGCAAAAGCACCAGCAGCTGTGTAGGGACTATGGTAGTTGACAAAGGACACAGGAATTTCTTTGTGTTTTTTGATACCACCCAGCAAAGAACAGAACCCTCCACCTATTCAAAGGTGGAGTTATTCAGAAGAAATGGTTTTGTCACTTGAGAAGAGCTGAGTTTTATACTGTGCACTCCAGTGTAGAATAGGTAGACCAAATCCAGCTCTACCTTTAAGCAGGTAAATAGCACTTAAGCAATTAACTTGAAGGTTTAGCATTTCTAAATGTGCTTTGCATCCAGATGTATAGAAGAGAAGATTCCCTACTGTCTTGTTAAGCTACTTTTACTTGTGCTATCCTTCTATTTAGTGGATCACGGGTATTAATGAACAGGGTGCGAGATATTCAGACCCGTGTTGCTCAACACCTCTGTATCTGTGCAATCTTGTGGCACAATTAAAATGGCACATTGGCTCAGATCTTTATAGAATCACTGAGAAATATGCCACCACTTGTTCTTATTAATAGACTGAAAAAGCAAGCCCTAGTTTTTTCCTAACAGCATATCCCTTCTCTGACTCTACTGCTGCCAACAATCTCTTCCATTAGGTAGGCCTTCCTGGACTGCATGTGATGACTCTGATAAACTTCTCTCTCTTCTCTCTCTCTCTCTTCCCCCCGCCCCCCCCAATCTTCTCTCTCAGACTAAGCAATCCTAATTCTTTCCTTATAAATCATGTTTCCCAGGCCGCTAATTATTTGGGTCACTCTCCTGGACTCCTTAATCTGGGTGGTTCAAGATTGGTTATGGGTTAGGCTTTTTGCTACCAGAGAGCTGGTTCAAAGCTAGTCTGTAAGTTTTATCAATTGAAATCTCACCCTATGGCAGTTGACTTGTACCCTTTGTAAAATGAGGGTACTTGTACACATGACAGGGTTTTAGTTTTTAAAGTTGCATTCTGTGCCCTCTAAATTGAAACAGTGAATTTTTAATTGAAATGGAGGGTTTTATTTTTCCGCCACTGTATATATGCTGTTGTCCTGGTGGCCGCAGGCAGAAGTGACAAGGGACCAGATCCTTCCTTTTTTGGCAGAGCCTGCCCACCTCTCCTGCAGCTGGAGGGCGATTAATCTGTACCATTAATCTGTCAGCTCAGCCCCTGGCCATGGGAGAGGCTGGGCTTGCAGCACTCAATGCACCATCCCTGCCAACTTCTGCAGCCACCTTCCTGCTGCCTCCCTGCACTATCCCAGGAGCAAGCCAACCCATTCCTGGGAGGCCCCAGGTGTCCTTCCGGCTGCAGAAGCCTACCGAAAGCAGAAGCAGTGAGGGGCCCAGACCTTTTTTTTTGTGGAGTTTGCCATCTCCCACGGCCAGGGGGTGAGCTGACTAATGGCTGCAATCTTCCAAGTTGCAACATTGTAAACTAAACTACATCAGGCTGCAAACTCATTTTAAACCCCCCCAACTTGCGTATGTGTGATGCTATTAAACCACACAAAGGGAGATTTCGTCACATATACATCATGACATCATCATGTGTACAAGCACCCTGAACTGTCCTCATCTTGTTGTCCTCATCTTTCTTGAAGTGAATGGCCCAAAAATAGATGGACTACTCCAGGTGAGGTCCATTACTTTAAAAACTATTACCTTTAAATATGCATATTCCAAGGACATGTATCCCTTTTAGGATGTGGCTGATTCTTCTCCTTTTGCTTTTATTAAAAGCACAATACTATTTTAGAATCAAGTTTCATAAAGCTGTGTCCTTTGCACTAGTGTACTCTTCATCTTAATTACCTGTGAAGTGCCAGCCAGACTCCATAAGAAAATTATGCGGGAGTGGCAAATTTCTTTTTTAGTCATATCATTATTGCTTTATTGATATGTCGCTAGTTTGCAGTAGTCAGGAATCTTGTACAGGCAAGTTTACACGTAAAAATGCAGCTAAAACCTTTTGGTCACCCAAGTGAAAAGGTGACTAATTTATTTGATATGTATCATAAACTCACCACTACTTTTGAAAAGTTAATCCCTAACAAAACTGTTGTTTTTCTCCCCAGTTGGGGTCTAGAGCAGTGGTTCTGAACCTTTTTCAGTCGACCTACCCCTTGGTCTCAGAGTGAGACTTCACATACCCATTTTCAATAGGAAATTAATTTTTTAGGCTCTCTGACTGGTGTTAGACAATGTATGAAATATATCTCACATACCCCCTGATGAGGCTTCATGTACCCCCTGGGGGTACATGTACCCCAGGTTCAGAACTGCTGGTCTAGAGTTAATGGAGCCAATTCCTATGTTAATATAAATGGCTGAAACAAAATTTCAAGCAAAACTGGTAACTGTTTTTCTCAATCTGAGAACAATAGTGATGTTGGGTTACTGCCAGTCATTTCTTAGGTGAATATTTTTTTTCTATTAGAATGAATCTATTGAATCATTTGAAAAAATCTTTATGTAATTGCAGCAGACCAGAGCCAGCACCAAGTGGGTGAGAGGACCATGCTATATTCTAGGAGTAGGTCCTGGGAGGTCACATGAATTACTCTCATAAACTTAAGGGAGGATCCAGTGGAAGTGTGTCCCCAGTAGCAGCCCCAAACCACTGTTGCCCAGCACCTTCTTGCAGCTGGGGTGAGTTCTGACAGTCTTTAGAGAAGGAGCACATGGGATCTGGTGACTTGTGGCTCATTGTAGGATTTTTCCTACCACTCTAATATTTCTCCTGACTCCAACAGATAGCCCTGTCTGAGGCAATGCTCTGAGTCCAAATAAAACAACCTCCCTCCTTGCCCCAAACTTCCTTTGGCATGATGATGTGAATACCTAGCTGGCCCCTACACTAGCATTTCTACATGAGAGAGAGAATATCAGAACTACTGTACTGTACAGAATTGAAGTTGGTCCTGTACCAGCATACACATGCAATTTCAAAAATATTTTGGAATAAACTTGTCACAAACTGAATGGTTTAAAACCAATAAAAGTAGCCTTTGAACAATGAAATAAGTTTGACAAGCCAGTAACTTCATCTTTAAACAGGCAAGCTGGCAAACAGCAAAACTCCAGTAGATGGCAGCATTGCACTCTGCAGCCTCTTTTTCTTTTTTACCCTACCTAGTTTCTTTAACTCTTCTCTTGGTGATAACAAGATGCCAATAAGAAGTAGTAATCCAACACCACTTGGTTGAAATGTTCTGAAATACAGGTCTTGGTAGATGTTAACTATGTATTGTTCCAGATTTTTGGCTTTCATATGGAAAATACCATTATGCTGCATAAGGAAAAAGTATGGGACTAAACTTGAATCCTAATAGTGAATTTAGTCATATGCTCAAACATATGATGTACTGTGGTGCAAACGAAATATAGCTGGCTTTGCTTAAAGCTTAAGTATACAACACTTAATGATTAAACACATGCACGAACAGTTTGAAAAGGACATTAATCTGTCCATGCAAAACACAGTTAACATACATTTATTTAAAATCTGGGTGGTTCAAGATTGATAATGGGTTAGGCTTTTTGCTGCCAGGTTGCTGGTTCAAATTTAACTTGCGAGTTATAAATTGAAATCTCACCCTATGGCAGTTGACTTGTAGCCTTTCGTAGAATGAGTTACTAGTTTGGGATCAGTTCATTGTGGATAGATATTGACAACATGCAACCCCATCATAGCTGGCAGTGAGAGGCCTAGTTTTTATATATGAAAAAGAGACGATCAGCCCGAATGGCTTTTCATGTTTTGTTTGCATAATGTAAACCAACAGTTCTTTGAGCATGTCTCTACTGTAGTATCCTGCATAGAATTGAATACCAAGTAGTTGCTGGACTCTGCAAACCACGTAATCCTTAAAAATATAAATGTACAGTGCCTACAACACTCATAGTTATACAGCCATGCCATCTAAATCCTTCATTCTGTGGGCCATTTTTAGCAATGATGTAACCAGCAGGCTGATTTGATAATGTTACAGCCCTGTAGCACTGATGCAAATGTCTTTGTTTTAACAGGATCTCAGAAGGAGCATAAAAATAGTGTGGATCTCTCACCCAGTGGTGTAAATCAGATGTGTAGTGAGCCAAAGGAGCTATGCTTACTAGAAAACTAGTGTTGAAGATCCACCACATTCACAATTCCCAAATGAAGAGAATTTAAAAAATAACTGAACAACTATTAGTATAACTGAGTGGGAGTGATTGGGGTAGTAACCCCAAAGGCTGCCTTGAGGGGATGCGGTGCAAAAATAGCTGTGATTTCCCCCCCGCACAGTGGTGGCTGAATGTCTTGCCCCAATTGGTATTGTGGCAGCTGGCACTGGCCTGTGCATCCTAGCTGCCCTGGGCATGAACCTGCCCTGCTACGACTTGGTGTACAGCTAGGATCTTTACCTCCCTTACCTCACTCCTCTAGTCTCATCTTCTATAGAAAAATAAAACTCTACAAATAAGACACCAAATTCAAGCAAACAAGTTGAATTACTTAGGCATTTTTTGCTTTTGGTTAAATGCTAGAGTAACTGCATTTAAAATTGATGCAACTATATCAGTCTTCTGAACCTGGAAGTAACAGCAACAATTAGTCTTATACTTGTAATATGCTAAATTTAATGTGGCTTTACTTTTGAAGGACTCCATTCATGAAGCTATAGCTCAAAGGGCTGTGATCACATCACAGCCCATGAACTACATAGGGATGGGCCTGGTTATACTTACATGGGAGAGCTCCCAAAAAAATCAGGTGGCACAGGAAATGGTTTTTAGAACCAACAGAAGGCACTTCAGAAGGAAAGTCCTCAGAACGTGTTGAGCTAGATCGGATGTGAAATAGAAATCACTTGCAGTCATTTAAAATAATGCAGCACTCTTAAGAGTTATCTTGGTCTCTTGGCAGGATTCCATTGTGGGCAGCACGTAATTCCCATGTGGTTAGAACTAAATAGGATTCAGTGTCCATTTCCTATCTTAGACAGTTAAATAGAATTTGCTGTTTTAACCTGAGGCAGTTGTTTATTTTCTAAACCAGCTAAATACAAATTACAGTATAGTGAACTTATAAAGTACTCGAAGTTAATGTTGCAAATGGGACCCAGTCAGAAAAAACCAGCATAGCTTAATGCTTACTTGCTTTATTTTTTAATGGGGTATCAGAACATTGTCACACACCATTACACAAACACTGAACTGCTGTAACATAGTTTTCTTTGGTCCAGGCCAAATACTAGTCCCATTCTATATCTTGAGCAATCTGGAAGAGCCAAGAGACCGCAGAACAGTAGTAGAATCCCTGAGGACCCCCAGCCACTATGCGGAGTGATAATGACTATTCTTATTTTGTTCACCCTTCAGATGGAACATCTGGCCAATGGGAGTCGCTTCTGTCCTCAAAACTCGCATGTATCCAGAAATCTACAAACCTATGAACAGTTGTGTTGCTTGGTATAGAGTGCTTCCTTATAAGTGGATTCTTTTTCACTCTACTTTGAGGCAACATTTCTGGAGTAGGATGATAATTTTTAAATGCATTTCTACAGATGGGATTTCATAAAGAAGATTTAGCCTTTAGGAATTTCACGTGCACTTTGGTGTCTTTACAGAACTCCTCTCAATACCAGAATATGTGGCTTTCTTAATTGGAAGCACTAATTTAAAATGATCATTTGATACTTGTTCCAGGTAAAAATTCATTGCCATTTTAGGTCTCAGAATGAGTTTGGTTCAGTAAGTTTAAGAGGAAACCTGTACTCTAAACCCCATTTTAGAGTGCTTCAAGTCTCAGTAAGGCCATCAAAAATATGTAAGGACCTACCAAATTCATGATTACGTGATTTTTGCCAATTTGATGGTCCCCGACAAAAAATCCTGGTCCCAATGAAAAAGTGGTGGGGACTGTGAAAAAGCACAAAATCAATAGCAAGCTGGGGGAGAAGGGGGACATGAAGCTTCTGCAAACAGAAAAGCATGGAAACTCTGGGGAGGGGCAGGACTTCCAGGACCTCTCGGCCCATGAGAGACATGGCAGAGGGCCCTCCTGTCCCTTCCTGGAGATTGACAGATGGCTGTCAATCTCTGGGGAGGGGCAGGACTCCAAGGACCCCTCAGCCAATCAGGCATGGGGGGGGGGGCACTGCACTGTGCTGTGAAAATGGCACTGGATGGTACAGTGTGTGCGGGCCACCTCCCGATCCCATCCATGTCGCCATGAGCGGGCCGGGAGCGATATGCGGACCCGTCTTTGCGCACGCGGGCTGTGGCCAGCAGCCCGGGCACGCGGGGTCGGAGAGAACCGGTGGCGAGCTAGAATTAGTTACGGACGCGTAATGGTTGATTTAAAGATTATTTACTTACACCAAAGATGGTTGTGGTGTAGGCTGGACAGTTTCCAGGTTCAGCTCCGCTTAAATCCTCGTTAGAGGACTACGACAATTCGTTCTCAGCCCCGGAGTTATTGAAGCTCCGCGGGTTCGGTTCTTGGCCCCAGAGTTATTGAAGCTCCGCGGGTTCAGTAGTTTCTTGTATAGGAAGGGATACGTCTAGGAATTTATCGGTGATGGGGAGAGGCTAGAGGCTGTTCATTCTTTTCCCCGGAGTTGTTAAAGCTCCGCAGGTTCGGTTATCAGGCCTCTATTGCCTTTTAAGAACAGCGTTGGGTCCGTAAGGATCCGCAGCGCTTAGAGATCTTCACGCTCTTTCTCTCGAACTCCAATTGCTTTCTCTCCAGCTTGGGTGGAAACCACCCAAGCTCTTTATACGGCTAACAAGCCAATCACTAGCCGCCACGTGTGCATGTATTAGAATCGGCCAATAATGTGGCACGAATCTTCATACAAATGGCGGGAACTCCTTGCACCGTGCATTTCTTGGATGCAAAAAGAAATGCACCATGCAAAGAAAGCTTCAAATTGGCGGGAATACTCTTTTGCACTGGGGTTCTCTTCTGCAGCAGAAAACTCTACTGTGCAAAGAAGCTGCAATTTAGCGGGAACATAATTTAGCGGTGCCGAAGCACACACAAACAAAAAAACCCACAACTTTGGGTTGTGACACAGTGGGACTGTGAAAAATGGAGGCAGAGTCCATGATTTAGTTAGGTCCTTAAGGATAAGGTTGACAGCGTCAGTGCAAAACACACTCTTGGATATAGAGGGATTTGTGTTATGTTAATGTCTTGGACTCTTTCTCCTACCTCTCCCACTGTTCTCCAGTATAGTATGGAGTGAGCCATGCCCACATCTGCACCCCCCCGCCCTGGCTGGGCAAGTGGCTGGAGGACAGAGCCCCCCTTCCAGCATGGCCACACTTCATCCTGCAACCCCCCACCCCCCGGAGTAATGCGCACTCCTGCCCCAGTTGGGCAGCTTGTCCCAGCTCCAGCCCCAGCCCCAGCCCCAATCTCTCCCACAACCCCAACAGACTTACCAGCAGGAGGCAGCTGTGTCAGCTGCCTGTTTAGTCTATGGCCGAATCTCCAAAGAGGCCGAATCTTTTCTGAAGCTTTTCCAAATCGATTCAGATGCTTTGAATTGATTCAGAGCTTTTAATTGGTCTCCCAATTCGATTTGGATTCGGTCCCTGAATCAGGCCGAATCTCCTTCAAATCAAATCCAATACTGAAGCTTTGCATAGCCCTAGTCTATACCATACCCAAAGAACCATTAAGGCCTTTTGGAGCAAATCTCATCTCTTTTTGAAGTGTAAAAAATAGCACTAGTAAGACTTTTAGGGTGTCCGAAGGTAGCTGCTGACTATATCATATGGCTCATGGCTCTTTGGGGGCCCTTTGAATATCTACATATAAGGGTAACTGAGACCTTTTAAGGGGAGGATCAAAGCTGGGACTGATAATATCGTTGTTCATCTCCACACAGGTCATTTGTGGAGTCTAAATGCATGAAGTCCACTACCTCAACTATACACAGATTGGAGATTTGCCTGTATCTTATCCAAAAGTGACAATGCATGGGAGGAAAATGGTAAGGAGTTGTTTGTTCCCTAGGTGTAGATCTCATGATGGGTTGAAAAATATAAAGTAGGATGGGAAGTTCTGCTAAGTGTTATACTACAAAGAATTAATTTTTAATGTCTTCCCTAGCCTCTGTTCCCTGACTTGACCAAGAACATTTCATGTCTTACCTAGCCTCTGTTCCCTGACTTGACCAAGAACCGGAGAACTAGTAAATGGATTACATTGGACACAAAACAAGTATAGTTCTATTGACTGGAGAGGACGCAACTCTTATACTGTTTATAACTGTCACCTTTATATCAACTGCATATCATGGTTGTGTGGGGAGAGGGACAAGAACTGAAAGAACAACCCGTGGCATTTTATGGAAGTTACTGCTGAGACACTCGATACCCCTCCATTCTTTACTGGCTCCACTCCTCTTGATTCCATCTCTCATGGTAACCTGATTATGGGTTTTCTGTGACTAACTTTTACTGTAAAGGGGGTCATGAGAGATGTGGGATGTATCTATCCTATTGAGGAGAATTGGGGGCACATGCTATAAATAATACAGTTCGCAAGAAGCACTGTGGCACCTGAGAATTAATGCAAGGTAGCTGATGTTAAACCCTAATGAAATATTTTAACTTATTGTTAAACAAAAACTGATGGATTTTAACTTATCTGAATATAAAAATATTTTGTTCAGATTACTTCCAGTGGATTTTCCTGAGGGAACTTCTGTTTTTGTAGGAAACGCACTTTCAATCAAAATCTCTCAGCAATTTTTAAAAAGCTCTGCTACATACCCCTTCAAATAGTGTCTAAGAAAGGGTAAGTGACCTGATGACTCGATGCTGACCCTCAGCAAAAGGGGGTAAAAACAGTGAATGCAGATGGCTCCAAGCTTTTTCATTATTTAAAAATAAGGAACAGTCTCAGTAACTTTTTTTTTGAGCCCTGGGCAAACTTATTTTAGATGCACAAGGTCCATGTATGGAAATTCTATGTATGTTTTGGAGTATTGTATAAAATTTGCAACCATTTTGGACTGCTTTATATCCAAGATGTGCTTCCATTTTATCTAGTAATATATGGATAGATGGTGCTGTATGAGCAAAGGTGGACCCAAATCTCAGGTGACATTATTTTCTAACATTGACTGCCTATAATAAACAGCTTACAAGGTCTGGATTTCAGATTGCTAAGTAACCACTGTCACTGAAATCAATGGGAATGGCAATGTAAGAGATGAGGTAATGAGGTTTTGTTTTTGTTTTTTTTAAAGTTCTGACTACAGCAAAAATGTTTCTGTGGCATATACATTTAAAGCTATTAAGATGGATCAGTAGTATAGCTAGTTCCTCCTTCTCTATATTATGTATTGCCATTTCTCTGTGTTTAGGAATCTTAGGCAATGAAATATCTTCACTAATTGATATCTTCAAGAGAGATAAAAGGAGGTGATCTCTGAATGCCCAATATTTTTTGCATCCTGAATAGAGTCTTAAAGTAGGACCTTTATTCAGCTTCATTAACCAACTGAATAAAGCCTATTGCTTAAAAGTCTCCTTTAGAATGGTTTTACTTTTATGGGACAGATTAATTTAAGCACTGTTTTCTTTTCAAAGGTTTAGGAAGTATTTTCAGAAAACTGTTAGTTGTTTTTGTTTCCCAAAGCTAGACAAAGTCAATAAGCAGACAGATGCTTTTAAAACATAAGCCTGGGGGGACATCAGGCAAACTCTAGTCTGCAAGGGTCCAACAAAATGATGTCCCAAGTTACTAAAAAAGGAAATAAATGCATTATGCCATCCTGTTGCTAGAGGGATGGTAGTACTTCTGATGAGAGAGTCTTATCATGCTTTTTAAATAGATTCCTTCACTTGGTTCTATGCTCTGCCTGAAGATTTTGACCAAAAAAAGAAAACTTGATACCCGGAGAGTCTAACACCAGTGTTAATGCTGGTAATTGGTCATAGAGAAGGGGGTGGGTGAGAAACAGGTTTGGGTGGAAAGCCCTCTGCTACAGACTGTGACTGACAGTGGTTGCCCAGCTATTTAATAGCTCTGTTAAATGGAAAAGGTTTGATTTATTTGTTGAAATATAACACATACAATGGATCTCTTAATTTAGTGAAATTGAAGATTATCTTTTCTTTTTTTCTAATCAGTGTAGGGTAGATGCTTAATGTAGGGCCCTCTCTACAAGTGAAGGTAAAGGTGTGATGGGATCTAATGTGATTTGCACAGTCATTCCTCCTGCCATGCCACACATTCATGGCAGTTGTGGGACTTGCAGCCCTGGCTGGGCAAGGTGCAGCTGGGAAGCTCACAGTTGAGGGGGCTCCCAGCCAAAGGGGAACCTGCTACACATGCAAATTACAGCCAGATGGCAATTGGCTATCAAGTCCAAGCACATTTTTTAGGTGTAACTTTATAGCTGGTTGGAGCTTTTTATTGTGTGATAAGTACTTTGCACATGCGGCTGGTCAAGGTAATTGTACAATTAACCAATTAATTACATACCTGTAACATGGAGAGGGGGCATCAGTTTGGGGATGAATAAGCTATATTGGCTTTATTCCACCCTTCTGCCTCACCATTTCAGGAACTGAAAGAGTCCCCAGGATAATATATAAATAGTGTGGGGGCAGTCTTCCTAGACTGTTAAGCAGGCTTCTGGGCTGCTTGAATCTTTGCAGTTTGGTGCATTTCCACCCCCATACATCTCCTATACCAGGGCTTATAAGGGCCTCTTAAGGAGGCAGTGTTAGACACTTTTTCCTTGAAAATACTCCCCTTCATGTGGAATAAGAGTATTAGAGCCAGTGTGAGGATTTGGGTAGCTTGGGGTAGGTTTTACATGGCTTTGTGAACTAGCTGAGGTACCAGAAGAACTATAGCCACATTCTGGGCAGCAGTCCACCTGGGCTGATTTACTTTGAGAACCAGGGCTGTTTCATGTAAAGAGTGTTCAATGCAAAATGCCTAAATAGTTCTGGGAGCAGGAACCAGAACCTGGGACTCTTCTCTCCAGGTGCAGTGCTCCTCATTGGGCTACAGAGCTATGCTCCCTCTTGCTTGGGGTACTCTCCTGGGAAGTGAGAAATGTTGTTCAAAACCTAGAATTAGTCCCCTCCTTCCTGGGCAAGTGATCTTCTCATGAGTGTAGTATAAAAATAACAAATGAAAATGGCTGTCTGCTGTGGTCTCTGCTCAACTTGCTGTTGTTGGCTGAATGGCCCATGGTTTGCATGCACCTATGAGATTCAAATTGTTTGGGAGACTTAGGTGCACAGATGCTAGTTACTACTCAAATGGGAAAATGAATGCCTTGGTACCCACTATGCCAAGAGGGCAGTGTTTTTGGCCAGGGGGAATAGCAGTACATAAGCATGCGTGGACTCCCAAATCTGATCAGATATGTGGTGAGGTAGGCTGTGATTTGTATTCTTGTATTTGGGTGCCTAAATTCTGCCTCAGTAGTTTTCACATCTGGACCTATACTCTTTCTCATTTTAAGGCCAGGAGTCAGCAGCAAAACCAGGAACTGAACCTAGATTTGTAAGGTCCCACTCCAGTGCTGTCACCACCAAAACCTTTTCTACAGCTTTATTTGCTGGGCTGTGTTTTCTTAGTAGCTGACTATATCACAACCTTTTCATGCACTTATTCGCAGCATTCCTGAGGCAGTGTAGTGGTATATCCCAAACCAGTTGACCCCAGCTCCTTATCTGCAAAAGGGGATATGTAGATCCAGAAATAGAACTTGAATCTTTCAAATCCCTGTCTAGTTCCTCCTTAATCACAAGACCATCAAATCCTCCTCAAGACACTTATCTCTTGCCAAATTTAACTGACTGCTACAGATTTGTATATCCCCTCAATTATGATCAGCCTTTCAGATGAATGCTGACACAGATGAGCTCTTCAAGGCAGGGACTGTCAACATATTTATAGTATCAAGTAAACTTATTACTACTCAGTCCACAAGGCAAACTAGTAACCATCTACTTCATGTCTGGATTTCCTTGTGGAAGATTCATTTAGCTATGCAGTTCTTATTATCAAATCACCCATCAGTCTTTTCTTTCCTAGACTAAATAGCCCTAGGTCTTTAATCCTGTCTTCATAAGTCCTGCTTCCCAGGGCCCTAATAATTTCTCTTGCTTTGTGCTGGACTCTTTCCAATCTGTCCTCATCCTTCTTGAAGTGTGGGGCACAAAACTGGATACAGTACTCCAGGTGAGGACTCACCATTGCTGAATAGAATAGAAAAATCACTTTCCTTGATTTGCAAGTGACTTCTGTTAATACGGCACAGTATGCTGTTGGTTTTTTGTTTTGTTTTTGCAACAAGAGCACACTACTGGCTTATTAAGCTTGTCTTCCTCTATAACCCCCAAGTCCTTCTCTGCAGTACTGCAGCCTAGATAGTCATTCCTCAGCCTGTATTTGTGCATGCAGTTATTCTGTCCCAGCACTTGTTCTTGTTGAATCTCATCTGTTTGATTGTGGACAATGCTTTTTCAGTCATTCTGGATCCTCCCTCTGCTTTCCAGAGTGTCTGCTACTGCACCCAATTTGGTATAATCTGCAAATTTGCTAAACGTGCACTCCATCCCATCACTGAAATCCATTAGTGAAGATGTTGAACAGTAGTGGACCCAGGACAGACCCCATGGGTCTGCTCTCAGAGAAAATTTTCATCCGATATTGTTCAAAGTTGATAATCCAGCAAATCACCCTCTTGTTACTAAAATGGGTAGATCTAGAAAGGGGGAGAGAGGGAAGGGCAGTGCAGGTACATGCATCCCTTTGGCTGTGGAACATGTGTTCATGGAGCTCTCTGATCTTGCTGGTTGGTCAGTGTGGCTCCAGAACCTGAAGGTGAATGCTACTGCTGCTGCTTCTCTGTCCTGTTCCCCTCCCTGCCCCTTTTTGCTCTGCAGCCAAATGCAGTAGGCAGGCAGATTGGGCAGGGGAGCTCACTGGTGCTATCAAGGTAGCACCATTGGCCAGATGCTGCACTGAACCTGGTGAGTTTAGAGAACTCACTATGCACGTGCCGCACTGTGGGAAGGAGGGGTTGAACTGCACCCCATAATCCACCCATAGCTACTGGCAGTGGTGTGACATGGACACATCTCCTAAAACAAGATATCCTTAATCTACTACAGGGCAGATGCTTGATCAAGTCCTAGGTATTCCTCTGTGGCTTACTATTTTCTCTGGCCCTGTTTTGCTAATACTATTGCTGCCCTCCCTTCTGTGCTGTATCAGTCTGGTTTACCACAACTCCCAGACATTCCTTAAATATTTAGAGAATATTTCTGAAGCTCTGAGCTTCAGCATAAAATCGGCATCTTCTGCTGAGGAGGGGTTGGCAACGGGTAGATGCTGCCAGGTAGCTGCCTCTTTCTGCTCTTCCCTTCATTTTACTCCAGGTTTTCAACATTTTTTTTTGTTGCATGTGGTAGAAGGGAATAAATATAAAGTTTTCACTGTATGATGCTGATACTCCAGGGTAACAGAGTACTCTGTACTCATGACCTCACCTAATGAATTCAGGACAAAATTAAATTTCATAGCTTTTGTGTCTGTAGCTTTCTGAATATCTTTGACCACATCTTTTAAACGGTTGTTTTTATTAATTCCATTTTGTCACTTTCTATGTTGTTCTGTTCTGTCGCCTGTAAAAGTATCTTTCTTTATGAAGCAGGGAGATAAATGGCAGCATCCTGAGCCAGGCAGAGTATGGCTTCCCCACATACCATTAAATTTACCTGTATCTGTAACCCGTAATGCAGTGATTCTCAACCAGGGGTACCTTAAGAACCTTTCAAGGGTGCCACAGGTTGCCATGTAATGTTAGCACCATTAGGTATGCAAACAATTGACAAGATTAAACCCAGAGACATCAAAGAGGAATCCACAATGTCAAAAAACTATCTGACCTGTTGTGGTCTTTCTGAGGTCTTTGCAAAAGAAGAAGTGCTCTAGCATTTTTCTGTTGTTACACTGAAACTAAAAGCTGGGATTTTCTGAGGGGTGCCTTGAGTCTAAAAGGTCTTTTGAACAGTTTATCTATTGTCAACCAGTTTGAAAAATATAGACAGTTATTTGGAGAAGTCTCGATGAGGATTATTCTGAAAGACCAAATTATCATAGATACTCTTAGCTTTGAATCTAGACCTATAGAAGTGAACTGTCTTGCATGAAATGAACCCTCTAGGATCAAATTTTTATGTGCTGATAAAGTTCAGTTAGAGCAGAAGGTGCTTTAGAAAAGGTACCCAGTACCTCACAGGATTGTACCCCGTGTTAATCAGCAAATGGTATATGGTTGTTTATCTAATCTAAACGTTGTCCAGGCTCCTGAAACAAAATATTTTTCATTAAGGTTGGCTTTTATAATTGGAAATAGCTACTTTTTAAATAAATTAATGTTTCAAACTATGATTAATGGTCCTTTTAGATGATTTGAAATCTAACGAGGGGACTTTGCAAGTCCTTTTTGGAACTGATAGTGTTGTGCTGTACCGGACAGTATGCTAGCTTCTAAACGCATTAGAGAATACTTTTTAAAAGGTTGGCTATTCTCTGTGGCAAGGGGTGTGGAAGAAGTTATAAGGCCAGCATAAGCCAGAGCTGGCAACAAGTTATAGTGCTTGTGGTAGGTACTATTTGTCAATGCAAATGTCTAAGCAGAATTTATTACTTATCCTTTATTACTTAGTGCCAATTTATTACTTATCCTTTCAGCCCTAAGAAAATTAAAGCTGTTTCTTCTGTGTTCTGGCAAATATGGACTGTGTAAAAATGTGTTACTTGTTCATTTCTGTTTGTTTTTATAGAAAGCAAATTTTCTCAGTCCTCTGAGAAAATGACTGTCGGGATCAGTCTTTTAAAACAGCTTTCACTCCAAAAAACCTCCAGTTTACAATACAAAATGTTCTGTGGGGTTTTTTTTCTTCTCAGCTACTCCCTCTCCATAGATCACTCACAGCAAAACATTTTATTTTATTTTATTTTATTTATTATTTTTTGCATCTGTTTTTTATGGTGGTCCTAGTGTTACATAATTTGTCTGGTTTGAAGATTTTAGAGGCAGCTAGTCTTTAATTCACAAGGCAAACTATTTCTAAAGTTCTTACTGTCTGGAAATTATCCAGAGAAGCCTGAGGAAGGTCAGAGCTCTGGTTTCTGCACCCAACTGTGCTATTCAGAAGGAAACTCAGCCGGGCTATATAACACCCTCCCTCCTGCACCCCCTCCCCCAGATTAAGTGCCTCCCATGGAGAGTTAATGGGGATGTAGGCCTCATTAATAATTGTCTTTTCTGCTTCCCTGAGACATTAATCTAGATTCTTTATGTAGCTCTGCAACATGCATTCAGAGTTATTAACAGCCCTGTGCTGGAGTCCCAAGGGCTGGCATAGAAGATGTGCATGACTGACATGTGATCATTCACAAATATTCTGGGCCTTAATCCTCTTACTTGTTGAATAAATTGATTCTCTGGCATAGTCACCTATTCCTGTGCATGGCACACTAATAGGATTGTATTCCAGATTCAGTGGGCTGCCAATCAAAACTCATTAGAAAGGATCTGGATAAAACTTGAAGAGCAGTGGGGCCAGTAATCCTAATAGATATTGGCTGGACACAAAGTAATTCAAGACTTCTGCTTCTGTCCATTAGTAGGCAAAATGGCTGTCTATATTGTCCAAGAGTCTTTCAAAGGCATCTTTCCTCTCAAATAATAGAGTAGATATTCCAGGTTGCATCTCCACTGACAAGAGTATAACTGTACTAATTCCCGATTGCCAGTCTATTGTATATAATTGCCCAAATATCCATAATGACTTTGAACAAATTATTTTTTTTTCCTATTACTTGCATGGCAGCGCTCCAGGTGTAGTGTTCATGTGTGTACCTACATTCTAGCATATACAAGTCTTTCTTCATCTAGCTTTGTTTGAAAAAAAAATCATTCATAACCATCAAAACATACAGTTCTTAAACAACACATGAACTTGTGTACTGATAGTCTTAATACTTGTTCTTAAACAAAATGTTAACATATCTACATTTGAGAAAGGTAGGTACTTGACCAGTAAACCTACGTAAATATATAATCTCTTATGTTGGAGAATCGTTTAAATCCATGTTTCACAAGAAGCAATGAGGCAGTGGAAAACAGGCCTCTAATTTGAACCTATTAAGTAAGGTCTGAAGCTTGCTTAAAGAGTATTAAACACTAATTGTAAATATACAGGTAGGTCACCTTCAATGTTATAAACCAATTCTCAGTATTTATAACATGCATTCTGACTGTGAGGAAATCTGTTTTTGTCTTTTTAAATTCAGCAGACTCCTAAGGAAGGACCTTTTGAAATCCCCCTGGGAAACTTTATTTTCCTTGACAATAGTGTATTGAACTATACCCTGTTTTTATCATCCAGATGTACATGGACTAACCAGGCACCAGTGTAGATCTGACTAAAATGGCTGTTCAGCTCTGTTCATTGTACATAATGGATCCAGTAGAGAGCCTTTTGGTCCACTGCTTTCAAATGACTTTTACAGTAGAACTTACTGGGGGGTTTTATTGTCCACATTTCTTTTTTCACTATAGAGTGCCTATTGCCATACCAGCTGGGCACTTGGTTAGCTATGCTTCCAACATTGCTGCATATTTTTTTTCCTGCTTCATCTGAAATAGGAGGAATGGAGTAATGCTGTTTCCAATAGAAATCTTAGCACTTACTTTTGGCTTTTTATTGTTTTGAGCCTGACAAATGTTAAGCAAAAAAAAGAATCTAAAACAAAGTTGCATGTTTCATCATGCCCTCAAGCACCGTCTACTAGAAGCCAAATGGTGCTTTCTGTCCTGGTGTATATCCATGATCTACACCACTCCACTTAGTCCTAGAAAGCAGAAGCAGGGTTAGGGTGGAAGACCTGAACTCTGTCATTCCTGTCTCTAGCCTTTAGGACAACCCCAGGGGCCAACAGCAAAATCCCTCATAGTTTTTGATGCAGTAGCCTTGCATAGCATGCTTGAGTCAACAGGTTCTTTCATATCTAGAAGACAAAGTATTCAACCTGTAAAATGATCATGCCTAATGTACTTCAGTCAGTCTGCACCTTTTGGTCTTAAAGGTGCAATGTGCAGATGTTGGCCTTGCATCCATTTTACACAAGAGGCAGCATACGAGTTGCTCTAATAGCACCCCACAGTATAGCAAACAGACTAATAAAAAGGTAATAAATTGCATGGAAGGATTAATGCTTTCATTGACTTCAATAGCTGTGGGATCGGGACTAGACAATAAACTGCTGAGGGTAATAAACTAGATATGGGACAATTAAACAATTGTAAGTCAAAACTTGCTGGCTAAATAAGTTGAAGTGGCTAATGAAACTCAACAGTTAGAGTTGTATTACTGCTTCTCACAAACTTACCTAGTGAGGGAGAAGTCTGATGGGAAGAACTAGTAAATGGACGTTTGTGTGTTTATTCATCTAGTGTGTATAATTTTAGAGAATGGCTTGTTTAGTAGGCCAGGGTGTAGTTATTAGATGAGGGGGGGAAAGCCTTCTTGTTCCATGAAAACTAAGACAGAAAATTCAAGATTTTTTCATCCTAGAAGGGAAAAGAAAAATTGAAATATTCATATTTGCATGTCTCCCACTTTTGGAATGGGAAATTTTGGGTGGTGTTCATGTTCACAGCAAGCTCTGCCACTTAAGTTACCTAATGGTTTAAAATTTGTTTCTAGCTTAATAATTTGGTTTAGCATAAGGAGTAGCATAGGCCAAATTTAATTTATTTTGAGTGCTCTCATGAATTAATGGGAGTTTGCCTGAGTAGGAAATAGTGTAAGGATCCTCTAAGTGCTATTAATGTGAGCATCGGATTTAAATTTGTTTAAACATCCATTTGAAGGAGCATTTTAGCGACACAAGTAACTACTTTGGACTGTCTGCAAGTGACATTTTTGTTTTATTCCACCAGCAATAGTTTCGATGGATTGCCATCTCTTTAGGGGTCTTCAGGAACTAACTCTAAAGAATTCGGTGGGACATCTGAAGATGGCTAAACTTCAATTTGAAGCAAAGGAATACATTGTATATTTTGTTCCTTTTATTACTTGTTACCAGATTCAGAGGTTTAGGGATTTGCAGGTATGTGATTCTGCTGGGGTGACCATATGGAAATTTTTTTTTTCACTTCATTTCTGTCTCCTTGGTGTATATTCTCCAGAGTAAAGACCAGCTTGCTGGTAGGTTCCTGCTTCTCGTGTTTCTCCCTCACATAACTTTTTTAGGTCTGTAAATTCTTTGTATATCCCAAGATCAGGCTACAAGCTTTTGGGAAAGTGATACTATAGTCAATTGACATTGGGTGCATATAAAACTTTCTTATCCAAATATAGCTCTTGACACCTAGTCAACCAAGTTTGAAGCAAGTCCTTCAGTGTTTTTTACTGTTGGGGAAGAAGTATCTTTGTTCTATTCAGCAAAATAAACATTGTAAAATGTTACCTGGTTACTGTGTTTCCTTCCTTAATTCTACTTTCTGGAAAGACTCCATTACAAATGTATGAACAGGCTACAAAATAGCCAAGAATTTAGAAACTACCTCAAAAGAGATGCAGAACACTGCCACATATTAAACACATTTGTATTCAACTCTCTCTTTTTTTTTTTTTTTTTACAAGGCAATGGTGGGTGTTTCCACTTCAGCATAGTTCTGTTCTAAATTTAGAGATGCAGACTTCTATTAGTATGTGGAGGAGTTAGTGGAAACAGGAATTAAGTGACTAACTGAGAGTTGCATGGGGTCCAGTAACTCCCTAGCACATGTGTGAAAGAATAGATCCCTTCAGTTTTTTCACTTGAATGTAGGAATTTATCAACAGTTGCTACACACTGATTCAGCCATTCTGAGAGTAGAGCCAAAGATTTTCAAACCACATAGGTAGCCTTGAAGATGGATTTCTGAGGTTCAGAGCTCCTGAAACTTCAAAAATATTTTGGAAGCAAATTGTACAGACATGAGTATGTTCCACTATCTGTCTTGCATCACTCTGCCACTTAGTCAAATGGCAGGGGAAGAAGGTTCCATGGAGACAACCACAATCCCACAGCAGCACACAATGTGCCTGGCTTATAGGTGTGCCAGTACCTCTCTAAATGATGCTTATGTTTGCAACATCAGCATTGTGGATTTTCAGGTCTGGCACTGTTCTTAAAGGGATGTGGTAGTCTACCTCGGGGAAAGACGCTTTTTGCTGGGATTACTCGAAATTCCCTCTTCTGAAATTCTTGCAGTCCTGTAAAAACAAGTTAATTAAAAATAGAAGATTATAGTGAATATTAACTAAGAATTATTCCATGCTGTTTGATTTTTGTGTAACTTTGGCAAAAATACTTGCCTGCTGAGAGAATCAGTCCTTGCAAACCTTCATTTTTATTGAAAAAGAGACATTGGTGAAAAGCTTATCCACTGTCAGGGGTGTCAAAGATACAGCCCATGCATTGCATGCATCATGTGCTGGCTTTGGTGCTGCATGTGACGAAAGAGCCTGTCTGCCATGGACTGCACATAGCATGGTGCCAGCCTGGGTCATGTGCTGCATGCAGTGCCTGCACTAAACTGGGTCTAGCATGCTGCATCCAGGGTATGTCAGACTACTGGCCCATGCTAGACCCAGCATGCAGAGCAGGTCTAGCATGAATGCTACACAGCAAATGAGACCAGTCCAGATCAGGCTCATAGATCAGCCCTGCATGCCGGAGCCAGTGCGCAGGGCTGACTGGGTAGAAGGCTTGCGAAAAGTATTGGCCACATTTGGATATCCTGAAAAGTACATCGGTGTTCTGAGGCTTCTTCATAACCCGCTGTCTGTGACTCTGCTTTGTAGCAGATTGGAGATGGATCCATTTGTCATCTGAATTGGGGTCAAGCAAGGGATGCATCATCCCTCCAAATCTGTCAATTTTTTTGACAGTCATTCTGGAATCTCATTAAAGACAATCTTCCTTCTGGATTTGGCACTGAATACTAAGTAGATGGAGGGCTCTTCAGTCTAGGATGTTTTTGCTTGAAGGCAAAAGTATTCAAAACAACCATCATTGACCTTCAATACACTGATGACTGCCATCCTTGTGCACACTGAGGAAAACCTTCCGACTGTGTTGGATCTTTTGGCAGAAGCCTGCCAAACTTTGGTTCTCTCTCTCTGTCTCTCGTGGTACCCTTGAAAGGCTCTCAAGGCCTTTCATGGTGCTGCTGCTGCTGCTCCTGCATCTAGTAGAGAATCACTTGCCTGGACACCCTGCAACCCTGTCTGCTGGGCAGGAGGTCTGAGAAAGAAGGCAGCTTGAGATGGAGGAGTAGCATGGCATGAGGCCTAGTCTTGGGCAAGTTTCAAAAAGGAAATAAAAACGGGGCTGGCAAGAGGGCTAGAGAAAGGAAACGGGAGGGGGAGCAGGGAGTGCCGCCCCCCCCCCCCCCCTTCTATTCTCCCCATTCAGCACACCCAGGTGCTGAGGGGCCATGGCTGCATTCGGCCCCCACTGGCACCAGTGTGTCATAGCACCGCCCCCATGCCCCTGCCTCAGCCTGAGCGCTGTTGTTGCAAGGCTCCAGCCTCCCGCAGAGCTGAGGTGCAAACAGCACAGTTCAGCGGCTCCTGCAACTCCATGCAACTGCTGGAGTGGGCACCTGGGCTCCCCCCACCCTGCCCAGGGCCCCACGCTGCTGGGTGCCCACCTCAAACTTTCCTGGTGCAGCTCCCTCCTCTCCTTGTCGGGACTCAGGGCAGCCGGCCAGCAGCTCTCACTGACTCCCACCCGGGCAGTTAAACTATCGCCTCAGCAGGCGGGTAGTGATGGATGGCGTGAAATTAACCAGGCACTGACGCGTGTTGGTTATAGGAGATTGTTTACTTACATCGCCCAGATAGTGACGTGCGATGGAGGTCAGAGATACTTGGTTAGTTACAGCTTAGAGTTCCTTAGGTCGGTCAGCAGAAGTGTTTGGGCAGAAATGGTCGGGCCGGCAGTCGTTGATTTACGTCTAAATTTGGGTCGAAGACGGGGTGACTTTGGCAATTGATCAGATTGTCAAATTACTCTGATACATGTGATCAGAGGTCTCCAAGGTGTGCGCGGAGGTCTCCGACTTTGCGGAAATGCAGGCGGGTTTTATTTGTGTAATAGCCAATTGCTTTTCGCCACGTCATAAATTTAATTAGAATCTCCAATTATATAGCGGTTTTCGCTAGGGTGTTATTTTAGGGCTACTCCCTGTATTACTCTGATCAGTTATAATGATTTATGTAAAGCACAGAAGGCAAAAGTTTCATTTCTGTTAGTGGCACAGCTATAAATCTCTTTTTGGCATGTACAGCAAAGAAGGCTGTTACTATCATTTTGTTAACCCTTAGTTAACCTAGTGCAGAATGAAAATGCTTTAACTGGTATCTCTTGCTTGTGGCATGGGCACTGCTTAATTGGGTTGTGACACTCCTCTCTGTGGCCTGGCCCAGCCCAGCCTGGCGGGTGCACAGTATCAATGTCCACAAGGTCCCAGCTCAGCACCAGGCAAGAGCTGCAGCAGCCACCTCCTTTCCTGCCATGGCCACAGTGATCCCAAGTGGAGGAGGAGGTGGAAGAGGAGTCCCAGCAGTCACCACAACAAAGTCCCAGTGGGCAATTGCTGAGCACACCTGTCACAGCCTGGTCTGTTGTCATGTGTCCTCTCCCCACCGTGGGGCTAGTGCAGTGGGGCCCTCTGCTCCCCGCAGCTGGGAGGGAGGGGAAGGGCTGGAGGTAGACAGGGCAAGCAGCCACTGTCTGAGTCAAGTGGCAAAAGCAAGCATCTTGCTGGCAGCTGGCACACATGGGGAGGGTGGGAAAGCAGAGACAGGGCCAAATCCTGGACACTTGCTGATATTAAATAAAAAAACAACAAACAAACCAAAAACAACAACAGAAAAAAACCCGAACAGAGATGGGAGAACTCAAAAGCGGACATGTCTGGGGAAAACTCGGTCATATGGTAACCCTAGTCTTTAGTCATATCAGTCTCTGGAAAGATATTAAGCATGGGTGACTAGTGTCTCCTGAATCTGTGGGGGCACCCGCAGACGCTTCTGACCCTGTTGGGAGGAGGGGGGAGAGGCACCAGCCCTACCAACAGCATCAGTGTCAGCCATTGTGGGGGTACTGGCCCCATCCTGGGGGCACGTTCATCCCCGACCTGTTGCCTATGATATCAAGATGCAGCTCTGTAGTGCATCATCCCCACTCTCCTCTATGGATGTGAAATGTGGGTAAGCTACTATTGTTACCTCAAGAGCCTGGAGAGGTACCACCAACAGTGCCTTCAGAAAATCCTCTGCATCAAATGGGAAGGTAGCTGCTCAAACATCAGCATCCTTGCTGAAGCCAGTTTTACCAGCATTGAGTCAATGATCCTCAAGCACCAACTCTGCTGGACCAGACACTGTGTGTGAATGCCTGACACTTGACTCCCAATGAAAGTGTTGTATTCCCAGCACTTCTGTAACAGCCAGAGATCAGTGGAGATCACAGTGGCCAGAGGAGATGCTACAAGGACACATTGAAGGCATACCTCAAGAAAATGGATGTTAATGTCAAGAGTTGGGAGGAACTGCCTGCCAGCAGACTCCAATAGTGTTGTAAACTCAACCAAGTGGCAGCTCATTTCAAGGTAAAGCATCTTGCTGCAGAAGCAGAGGAGAGAGTGGAGGGAGGAAAAGGAGAAGAATCCCAACCTGCAGCCCTACTTTCTCCTGCAGAAAAACTTGTAACTTCTGCAGATATATCCATAGCTCAAGGATTGGATTCAAGACATGAATGAGCTATGGTACAAATCATCTTTGAATTGAGGGATTGTGGATGATGACACAGGGCTGTGGGTGTCACGTATAGCACATGCCCCAGACTGGCCCAGCTCACTGCATGTAGCGCACACCCTAGACTAGTCTTGCATAAGCTGCATGTTGTGCATGGGGCTAGAGGTGTAGATGTAGGGTTCCTGACAATGTTTTGTTGATAAAGCTGTGATGGAACTATGGCTATGTAGGCCCATCAAGTTCTCTTTGAATAGTATTTGTATGGCCCTGGGGCTCTGTAGCCTATGGGGTATCCTTCACCTTTGGAGATTCCTTTTCTTTGCTCCTCTTCAAACCTGGTTCCTCAGATTTCCTCCATAATGTATGAATGTGTTCTCTTAGGACTTTCTGAGGCTAAAACTGAGGTCTGGATTCCACTGAGGAGTCATGAGACCCAACATTCAACAATAGCTATTGGTATTTATCATCCTGAAGGCTGCAAGTTTTGTTGTTGTTGTTGGGTTTTCTTTTAACATCAGGCATGACTCATCCATTGGAACTGCTATAAATTCTAGGAAGGGGAGAACACTTGACAGCTTGGTTGTTTGAAGCAGAAGATGGAATTTTAGAATAAACCCCAGGAAATTGTTGAATAGAGTGGGTGTGTAGATTAATATAATTATTGGATTGTCACCATGTGGACATACATGATGACATGAGAGATGACACGAGATGGCATGAACATACATGTGTGCACATGCACATACACATGTGCTGTCTTAAAAGAATTGAAATTCTGAATGTAATTATACAAAATAAAAGCTATGGTAGCATGAAAGTGATATTATGGCAGTGACTATCCTGAAATTATGCTAGAGGCAATCCCCCAGGATTTCTTAGGATGATATCTTTTTATTCGACCATGTGGGTAGTAGAGTTAGCCAAGACCTGACTAAGAAGGTCTTGAGTCCAAAAACTTGTCTAAGTCTACTACCCAGTTCATCCAATAAGATAAGGAATCCTTGCCTTGCTTTAAGAAGTTAGCAATTTATTTCCCTCCCCCCATGATAAAGGATGCCATAATCAGAACTGGTTTGCTAATCATATTAATATTGTTCTTCACAATTCCCATATATAAAAAGCAAGTGGACAAACTTCCAAGACCATCTCTTTTTGCATTTATAAATGCATGAGCATGCATGCTTAAAAAAATTATGGCTATATCATCTCATGAGTATGGGGATTACAGTAAAAAATTTTGTAGCTTTAATTATTAGATTCAATGTGAAACTAGTTTGGCATGTTAATGAAGCATCATCATTTATATTGGTTTAAATACATGAATAAATTACAGAATTCATAAAGATCTTGCTATAACTGATAATTTACTTTGTTATGCAAATTAATTAAATGCATCAATATCTACCAGTGAAAATGAGGACAGGTGATTCAAGTATAGTTCACTAATAACTTTCACATGGGCATACTATAATTTTTCCCTAGATCATTTGTAGAATTTCAGTACAGTACTATTTTAAGATCCTGTTTTCCATTTTCCATTACAGTTTCTCTAACCTTTGTTATTAGTGGTTTGTATAGTATGTAAACAAAACAAAGAAGAGAGATTACATGAAATGAACAGATGCATTAGTCCTAGTGTTTATGGATTTACTACAGCCTCATGCCATCAAAATTGGGGCCCAATCCAGTTTCCACCTAAGGGAATAAGATTAGACGTATCTAAACATATCTATCTATACCTATAGATCACTGGTGCTCATTGTTTTGGCCCATGCACTGAAGCTAGGCTCTGTATCAACAGCACATAGGTCCATAGCCCATGAGGCTCTCCGCAGGTCAGGGGGGAGCCCTGCAGGCTGGATGACACAGCGCTGTGGGCTGGATCTGGCTTGTGGGCCAAGGGCTGATCATCCTTGCTTTAGATATTATTTACCTATTGGTTGGAAACCCAGTGCTACCTAATCAATGACACACTTCCCTTTGATTTAATGTACTGCCAACATTGGCAGCTAAAATTGTAAGTGCCAATTAATTCAAATTTTAAAACAAACCCATATAATCCTGATGATGTCTTCAGCAAGGCCTCACAGTCGAGGATGATCGTCTTCCATGATTATCTTATCTGTGGGTCCAAACATAGCTGATGAGGCCTATCTGGGATCAACAGACTCTACTGCAGCTCAGACATGTGTTTCCATGTGGGGTGGGTGGCACTGGATTCTTGATTTGGTCCACAACACACTGTTTCTGCTGCTCCTGCTTTTCCATCTCCTGTTGTTGCCATGAGGTTTTAAAGTGCTGAAATCCCTCCAGCAGACTCTTCCTCCGTTTGGTGTTGTTCTGGGTGATAGTCTCCCATAAGCTGACATCAATGTTGCATTTTTTTAAAGTTGGCTTTGAGGACATCCCTGAAGTGCTTTTTCTGCCCTCCTCTTGAGCATATGCCTTGGCTGAACTGGGAAAACAAAACTTGCTTCAGGAGTTTGGAGTTGGACATCTGGATGACATGGCTGGCTCAACGAAGTTGATGTCAGATGATTATTGCCTTAGTACTCATGATGTTTGCTTGCAGGAGGATGCTTACATTGATGCATCAGTTTTCCCCTGGATTTAGAGGATCTTCTGTGGCCAGTATTGATGGTACTTCTCCAAAAACTTTAGATGTCTCTTGTAGGTTGTCTGTGTCTCGGCTCCATACAGCAAGGTGTGGATCACAACTACTTGATTAACTATGAGCTTGGTTTAGGATCTGATGTCATGATCTTCCAGCACCCATTTCTTTAAGCATCCAAAGGCTGCACTTGCACATTTGAGGTGATGTTGGATTCCTTTGTCCATGTCGACATCCTGCGAGAGATGGCTTCCGAGATACAAGAAATACTCATTCTCCAATCTCACCATGGATCTGGATTACCAGAACTGGGAACTGTTCATTAGGAGCTTGTTGATGGAGAACCTTAGTATTAATGTTAAGCATCAATCCCATTTTCTTGTATGCCTTGGTAAAGACATCAATAATTGCTTGAAGGTCTGCTTCCAAGGGAGCACATGTCACAGCATCATCAGCGTACTGGAGCTCAGTGATTGAGGTCAGGGTGGTCTTGGTTTTGGCTCAGAGTTGGTTGAGGTTAAACAGTTTACCATCCATTTGGTAGTTTAGCTCCACTCGGGCTGGAAGCCTGTTGGTCGTCAGATGTATTATCAAGACCAGGAGTATTGAGAAAAGTGTTAGAGTGATGATACAGCCTTGCTTAAATCCTGGTTTAACCTCAAAGGGATCTCTGATAGATCCTGATGCATATGATATTTGTATTGCTCCCTTTATTAGCTAAAAATCTCTCATGTTTCTTGTCACCTTGTGAAGTTTTTCCTTTTTCAGATTAATGGTTCAAACTCCTGTTAATTCAAATCGATTTCAGGTTACTTTTGTTTTTTATCTGAAACAACAACCACTGAATATCAGAGGCACATTGGTCAAGGGAAACTGTTGAAACTGATTTGAACCTAGCCAGTTGAAAGTGTCCATAGGTCTCAATGTAAATGCATCACGTATCAGGACAATAGGGTATACCTAGGATAACCTTGTTATATATGACTTGTACGAACAAATTATCTTTCATTATAATATGCATAGCCATAATTCCTGGTACAAATTATTCCTTTTAAATGTAATCTGAAAGTCAGAAAAGGGCTATATTTTCAGCAGATTTATTTAATTGTTCCACCAAAATTCAGGCCAAATTCTGTTATGTCTCTGGGTATACTTAAGGCTGCATAAAGTTCTTTTGGTTTCAGTGGAATTCTGTAAGGTGGCAACACTATCAATCCTGCAAGCAAAGTTGCTGAATTTAATGCATGTGAGGTAGGACAGTTTCTCTGCATGTGAATTCATCACTAAATTGTCTAGCAATGGACTGCCATTCAGAGGTGCCAAGTATCCATAGTTTTCATTGATATCAATAGGCAATGCCACTTTTCATCACTCTTAAACAGGCAAAGTATACTGCTGATTAAATCTATAGATAAGCAGCCCACTATGAAAGCTGAAGGCATGGAAAAACGTGCACTTGCAGCAGTTTGAGAAGGGAAAGGGTGCTGTAGCACAGGAGCACACTGTAGCTGTTAGCTTCATAAAGATGGGTGGGTGAATGGGGCACATGCCCTTAAAGGGGTTTGGTGCTACAATGGAGGTAGGTGGGTGCCTCATCCTCCCATCCCCTGTCTGGCTCTTGCTTTGGATCTGGGGCGTGGAGGGCATAGCAGCGGCAGCATTCTGCAGTGCAGGAGCAGCCATCAGAGGTCATGGCTGCCGCTGCTGGAGATGTCACCTTGTATTTCTACCAAAAATCATTATTTAAATGGCTGGTCAATATCCATGTCTATGGCAAAAACCTGAGATCCTTCTGGCAGCAGTGTCCCTGTGCTACTGCTCCCATACTGTGTGGGGCCCAGGGCCAGATTAACCCTTTAGTGGGCCCTGGGCAAACAAACTTGTGAACCCCTACTTTTTTCCATTCAATTATAATATGTAAAATAAGCACAACTGGGCCTCTTCTTCACTTAGGGCCCTAGGCATGTGCCTAGTTTGCCTACGCATTAATACAGCCCTGGTGGGGCCATTGCCCAAGGCACGGTACTGGCCAGTTGTAACAATTACTTGAGTGCAAGCTGGGACCAATACAAATGTAGCAAAACTTTTTTACTGTGAGTGTTCATGCCCTGAGTTGCTACCTGTAAAATATTCAGGTATTACCATGGCCTTTGTTCCCAGGGCAGTTTGACACCTCTAACGTTTCTTGTCAATTATGCCTTCTTATAGAATATGAAGCACTTCTTATTTAACAATTTGTGAATGTATTTCTAATATTATAACTTAAAAATAGGTACTGGCAATGCAGATGCATCTTTATATATAGTTGTATGCCTTTTTGTAAGGTTTCACAAAACGTTTTTTTTGTCTCCGTTAGTCTATAAATATGTATATAGCAATTAAATGTTTATCGGTAATAAGTTTAAAATACAAGCAAAATAACTACTATTTAAGAACTGTGATACTACATGGCATGAATTCTTATCCAGTCATTTGTCTAGTTTTAAATTCATTCAGAAATCAGTTTCAATTGCAAATGAGCATGAATTAATTCAAACCATGGGGTGCCTTGATTGACTTTTTTTTTTCTTCAAGTGACATATTTACTACTTTCTTCTTCTCTTAAACAAATTTTCACTTACTTTTAGGGGAAAGTCCTAAACCTGCAGGCATGTGTTTTGAGCAGGGATCCTCCATGAGTAGATGATGAAATACTCCAAATCAGGGCCAAGTTTTAGAGTATCAACATAACCACACTAGAATATTTGATGTACAGGATTTTCTGTGGTTCTGAATCCACTGATCATATCTCCATCTCTTCCAAGTTCATTTCTCAATTTCCTTTGTACAATGGCACAGACAGAAACCATAGCATTTTAGAAGACATCTACCATATGCAGATACAGATGGATTAAAGGTCTGTCCTCGCTGCAGCTGGGTTCCATCAAGGCACTTGAAACTCACTAGTTCTTGTGTTAAGAATGTGTGTTCTTCTGTCAGGAATTGTCCTTCATCCCTTCACCTTTTACCCATTTAGGTCATGTTGATTGTGCATATGTTTGCTTTACTTAAAAAAAAAAAAAAAAAAGTGTTTGTCCATGTCTTTGGACAAGCCCCTTTTTGGAGCTTAGTTTCCCATTAGGTATCAGCTCTTCTTGAGCAATACTTGGTATTTCCTGCTATATTGTCTATATTATTCTGCAGCTGGGAGATTAATGTAATTTTCTTAGTCTTCAACTGTACCAGGGTACTAGGCTGACTGTATAATACTGTTTTCCAATTTCCAAATTTTACTTTGTTAATTGAGTGATAAATTTCCCTCTTGGAAATACTTGGCCCTGTTCTAACGTTTAGAAACAGCACACCTAAGTACTAACTACCTTGGCCTCCAGGCTAGATCTAAACCACCTCTGGTGGCAGGCTGAGTAGCAATAGTGTTCTACTGCAGGTTTTCAAATCCGTGTTGGCTGGGGGAGCTAGGAGGATTAATTCAGCTGTTGTTTCCCCTATCATTGCCAAAAAGTGCCCCCCATAGCACTACATATCCTGGAATTCAGTTGCGGTCCCCACTTTCAAATTCCTGGCTCCTTCCGGAGCTGCATGAGCCAGATAACACAACCAGTCCGTGGGCCTTATCTTTGACACCCCTGCGTGGGAGAACGCAACTATTACTACTGATCAGGCCAAATCCTGCAGTTCATGTAGAAAGTCTTCCTTCGAAGTGGTCTCTGCTTCAGCATGAACTAAGTAGTGATTGGTACTTGGTTGCTTGTAAATGCCAAACAAATGTCAGCTTTTCCAAATAGGGTTTCTGGGCATACATACAGTGACATTTCCTGTGAGCTACACAAAACACGCCAAATGTATGGCTTTGTATCACCACAAGACACAAGTGAAAGAATTATGCATTCTTTAGAGTGCCATTACAAAAAAAAAAGTGGATCGTATTTGAGGAGGAAGGATTTTCACATAGCACTTTTCATGTGAAAAAATGGACATCTTAAACATTTTTGCTTTTGGCAGCAATCATTTTTCCTTGAGGAAAAATGAAAACTAAACAGAAATGAAAGGTCACATTTGACTATTTATTTGTAGTTTGGCAGTTACTGTTCCTCGGGCTGTTATCACGTGATGATACAGTAGTTTTGCATAACGTGTTGTATCACAAACCAGTGGTACCCTGGAATTAATGTAGATTCCATATAGTTCCACTATATGCACATGCTGATAGTGCAACTGGTGAGCAAAAATCTTTCTACCCCAATCTAAAAGCTTCATCAGATACATTCACTCTAATTCAGTGCCTTTAGCATACTAAAATTTGGTTATGTTTCCACTCTTCCTTGGTTTTCTGTGTATTCCTTGCATGTATCTTATTGGTTGGAAACTGGGGGTTGGGGAGCAACCAGAAGTGGTCTTTCCAAGACAGTAAGGAAATGCATAACATGTTCTTGTTAGTAGTCAGTCCACTTAAACTATCTGGCTTCTGACTTCAAAAGCCATCTATGAATCAGGGAAAATAATCCTTCCCCACAAAATTCCAAAATCACTAACTAATTCAGCCAGGCCAATAATTCATATCAACAGCAGCTTTGAACAGCAATTTCATAAATATAGTGGTTATGGGGAACCTGTAAGCATTTCAAGTAATAGGTGTTTTTGTAGTGGTGAAATGTCAAACATGGGGTACAGATTACTTAGCAGGGTTGGAGAAGAGAAAGTAGCAGGGTACCTTTAGAAATATTTTTTTAAATAAATGATTAACAGGAAAAGTTTTCCACTGTGCTTTCCCACAGTCTCGGGGAGAGTCTTCTGGAAATCATTTTTGCCTTCTGCTCCTTGCCAATGGCTTTTATGTTGCTTCCACAAACTTATTTTCCTCCATGTGGAGTAGGGAAGAATGCTTATTTTCATTTTTCATGTTCCAAAATGTCTAGTCTTTTCACTGTGCCTCTTAAACTTAGGAAGTTACTTGCTGCATATTTTTCCCTTTTCAGGACATGTCACACAGACACTTGGTATGTGTTAAATCAGCACAATGTCATGGAGCCTTCAAGTTGCAGCATGTTCTGAGTAGATGCATGGTGATGTTTACTAGGAACCCTAATATGCACAGCTTGCACTCTGCTGCTAGAGGGTTGGTGAGCAGGCATTCCAACATACTGGGCCGGTAAGGCTTTTTTTTCTGTTTTCAACAGCAGCCAAAAACAACTGAGTACAGACAAAAGCGCCGACTGGCCTACTGTCTCACTGAGGAAACAAATTCCAATCCCTCCTCAAAGCTAGATGGGATTGCATCTCCACTGACTTTCTGTAGCTGACGAGTGGTGGAAATCAAGCAAATCCTTTCCCAGGCCGCTGTAATCCACAGGCACTCCATGCTTTGACAGTGCAAGCTCCTGGCCCCAGCAAGGTGATGCTTTGGTGGGGATCGTGATGCTGCCATGGGTATCATGCTGGACCACTTGCAGTAGCCGCAACATGATACTGCAGAAGCTGGGGCACTGCACTGGATGCCACCTCATTGCTGTTGTGCACTACTGGTGTGCTTGGGCTGGTGGAAGCAGTTCATGCTTGGAACCTGCGGGTCCAGGGTCCCTCATCCATGGAACTTTGTGCTGAGCTGCCTTTCCTGGTCCAGTGCTAGGACATTAGGCTTCAGTGTTCCTTGTCCACCAAGAGATGCATGGCCCTGGCCATTCGGAAGTTGGTGAACACCAACTTTGGACCATGTTAGAAGACAACGTTGATGACGGCCTTGAATGAAGTATGTGACGTACCATATTTGAGGAGATGAGGTCTTGATTCATCCAATTTGGGGATCCACAAGAGGTGATCAGCAGACCTGCCACTTACGCCTCCATTCCATGCTTAGCATCCAGCCATGCTGGGGGGGTGCAAGGCAATGGTTGGTCAAGGTGTCTGGAGTACGGGGCAGCACATCTAACCAGACTCCTGCTTGCTTCCACTCACCACCTGGCAGCAGTTCTTAGCCAGAGAAGAGTAGGTTAGGGGAGTGGAAGGGAAGATGGAGGGAAATAGCCACTCTCCGTGGTAGCCTGAGCTGATGTGAGGCTGGTGCCATTTGCCCCTGGTTGGGTTGGGGAGGGTAGGCAGCTACCAGTGGCCACAGCCTTATAGTTTGGCATGGGCGTAATCCTCCACATCAGTAGCCACCCTGTCCAGGAAAGACCTGTATGACTCTGTGACCAATGAGAGGGATGCATGTGTCTGGAGGGCTAATTCCTGGACCCTCTCTGAGCCCCTCACCAGTTTCAGGAATTGGTAGTCCCAAGCTGCAAGTCTACTTAAGTTCTTAGCAGCTCCTCTGACTAGTCCTGCCAGAGTTCATAGGCAACAAGCCAGCTGTCAGTAGTGTTGACACGGCATGTAGAGGATGCCATGTACTCCTCCCAACATCTGATCCCACTGGCACTTTCAGCTATGGGAGGTCATCTCATTGGGAGTGTCCCTTCATCAACACAAGAACATCCTAAGCTCTCCTGGACCAGAGTAAAATTGAAGGCATGAACAAAGTAGAAGCAACCTTCAGTGTGTCCCTATAGTTAGCAGATGTTCTGGACCCAGAGGCATTGATAGCAGAGCAGACCTTGAAATTGTTATAGACTTTTAAGGTGTATGAGGAAAAGTTGGTGCATCTTGCTCTCCTCTTTCACTTTGGGCAAGCAGGATGAAAATAGGATCATGGCATAGACAAACACTGTCCCAGCTCGCTACTCTCAGCTACCCACAGTCTCCTCTGCCCACCTCCTCCCTGCCCAGTGGTTTCCACATGCAGATGGGGATCTCACCGTAGTATGGTGGGTGGGGGAGGGGGGGGAAGAGGTGTGAGTGGTGGCTCCCTAACTTGTCTGTCCCTGTCTCAGGACACTGTTTCTCTGGCTGATTTATCTCCCTAGCAAGAGTGTCCCAGCAGTGCAGAGTGGAGCTTTTTGAGTTTGCAGGTGGTGACCCTGCAAGAGATGCCATCCTGCTTTTGCAAGCTTTTGTGCCAGCACCAGCCCTGAAGTCATCTGTAGCTACTCCCTTCCATGACTCCATGGGAAGGCTAGTGATTCTGCTGGATGTGTGAGGTTTCAGAAGCCTTCCTTTGCTTACATTACAGCTTCATAGCTCTGCCTGACTTCCTAGCATTGAAAGCAGTGATCAATCATGGCCAGAAATAAGACAGCCTCTGTTGCCCACTGCAATCTGTCCCCTGAAAAATAATACTATATCTTATGCCTTGTCAGAGTGCTTTGAACCTGCTGCCACTACAACCCCAAGCTGTGAGGCAGACTTGGAATCCTGAAGGATGATGACTTTCACTTTGCTCGGTATCCCTGGAGTGATGGAGGCAGCTACTGTGTGGGACCCAAAAGACTGCCACTAGCCACTGGGTGGTGGGGATGTGAGGTGGTTTGGGGTTACAGTCTATTCTACATGCCCCTTCCTCTCAGGGCTTTACCCCCTCAACCTCTCTGTTTGCACTCAGATGAACCTAAATAAAAGCCTTTGATTGTATGTTTCCATGTGTTGGTGCCCTGAAATTCTGTCCTAGGGTTGGACCTTGGTTGTGTAAGTGGGAGCTCTGCTGAGCCCTGTTCTCCAGGTACTGGTGTGTGAAATTCAACTGGCAATAGCAGATATTTGTGGACCAGGGGAGGTGCCCTCCTCCTCCCCAAACCCACATAAATACCCTATTGTGCATGGGATAGCTTGCTGTGAGGGGGAGGAATTGGGCTTTGAGCTGCCATTGCTAGATAAGAAGGTCTGGGGGCAGAGTTGGGTGCATTAGGGTTCCACTTGCCACTTTACACTAATGCAAATCAACCCCTAAGTAGGGTGAATGCTAACTGGCCCACCCACTGAACATCTTAACTGGCCCATCAAGCCTTAACTGGGCCACTGGCCCATGCTCAACTGCTGTGGTTCAAGCAGAGGTGTGCCACTGATTCTCATCTTTTCTGTATTGCACAGAACACATTACTCCCCTCTCTTCTGGTAAATGTCAGGGACAGGGGACAATCTGCACTGATTTACCATTCTCTCATGTAGGCATTTCCCTGAGCTGGATGCCACACAGAACCTGGAGTCACTCTCAAGCCATGGGTCACTCACAAGCCACATGCCAACCTGAGCCCCAATTAATCTCATCAATTACCCTTTCCCCTGGATCTACTGAAATTTACCCGTGGCTGTTGTGGGTTGTCTATGTCCGTCTACTCAATGAGGGTCTCATTTCGCTTCTTCATCTTGTGCATCCTAGGTCTGGGTGGGGAACAGGTCCAGTAAGTAGGCATCCTTGTATTCCTCCATGGCATTCTGGTAGCAGGTGAGAGGGGGGATCCCATAGTCATTTTCAGTGCCATTGTCCTTCTACATTGGGCCTGTAGGTGTGCAGTGCATGGTGTGGTGGGGAGTGACTGCACAGTCCTCCAGGATCCTGAACAGCTCCTCCTGGAAAGGGACCATGGTCCTCATAGTGCCCAAGATCTTGTCATCCCTGCCCCAAACATACCACAATTTTGTGCACTTGTTTTTTTTTAGTGCACATCTGCTACTAGTCCCACTGGTGCCCCTAAGCCACCAGCTGCACTGTAATATACTCATAGACTACCTAGGCTTGTGTGCTGCCCTTCATACCCTGGACAAGTGGGTGGGGGGAGGTGGGGATTAGAAGGGATGGTTCGCTCATTGCCCCAGCAGCACTTCTCCATGACTCCAGTTTAAGGCCCTCCTGCAGTGGTCTGAGGAGGATATTTGCTGGTTTGGTTCATGAAGCTAAGTGATGGCTCTGGACACTGGAGCGCTCAAGCAAAAGGGACCAGCCTTGGCTAAGCCTGAGGTTTCATTGCATGCCTGGGGTGATGTCATGTAGACTGCGGTCACCCTCCCCCATCTTTCCCTCTGCAGGATGGGTGGGAGTGTTGCCTTTGTTGGCTACAAATGTCCAACTCAGGATCCTTAAAATTCTGATTTATTAGGCAGATTGAAACACTGCAATGAAGTCAAATCATAAACCTTGGGGCTGCCCCACCCCCAGTAGCAAGTTACAAGCGTTGGGTATACCTATCTCACAGGTGCTGGAGTCTGCCGTCGATGGCCAGTTGAGGTTTCTTCCAGCATGGTGTTATCTTCCAGGAGGGGGTTGCCGGCTGGTCCTTCTGGCTGGACAGGTCGGGTGCTGGTCAAGTTGGAGATCAAGAGGGCACCGCTGAGGGTAACTTTTCACTGCTTTTTATCTGTCCTTGGCAGACTTTGGTGACTCCCCAGTTTTCAGGTTTGCCCAATCCAGGGGTCGTTGACCTTCGTGGGACTTCCCCCTTGGTGGCTACTGGATGGCATCTGTCAGCCCCAGGGGTCGTCCGCATGTCTTCCCTTGGTTGATCTGCCGTTTTCCTAGGGGTTTATCGCTACCTGCTACTGTGTTACCATTCAATCACTGATTCACTCACTCTTTCAGGGGCCTGCCTGATACAAGGAAGCGGCAGTTTGATTCCTGCCCTTGTTAACATTGTTACAATGTATACCTTACTTCTGAAACTAAACACATTTAGTTAAAAGGTGAGGAGTATAAAATATAAGCTACAAGAGTAATGCTATGGCGCACACAGATAAAAATACCAAAATAAAAGGGGAGATACAAAATACACACATACAAACTTTGAAACACAATTCCTTATCTTATACTGAAAGAAAGAGGAAGGAAGAAAAGGTAGAAGATAAACATATTTAAAGAGGGGAGAGTAAATGCAGGCAAGAGGAAAAGGGGGCTTTCTGATGCACCTTAAGGCTGGTAACATCCTCATGGGAGCTGATACCATCCCCCTGGGCAGTAGATTTCTGGCAAGTGGATAGACTAGCCCTTGGAGTAGGAGGTCTGGCTATGGGTAGTAGTGGCCAAGACTGCATAGCAAACTCAGAAGTCCAGATGTAGTTGGCCAAAACCCATGACTATTGGACTTAAGACTCAGGGCAAGGGAGAAAAAGCTGTGTGCTTTCCTTCCACAGCTCAGTGATTGGGGCACTTGCCTAGGATGCTGGAGTCTTGGGTTTTAGGCCCATCTCACCCAGAGGAGTGCTTGAACCAGAGTCTTTCTTACTCTTTTTTCTCTAGCACAGGACTCTTAATGACTGTGCCACAGATCATCCAGTGATCCATTTGAGGCTGAATCACTAGCATATTTACTGGGGATGGTGGGGGCAGGGAGGGAAGAGGATGAGGTGCAGTGCAGGGGGAAGCTTCCACTTACACAAATTAAGCAATGAGAAAATGCCATATAGATGACCAAATCTGGATGCCTAGGCTTCCACAAAAGCAAGACTGCCACCCTAAGTGTGAAGTAAGATACTCTTCCACTTGAATAAGTTTGACAGCCCTGAACCCAAATTCATAGCTTTGCAAATTTGAGCTTTTGAACTTTAAGCATATGCTGTAAAAACTCATTGACAAAAGGAACCTAATTGACCTAGAAATTAACACCTCTAGAACCTGTCAGACGGGATAGGAGCCATGTTTCCTCTAGCTCAGCATCCTTTCTTTGATTACAAGTAGCACTGATGCTTCAGGTCAGGGGTAGACCCAGAGGCGGGGTGCACTGGTCTGGATGCACTTTACTTTGATTCCTGCTTCACTCACTCAGCAGCTGTGCAGAGGGAGTCTGACCCACTGGTCCTCTGTCAGGCTGGCCTGGGAGTTCCCTTGCAGGAGCTGGAAGAGCAAAATAGTAAGAGCAGGTGGGGAGACTAAAAGGGGGTAGGATAAGGGTAAACAGTGCAGAGCCATAAGCCAGATGTGCCAGAGGAAGGCACCAGAGCCAGCAGGGAATAGGTTAAGTGGCATGGAGCTAGAGCAGGTGGGGACAATCTCATCCCCCTCCCTGCTCCTTCCCTTTTTCCATCGATTCCATATAGGTAACAAGGCTGCTGCAATAAGGGAACAAACTGCCCAACAAGGAATGGGTTAAACAGCACCCTGTCCTGGGCCATGCTGTTCAGACTGCAGTTTTTCCACATGCATGGCCACAACCCAATTCCCCTGCAGTAGCACAAAGAACAGCAGCAGTGAAAGCCCAGCATGCTTTACATGGCTCTGGGAAGCCTTACAGTGAGCCTTTGGCCTCTGCAGCCTTCTTCACTGGGCTCCTGTCATGCTTGTTGTAGGAGTGCAGACACCTTGTAGATCTTAGTCAGTCATGTTGCTACTTACTATTCTTGAGGCCTGTGATTTTTCTTTTTTGTGATATGTTTATTAGACCAACTATATATGGATAGTTGTATGCTTACACACACACACACACACACACAATAATGCACAGTCCAATAATTAGATTTGTTTTTGCTTCAGTCTTGAACTGAATAGCAGATGCACCACACCACTTGCACCCGCCTTTTCAAAATCCTAGATCCACTCATACTTCAAGGGAAAGGGGAAGAAGCCTGCTGTAAGCAGCTGCAGGATAAAATGCCTCTCCTACTTTTTAAGTTCCCTGAACCCTAAGAACTGAGAGCAAAGGACAAGTCTTACTCCATCCAAGTGTGATGATATTTCACCTTGCTCAGGTTTCTCTATACTGTTAGTACTAACGTTGGGTAGGTTCATCTCTTCTTTTACAGCTCTTTTTTGTGGCTTAGTTTTAAAATCAAATGACAGCATATTACAAAAATAGGTGCATTCATGGATTTTCAGAGACTAATCAGGGTTGAATAGGATCCCACTGGGGTGCCTCATGAGTGGGTTAGGATCTGGCTGTAAAAAAAAAGTCTAACAGTTACACTGGCCTAAATCTCAGAGGATGAGGTGTAATCTCTTTCAAAATTGGTTAACGTGTATCGTTTAAGCTCTGGATAGTCTTGATCTTGTATCTCTTGGATTCTCACTAAGTTTATGCCCCACAGCATCTTCTGACAGCAATGAATTCCATAATTCAATTGTTCATGTGGCAAAACATTTCCTTTTCTCTATTTTGTATCTGCTATGCTTTTAAATTAGTTTCCTATCCCATTTGTTCTTGTGTTTCTCCAATGGAGAGAATAGAAGCTTCTGATCAACCTGCTGCAGACCATTCATTGTTTTTATGGACTGTTATGACGTTCCTGATTATCTTTAAGGCAAACCACCCCAGTCTCTTCCATCTGATATTGAATGAACTTTCTGAGACTCATTCTCTTTGCTGGTTTTCACTGTTTTAAAGATAAATATCCAGTACTGCACAGAATATTACAGATGATGCTGTTTGGGGGGGAAAATTAAGTTTGGTATCAAAGTATCTTTTTCAACATAATTCCTTTTGCACCCCTCATACTTTCTGATCACAGTTATGTAGAGGGTCGATATTTTCACTGAAATATCCATGGTGCTATACAGTGTAAGGTACAGCTATAGCCTAGATTTCCCACCACACCCTCCCCTCCACCCCACTTTTCAATTTTGCATTTATCAGAATTTGAACAGCATTTGCCATTTTGTTGCTATTCATTTAGTTTGCGCAAATCCAGATGAGGCTCCGTAGAGCCCTCTGCAAATGCAAATATAACATTATCTTTTTCTTTTTACTGCCTCACTTCACACTTGCCTTTCCAGATAATTATTCAGTAGATTGAACTGGATGAAACCTCCATACAGACCTTTGAAACACCACCCTATTAACATTTCTCTCCAGATCTGTTAGTGTCCATGGTAACTGAGCATTTTCACTGATGGAAAACATCCATTTTAATAAACACAGGGATGCAGAGGAGGGCCTGTTTTGCACACACGTGGGAAGATATCAAAATCAAGTTTGAATGAAACCTGCACTTGAAATTTAAAAGGCCAAAGCAGTCTCTCTCTCTCTTTTTTTTTTGTCTGACACACATACCTGCTAGAGTAATCCACCCTTCCTCCCCCCCCCAGTACAAAGGAAATAAGAGAAAAGTTTCTCTTTGCTCATGAATTTATAACTGTGATTTTTTTGGGGGGGTGGGAGGAAGGCATTCTGGTTTGTTTTTGTGTTTTGTGCAAATTTAAATGGTATGGTCAACTTAAAAATCAGCTTTAGCGCCCTATTCAGCACTTTATATTAGCAATAGTTGCAAGGGTTTTTTATTGCTGGTGTATAACTAGATGTATTTGAGGAGTGTTCACTTTGGCGCATACGTGAGGGAAGACAGACAACACTCTTCTATACTGGGATCCTCACACTCCTTTAAGTGTCTGTCTATATTATTTATCAAAGCACAACAGAAAATGCAACTTCAGTTATTTTAGGCTGGTGCGTTGGTCAAGGCGGGGGGATTTTTGGGGCACTGAGGATTTCCATTGTGTTATGTAAATCTTGTGCAGGGCATTAGCATATCCATCACTAGTTAACTGAAGTGTCAGTCCAGCCTAGAAGTAAAACTATTGAAGAATTCCAGAACTTGTTGTACCTTAACTAAAAAGGGTTACTCCTTTTATTGAAAGCTATCTAGTTCATTCTGCAGATGGTTGATGCTAAATGTAAATTTAATGTGGGGATGCCAATCTAGACAATAAACTGGGGTTGGACACATTTAGGATTATACATTGAAAAATCCAGCCTGCTTTTCTATGTGCAATTTGTCCCACAGAAAAGCACTTGTAACTTGTGTCCTTAGGAATTGTCTGATTTGGTGGTAAAGAACTATGCAATTGCTAATACTTACATCTGACCTAAAACGTTAGTTACATTCATACCTAAATGTACAAATGGGTTTGCTGTATACAAATATAGCATACTAACTTTAATTGGATCTTGTGGTAATTAACTTTAGAAAACTTTTTTATTAATGTTGATGGCATCCCCTGGGGATGAGCATGACTGTTTCAGTAGATAAGGAAGAAATGAGTGCCAAGTACAAAAAAGTTGTTATCATAGAGAATTAAAGCTGGAAGGGACCTCTAGACCAACAAGGGATCAAACCTTCAATATTGGTGTGATTAGTACTATGCTTTAACCACTGAGCTATGACTATCATCATAGTCATTATGTTAGTATAGGTCCTTGATGATGGGCTTCTGGTAATCACTAGCACTTTCCCCTGTTGCCACTTACCCATGGCCATAGCAGTTGCTGTTGATGAAAGATGCCTATGAATGTCTGGTGCTGTTATACATCAGCAACCATGTGATATGTCAAGGGAAGAAAACCTTAATCTGATGGTGAGGAAAACCCAAGATGCCTGGAGGTACCCCATCTTCAGCTTCTAGTGTACTTAAAAGAAACGTTGATTATCTTTTGTGTGTCCAGCAAGTTTCTCCTCATTCTTTCTTAGCTTTTTCTTATTACAAATGTAATACCTGATGTGCCAGAGTTTATGCTCTTCTTATTTTCTTTGTTAGAATTCGACTTCCAGTTTTTGAAAGAAGCCTGTCTTCTGCTTACTGTCTCTGCAACTCTGCCACGAAACCATGCTGGCTTTCTTTTGGTTCACTTTCCCTTTTTTTGTGGTGTTCATTTGTTCTGTGACTCCAGTGTAGTGTTCTCAAGCAGTTCCCATGCTGTTTGTAGGAGGGGGTGCTTTTAACATCTGTTTAAAAGCTTGTTGTGGTGTAGTTTTCCTTTTTAAAGGCTACTGTGGTAGATTTTTTTCTTATCTCTCCTACATGGAAGTCGAACCCAACTGCATTGTGGTCACTATTGTAGAATGACTCAGTAGCACTTACCCTTTGCACCGAATCCTGTGCACTACTTGGGACTAGGTAAAAAATGACCTTTCCTCTTGTAGGTTCCAGGACTAACTGCTCCATGAAGCAATCTTTTATAACTCCCGGTAATATGGTCTCTGCATCCTGGCCTGATGTTAGATTGACCCAGCCCAGTTGTGGATAATCACCTGTTGTTACTGTGTTTTCTATTGTCACAGCCCCTCTTATCTCCCTTTAGCATTTCTAGCTCCAGACCCAGCCTTATGGGCTGGTGATAGGTATACACATGCACATGCTACTGACTTGAGGAAGGCATTGGTAATTGGCCAACTGTGGGGCTCAGTGATGATGAGGAGGGATCACTACCTGCTGGACAGGGTGGAACAGGTAGGCTGTGAGCAGTGCCCACTGCCACATGCCTGTAACTGGCTCTATGAGTCCTACTGCATTAGCCAGCAGCGCCCGCCTCTTGTGTTCCTGCTGCTCGTACTCATGGGTGCATGCCTGGCACTGCTCACCATCGTCTTCGCTGGTAAGAGATGAACCCTTCCATTTATCCCACCCTTTTCCTCTTGCCCTGCTTGGCTACCACCAGTCAATAATGTGAAGAAGCAAGCCTTGTGATCTAGCACAGCAGCTGCCTCCAAGGCTTTACTTCTGAAACTTTTGCTAATGTTATTACATACTTAAAGGGCGCCAAAATACAAGTTCAGCCAGGGCACTATTTTCCCTAAGGCCAGCACTGTCTAGCTCACTGCTATGGTCCTGGCCTGGGGGTCAATAGTATATCCCCAAACATGTTTTTTTTAATTTTTATTAAAACCCAGAATTTCTATCCACGGTGATTCTATGGTATCCCCCTTATCAGCTGAAAAATCTATTTGATTTGATGGTGTCTTTGATGTAGAGTGCCACTCCCCCACCAGTATGACTTATTCTAACATTCCTGTATAATGTGCATCCTGGTATTACAGCATCACATCTATTTTCCTCATTCCTACATATTTCAGAGATACCTGTTATGTCAATATTTATTATTTGCTGCTAAGTATTCAAGTTCCCCCAGCCTTGATCTTGGACTTCTAGCATTTGTATAGAAGCACATCTACTTTTTGTTGTTGCTTGGTTGGCTGCTTCTTTATGGCTTCTTAATCATTAAAGGTATTTGCGTGTGCTCATCTATTTCCTGTTTCTTATCCCCATTTTTTAATGGTTTGGCACACCCTAAAGGGGTGAATCTGAACAGCACGCTGTTTTGCACCTGTCAGTTTCCCCCCATTTTTAGTTTTAAAAGGTGCTCTACCACCCTTTTGTACCAAAATGCTGGCATGTAGTATTCATTTTGGCTCGAGTAGAGACGGTCCCTCCTGTATAGACTCCTCCTGTTCCAAAGGTTCCCCAGTTCCTAATCAACCTAAACCTTTCTCCCTACACCATCATCTCAGCCACGCGTTGAGACTCTGGAATTCTGCTTGTTTAGCTGTATCTGCGCATGGCACTGGAAGCATTTTGGAGAAAGCTACCATGTAGGCCTTGGACTTCAATCTCCTACCTAGTAGCCTAAATTTAGCTATATTTTAAAAATAAGTTTTGTCACTTTTTGTTTAATAACTTACTACGTTGCTGCTCAAGTACAGCCACACACCAGGGGAAGTATATCAAGAACTTTTAATGTGTTTTATTTTGACTCTTATTTTTCTAATGAAATGGGTTTTCAAAGCTGAAACCACTTTCAAAGGTAAATGTTAGGGCATAGCTAGAATTGAAATGGAACTGTTCTGTTGTGACATCTATAGCTTTAGCAATGTATAGTATACAAGAATGCATAATTTTAGGATGAAGGGATTAGTGCCAGTTGGTCCTAATCTACTTTATTGTTACCCAGGTTGGAACCAAAATAGGCACACCATGGTAAAACTGTTGTAATAGTGTGAGGAACTGGGCTCACTATATTTATGAACTCTGGTTCAGAGGAGATACCATAGTGTATACTGGCATCCACCCTTATTTCTTCCAATTATTCCACAGAAACGAGCAAATTAGAGAGAGAGCTTTCTAAATTAGTTGCTGCATTCTGAAAATAACCATAATGGATGCATGTTGCAAGAATGCTGATGGCTGTCCTGTTTCTATAGTAGATTTCTGCTTAAAATATATAGCCTGTTTAATCCTATTCTGAACAGTTATTCTGTTCTCTCCATTTTTAGGTTGGCTTGTATACAAATTCTCACTAAACAGCTGTAACAGAAAAGCCAGGGAGGGAAATAGGGAAAGTGTCTTGGAAAAGTATTTTCTTTTTAAAAAAGAAAGCAAGTAGAATGGACTCTATCTAGGTGCTGCATCTTTAAGGCAATCATGGTTACCAGGCTGTTTCCCCCCCCAAGGCTCAAAGGCTTCACCTGGTGGGCTTGTAGAAAAAAAGCTATTAAATGATAGAGGAGATCTGGTGAGAGGGACACTCCCTTCTCTTTCTTGTGTTTGTATTAAGAGCGCTTTACTGCCAAGTAATTTGCAGAGTCTGAAACTCTTAGAGGTCTATCATTCTTAAAAGAGATTTTTGATACATACTTTTGTGGGAAACTGTGTGTATATTGGAGGAGGGGGAAGCCTAAAGGTCTTGGAAACTGAGCTGAGTTCAGTGAGTAAAAAAAAAAAATCAGTCTTAATAGGTAGGCATACCGCATAAGAGACCTGCCTCTAATCTAAAACCATTTGTGTGGTGCTGCTGCTCATCAGCAGTATGTGGGCATGGGGGTTTAGTCCTATTGTGGAGTATTTTGTGTTGTACTTCTTGCTCTTGAACTTTAAGATATTTAACATATGCATATTTATACCTGGCATTCTCTGGGAGGGAGATCTTTTGGTATTCTCTGCTTTGTGCTTACTTTGTCATACTTCCGGCTGAAAGGATGAAGGACAGTTTAGAAACAGGCACTTGTTAAGGTTCTCTAAAACTTTTGTATTCTTGGCAAGTTCTGAAGCGTTTAACATCTATTGAGAAAAAAAAATCAATGGAAACTGAGAATGCACAGTATTTTCAATAGGTCCCTTTTTATGAAGCATTTCCTTGTCCCACCTCTTGAAGTCACATAAGTATATTTTTGTAATTACTAGCACCTTTGGCCATGTGAAACGTGATATGCATTACTATCAGGAAATGAAGTAGTTTATAGCTCTCTCTAAACAATCTACTTCATTCCCTTTTAAGGACAGAACAATAGACTTTTATTTCCCTTTTTGTAGTCATCTTGTAAATTGAGGAAGCTTTCAACCATAATATTAACTCCCAAGACATTCAGTAGGCAATGACAAACATTTTTGAAAACCCACATTAGTTACCACTGATTTAGCAATTACAGTAGATTTAATTAAATGTTCTTTCATGCATTCAGCTTGTACAGAAATTAGGCATTAACAAATGCTAGTACTGGTACAGTTCTGACCTCAAACTGCCAGAGGCTTATGACTGTCCCAAAGAGATTTCAGAGGTGCAAATCTGTAGTTGTGGGTTTTTAAGTGAAAATCTGTTGGTCTGCTTTCATGGTAGAACAGAAATATCCACAATTTTGGGATAATTATGTAACTCCTGCCTTAATTTCATAGTTTGGGGGTGGGGGGTAAAGTGTGGAATAAATGCACTCTTCTAAAACAAGTTAGTAATTAATACTTTAAGTGGCTACTTTTACATAATTCAAGTTTCACAGTTCAGCCTTTGCTCTGACTGAAAAGTATTGGGACCACACTTCATTTTCCCCACTCGTGGTGCTTGTGCTAAGAATTTCTCTCTCATCTTTATTTTAACCCAGCTTTCCATCTCTTGCCTTGTTTCTTCTAACTCTTCTCATACCTGTCTTCCTTTTGTGGCTTCCTTTAGCAGCTCCTGCACCTTATTTTACAGCTCTCTAACTCTTTTGTTCTTTCCCTGCACATCTTTGGCCTTCTTTCCTAAAGAATTCTCCCATCCTCTTCACCATCATCCGCCATTCTCTAGTACTTCCCAAATATTTCTTCAGTGTTTGCCAGCCCTCATACTGTTCTGTGTACACTTCACATCTCTTCAGCTTTTAACAGCCGCACACTTAACTTCCACAGTCCCTTCCCCCTCATGAGGCTCTTAACAAGACACTTTCACCTTCAGCCTCTGGTGATCACTACAAGCCACATGTATGGTTTATTCCTTATCTCTATTTCTTTTGATAAAAGCACACATTCAATTCTTGATTGTTTCTTTCCCCTGGGGTCTGTTTTAGTGAAAACTGTCTGTCTTAGCCACACATCTCTTAACTCTTCTTTTATTCTATTTGTTAATAGTCTAGAGCTCTATATCCTCCTTCCTCTGTTCTGCTGCCTGCTGTGATTGATACAGTTGAAATCTCTCACTGTTATGTGTGGTCCTCCCTCTGACCATGTAAATCACTAGCTTTCCTAGCAGCACATTCCTTCCCTTCTTCCCTGGTGGTGCATATACACTGAAAGTTACTAATTCTGGTCCCTTGAGTGATAGTATCATTTTAGTATCAATCTTCCACTGATGACTTCTACCTGCTCTGCTCTCAGATCTGGGTCCTGGAATAATACTGCTATCCTTGCTTTGTTTTCATTTGTCTCTGACCACCAAGATGGTTCCCATCTCCACTTTTTTCTCAGAGCGTATAATTCCTCTCCCCTGGTATACCACATTCTTATAGGCAGATTGTCTGCCCTTACTTGGTTCAGCACTTGTTCTATCTGTTCCCATCTTTTCCTTGTTAAGATAACCCTGATGTTAAGCAAAACTATTGTCAGTACCATTTTTAAATGAATGCATCTGTCCCTTTTAAAGTTTGTCAGTGCTTACTTTGAACTGAGTGCATATGTTCTTTTGGGCTAGGGACAGAAGTTACACACAAACTGGTTAAGTGATCAGAAATTGGTTTAAACCTGTAACAGAACAGAAGCTCTTTGCATATAAACCAGGTTCAAAATGTCTGAAACTGGTTTAAGATAAACCTGGTTGAATGTAGTATCAGACTTAACTGATTTGAGTCAAACCAGTTTATGAAACTTCTGTCCCAGACCCCTTCCTGGTTCAAGTTAAATCACAGTCCCCCAGCTTTCCAGCCCAGTATGCTTTGTAGCCCTGGACTGGGCTGGGCTGTGCTGTCTGCTCCAGCTGAGCAGTGAGGGGGGGGACCGGCTGGGGCTGCAACCCAGTCTGCAGCAGGGATGGGGAACTGTCCCTGTTCCTCCCCCCAGCAAACCCCAGCTGGGGACTGGGCCCAGGGAGGGGGGTTAAACACCCATTCTCCTGTTTGAACTTACTGCTGGCTGCAAGTGTTGACTACAAATCCCAGAGGCACCTGGAAGCAGGAAGAGGAAGTGATGAGCAACCCCGCAGAGTCCTATTGCTGTGCTTCTAGACTGCAAATCCCAGTTAGCTCAGGGGCAGCAGGAAGAGGAAGTGAACACACAGCCAGAGAGCCATATTCTAGCACCCCCCAGCTTCTGGCCTGAGCCGTGACAGGCACATGGCTGCATTGCCTGAATCGAAGGTAAATGTCTGTTCACTCCTGTTTTCAATTTAATCTCTGCAATTTAGACTAAACTGTAAAGACTGAATCAATTCAACCCTGGGCTTTTGGACTGTGTGCACTTAGCCTTATGATTAGTCTGTGCTACTGTTCTGTGTGGTCAGCTCCTCCCCCTCCCACTTGCATCTCTGTAGCCTTTGCAAGCTGCCAGATCACTGTCACATTTAGGAAGGCTTGCATATTCCCACCTCCCCTCCACTTCCTGCCTTCTGGTATCCACTCTGGGCTGGAGCCTAGAGGCGTTAGTGGCAGGAAACTGGTCTCCAGTTGTTCCTCTGACTCAGTTCCCTCATTATCATATTTCTTCTTCCTAGTCTTCAGCCCCTGTGTTTTCTTTCTTTTCTTGGTCTGTCTCTGGTTCTTGCTCTTGCTCCATCTCCACTTCTGTTTGTAGGGTGTCTTCTTTCTTCCCCACCTCCATGTCTGAGCTGTTTGCTGTTCCTGCTTTCCCTTCCTTCTCCTATCTCCTTTTATGCTGCCTCTGTCACAGCAATTTTGCCCACCTTCCTCTCTTTTTTTCACCTTCCTGCAGGGTTTCTTTCACCATTTCTACCTCGGTGTCCAACCCTTCTGTTCTCCCCCTTTGGGTGTTGCTGTTCCTCAAGGGATCTGACTATTTGCAAAGGCTTTGGGGAACCTACAACACAAGTGTCCCTCTCTCTTACAAATAGTGCATTCTACCAACTCCTGGCATTCTGCTGCTCTGTGTCCCATCCCTTCATATCTGTAGCACACTGAGGGGATAGTGTACAGATAAGTGCCCCACCTCTCTGCATTTGCTGCACTGTTTTCATTGCCTATGGTACATTTATAAAACCCCAGTGTTCCCTAATTTGGATCACTAATGGGAGGTTCAGCACCTCACCTGGACTCCATTTGTTTGCTTGTAACACTACTCGTGCCCTCCAAGATACTATATTTGTCCCTTTCTTTCTCTTCTGATATGGCCCTTTGGATGTACTTTTCCACCCATCTTTCTGTATCTGTTGCTTCTACTATATCCATGTACATTCAAACTATAATCCCTCTTTCTCTTGATTTTTTTTCCCCCCCTGCTATGAACTTTATCCTTCTTAATTCCTCCCTCCCACATTTCTCTGCATATTTCTTATAAAATTTCCATACCCTTCTCCATCCCAGTAAGTCAATTCCCATGCCTTTCAGTTCAAGAAAGCAGTCAGGCTAGTGAGATGCTCTGCCTGCATCTCCAGAATCTCAAACAGTACCAATTCCAAGAAACCGTACCTGTTCATCATCAAGTCCATCTGCCTCCCATTGCTGGTTAAAGTTGTCTTCATGCACAGCCTCTGCTCCTCTCTAGCTTCTCTTGGTGCCTCTTCTGTGTTTTCCTCCTGTTCCACTCCTGGTGGGCTGGCCTACTGTCGTGCTCCCACTGTCCTCTCCTTCTACCTGATGTACGTTCTCCTGCTCTCCTCTGCTCCTGTTTTCCTTCTGGTGCCATCACTCTCATCATTTGCTGCCTCTGCTGTTCTTCCTGCTGTAACCTTCTTTCTTCTTCACCTTCATCCACTCCCCATCTGTCTCCAGATCTTAATTTCTGCTCTTCAGCAATTTTGTTTTTCCTACCTCATGCTTACTTGCCACCACTGCTATTGTTTTGAGCTTTGGGTCTCCCTCCTCCACTCCTTACACTCCGATGTTCTATTAATCCCTTTTTTTGCCTTTAAGGCTCAGATCAGGGTTTCTATGCTGGTGAGCCTAAGTTAGTACAGCCCATTTGAATAAGATATATGGTAGTGCCCATTAAGCACAGTCCCCCTCACCACCAACTTTTTATAGACACATTGAGCCACTACATTGCATACATTTTGACTTCCTCCTGACTCCTACAGCTTCCTGTTTCTTCACCAGCCTTAAATGCCTGGCAAACCATAACCAAATGGGGCCCAAACAGTTCAGAATCCCTCTGTCACCTGCTGTCTCAGCCTAGTGCATATGATTAGTGTGGCCTCACACTCCACAAAGTAAAGCTAGACTATGTTGCCCTACACCTCATTTGCATATACATTTTTGGAGAATTCCAGGACTTATTACAAGATCACCTATTTCCAGTCTTGATTTGAGGCTAATTAGCACATAGATTTTTTTGGCAGGGAGTATCTGGAGTACTGATACTGGTACACATACTGAGCAGTCAACATGGTTTGAAATACTGTTGACTCTGGTGGGGTCCAGCCCAGTGACTATGTGGTAAATCATGAGCCTTTGCCTTGAACTAATACCATGCATAGTTTAAACTATTTACCTGGCAGGGGAAATACCATGATCACCAAGGTGGTTTTCCTGCTGGTGGGGAAAAAACACTTTCTTGGCAGGGGGGTAGTACTCCATAATTAGCCTCCCACTTTCACTTCTCATGGGAAGATCTCAGCTATACGCAGACTTTAGGGAGGAGTCTCCCATTTCCGTAGCTTGCTCCTGAGGCAGTATGGCTGAGGGCAAGCAAAACTTGGGGGCATCCAAACCCCAAGCATCTGAAGCCCCAGGCAGGGGTGGAAGATGCTTACTGGGAGCAGGGCTGCATATGGTTCTTGAACTGACTCATGGATTTGGAATCGATTTGGCTGATTTGACTGGGGACATGAAAAATTTTCTTTTTTTCCTTTTTTTTAACGGAAAAAGGCGGGGGGGCGGGGTAGTTTAAACTATGTATAAGTAGATGGCAAAGCGTTGCTCAACAGTGTTTATGGAGTACCTGTGCTAAAACTGGCAGCAGTTAAGAAAAAAACACATAACATGCATTTATTCTTGATGAACTAAGTGTATATGCAAATTGCTACAGCCATGTTTAATTTCAAGGTTATTGTTTTTGTCACAACCCAAAGTTGTGGATTTTTTAATTGTGTGTGTGCTTCGGCACCGCTAAATTATGTTCCCTCCGAATTGCAGCTCTTTTGCACGACGGAGTGTTCTGTTGTTATGGAGAACCCGCGTGCAGAAAAGTGTTTCCCGCCGATCTGTAGCCTTCTTTGCATTGTGCATTACTCTTGCATTTAGTGATGCATGCTGCAAAGGAGTTCCCGCCATTTGTATTGAGATTTGAGCCACATTATTAGCCGGTCTTAATTTAGGCAACGTGGCGGCTAGCTATTGGCTTGCTTGCCGTACAAAAGGCTTGGGTGGTTTCCGCCCAAGTTGGAGAGA
>NW_005842047.1:493047-519733 GCF_000455745.1 Alligator sinensis
GATAGAGGCTCCAATTGCCGAACCCCCGGAGCCTAGCAAACTCCGGGGCACCACTTACCGACGGCCTCTAGCCTCTCCCCGTCACCGATCGCAGCCCAGACGAATCCCTACCCTAGAACCCAGTTATCAACACCACGGAGTCTTAACCGCTCCGGGGATCCTGGGAACCAAGCCCAGTTATCGACACCACGGAGTTTGAACCACTCCGAGGATCCTGGGAACTGAGTTTTAGAGTCCTCCAACGAGGATTGAAGCGGAGCTGTACCTGGGAAACTGTCCAGCCTGCACCGCGACCATCTCCGGTGTAAGTAAATAATCTTTTCAATCAACCATTACGCCTCCGTGACTGATTCTAGCTCAAGCGTACTCCTCCACCCTGCGACTTTTCTCCGGCCCCGCGTGCCCGGGCTGCCGGCCACAGCCCGCGTGCACACAGATGGGCCCGGCTCGCGCCCGGCGAGGACGGGACCGGGAGCCGGCCTGCACAGTTTTCACATTTTCTGCCAAGTTCCATGTGTTTAGGGAGACCAGGGTCTGATGATAAGGACAATGACAAGGGGCTACTGGGGAAAAAGTTGTGGGGAAGGAGAGAGCAAAGGGGCTACCTGATTCCCTCCCTGCCCCAGATTTATTTTCCCTGTTGTAGCGGTGGGAGGTGGGGGATACATTTAAGGGGAACCTCCAATAATTAGATTCTATACCTGGAAAACGCTAACAAATTTTATACATTTTCCATATGTAGAATCTAATTATCGGTGGGGGGTCATATTATTGGGCACATCTTCTATTTGAGTAATTACAGTAATGCTTCCTTGAAGCATACGAGTTTGTTTGAATGGAAGTGAGGTTTGCAAGTATGTAAAGCTAAACTGCCTATAACAAGCATCTAATCCAGTCATTGCTAATACATGCTGCTTGCAGGATCCCAACTGAAACTTTTACTGTCAGTTACTTGAGCTTAAATTGTACAGTGGTCCCATAGTACCTGATTTTTCTTCATGATGCAAAATACATTGATTATTTAAATAGCATACTCATTCCTTCTAGTTCCCTGTCTTAACTGATCTCAGTCTCCTTTTTGCTACCATCTGTTCCTGTAAATTGTTTTGGGTTTTTTTTGTCTACTGACATCTCCCTTGCTAGCTTTAAATCCATGCTTAAAGCCTTAGCTTATAAGAATTCTTACCTTGCTCTCCTTTCTGTACCTTCCTTTATTTGAACAGTTTTACTGGCTTTCCTTTTTCTTTTTAAGTATATTAGGAGTCCCACAGAATTTTTATAGTACTAGGCATGTGTTCCCATCACAGCATTTCAGCATGCGCTTAGCTTTAAGATCATGCTAATGATGATACATCCATGATTTTGTCTTGCAGTAATTATCCTGACCAAATCTAAAAGTATTGGTTTCCTGCTAAAATCTCAAAGTAGCAAAGTAGTCCTCGCTGAATGGGCCTGAAATCATTAGTTAATTTAAATACATGGAACTCAGTAGATACATGCCTGCTGGTGTCAGCTGCTGTAATTCTCTTGAGCCTCATGTGTCTACTGGAGTAGTTAGTAGCAGAGAACTTGGCCCAAGTAAATTAGCAGTTTCTAGTCTAATAATACTCCAGCATGCCATGCCAACTACACTGAATGTTAGAAGTATCAAGATTCCGTGATAGTGACTTATCCCAGATGGCAACAGCAGTATAGTAAATAATAGTGAATAAAATAGATGCCCCAAGGGATCTTCCCCATGAGACACCAGCCAAACAGAAATACAGATCTCCTGACACCATGCCACAGCTAATAAACACAACTGAAAGCAATTCTGTTAAGATATTTCAGATAATAGAACCATCAGTGGCATAACATAACAAGGTGGGGAGGTGACAATAGGGGCACCAACTTGGGGGGGCAAGGGAGAAGGGAGGGGGGCAAAAAAAAATCACAATCACAGTAGCTACCAGAAGTCACCACTTTTGCTTTGCCCCAGGAGCCCAGCTGTGCCCCTACAACTGTGAACTGATTCAGAAAGCGATATGCTCTTGTATGGGAGATGGACATTAAATTCTCCAAGCTTTAGAAACAAATCAGCAGCAAAGTGTTATTGTATAGGTGACTCTTTTGGGTAATCTTTAACACTCTTTTTAAAAAAAGTCTGGTTACAGATAGGGGTTTCTAGGTCAACTTAGGGTTGTTCTACTTGTCCTGTAGATGCTGAGACTCAAGTGTAATGCCTATCATGGATGCACATCATTAAAAAAAATGTTCAGGTTCTACCTTTGTTCCAGTCATATACCTTGTAAACTACTTTTAAGACAATGGAGTTGCCTGGAGTATCAGTGAGAACAGAATTTGACCTCAAGATTGTAAACTCTTGCCTTGTAACTTAGAGCCTGGCAACCTTTTTCAGTGAAGCTGGGACAACCTAGCTCTGGTCTGACCTGGGCCAGGTAGTTTTGGCAGAACATCAACAGGGGGTGGTGGGGTCTTTCCCTGCACCCCCACCAAAGCCATGCAGCTAGGAGCCATGCCCCCATTACTTCTGCTTCTCCCAGTTGCACCACAGCTGTGGAGGAGCAGAGGGTGGTGGGGAAGTGCAGCTTCCAGCTGTAGGGGAGCTGAATTTGGGCCAAGCTGTAAGTGTGGAATCAGTTTCCAGTTCCTTGGCCATGGCACAGATCCACTCTAGCTGGAAGCTGCAAATTGTGCTGGCACTGCCACTGCTTTTCCCAGCCCCCATGCCCCCACTTCTTTACAGCTGTGCAAGCACAGCTTCTACCCAGAAGGGAGCTTGGTAGGGCCAGGGAGTTGAAAGCTTTTCCCATGCTGTTCTCGCTTCTTTCCACGGCCTTGCTTCAGCCCGAAGTGGTGCTCACACTACAGCTTTGTGGAGGAAGAAGTGGCAGTGGCATGGGTACAGCTCCTTGCTGCATAGCTTGGGCGTGGGCATAGGCACAGACAAAGCCCTGTGGCCTTGAACCAGTGATTCCACTTACAGGCCATATATTACCAGCCTCTTCTCAACATGGTTTGGTGGAACGCTTGACACACTTGGAGATGCTACAAAATAATAGCTGTTTCATAGCTGTTCAGTCCTAGAATTCTTTGCTATACCACTTAAATGAGTAGCTATAGAGATATTTAACAAATGGAGGAACTGAAAGAGGTTGACATATCACTGATGTAGAGCCTTAATGAAACTTAAAATCATGATTTGCTATACACTTCCTATCACGTTATCTGCTCATCATTTCTGTGCATGCTATGTAACTTAAACAGTTGGTTACAGTAGAAAGAATGAGAGCACACTCCACCTTTAGTCAGTAGTCTGGAAGTTAGACGCTTGCCTCGTATGTGTAAGACTTAAGTTAAAGTGTGTTTGTTGGCTGGCTCTGGCATAACCTTGAGTAGCTGGAGGGGTCTCTTCTTATATCATTGGAGGATATGCCTAAGGAAGGTTTGTTCTGCATTCTCTTCCTCACAGAACACCTCTCATGCCAGGTGGGGAAGGGGATAGAAGAGGCTTCTATTACTGGCTTCAACAGTTGTATACCAGCTATACCCAAAAAAATGAGTGGAGTGAAGAGCAGAGATGCAGAGACCCTGACTCGCCATTATTTATAATGTGAATGTGCTGGTCTCACAGAACCATGGGGATCTGTAGTACCAGTGGAGCAGTCTTATTGCCTTTCTGAAGGCTACCCAAGAAAGAAGAATCTCTTCCCTAACATATAAAATATTCATTTGTTTTAAACAGTCCTCATGTGTACAACATGATTGATAGACTTGGTCTTGGGTATTGAATCTATACACAAAGTCCATACTGTATGGCCAGTTTGCTTATGAAGCAGAAGGCCAGCACATGACTCCTTGATGCTACTTAAATGCTTTAGAGAGACTGACTATAGACAAGCCACATTGTGGTGCTCCCTGCATGGTCCAGTGAAGGTTGCAGGAAGCCAGAGAAAATCATTCTTTAGACCACAGATCTATACTATGCTCCTGTATTTGAACACTCCTGAGCTTAGCTGGAAAAAATGAAGGCCTTGAACTTGCATGGATCTACTCTTTATGAGCATCCCTTATTGCCTTCATCTGTCTTGAGTCTGACAGCTTTTGTAAGCAAAACTATTTTATTTAGGACAAGATCAGGTTCAGGTCCTAAATCTGAAACAAACATTCATAACCAGATCTGTGCAGTACCCTTGTACCAGAGGCATAGGAAGGAACAGAAATGTAGGTGGCCCAATGAACAAAGGTCTGCCTTCAAAAAATCATTTGTGTTATTAATGATTTGAAACAGGCTCAGATTTGGGTGGGCCTATGTACTAACTGGTGGGGGCCAATGCCCACCAGTAGCTAAACCTCTGTTTTGTTCCGTATTGTTTGACGCATAGGCCATAACTCTTCCGTGTTCACTATACAGATAGGAATTGACAGGGCAAGGCCCGGCCTTGATAGGGCATAGTTTCTACATTAAATAAATAATAGAAGGGCATATACTTATTGAATGACTGAGCATAGACTGTAAATTCTTATTTGTGAAAGAAAAAAAATCACTGACTTTCTGAAGAACTTCCAAAATGCTTGTGGTCTTTTAAATGTATTTTTAAGGCTGGGAATTTCCATGTTTTTACTGGAAAAAACGTTCTTCTATTTCATTGTTCTCTAGGCCCCTATTAAAATTTAGTGTACACTGTTCTCTGGAACAGTTTTACAGTATTTTTATTTTGCTGGTGAATAAAAGCTGTGCCTAGGAAACTGTTGGTAATGATGCAATTTATTTTTGCTTTTTCTGGGTTTTTTTTGTTTACTCTGTAAGATTCTCTAACTCTGCTGTTTTTAAAGAAGGAAAACTACACAATTATTTGTTTCCTGCAGTAGCAATCTCAAAAGCTGGAAGGCATCATTAGACTTAGGTTTACAACTCAGAATAGTCCTATTTCACCAGCTCCTCTTGAAAATTAGTTTCCAGATGTCAGGGGTATTGTCAATATGCCAGCAACTGCATAAACAATTGAAGTGTGAGATATTACTTGCCACTCTAAGAGTGACCTTAACTATTGCAGAAAAATGAGTTGTAATAAAATACAAGGGCTGTCTTTGAAATCTTTCTTCATCTAACCTCTAACATTAAATTACAGTTTTGATTATGTGAGTGTAGCCAATGCTCCTATGCTGTTTCAAAAAATGTAAAAAGCTGTTACTACAAACTCTTATATCCCTAGACTGCTATCAAATGGTATGAAGTCATGTAAGCAAAATTAAAATGGTTATCTTGGCCTCTGGCTGCATTCAGTATGTATATATTGATGTATATTCTAAAGCCAATGTAATATAAAGAGATTAGTGATTTTTTTTTTTTTTTGTTGTTGAGTATATTGTTTGAGCTAACTTTCTGAAGTCTTGAGCAACCACTACCGAAAATTAGGCTTTCCAGAGCTGTTGGATACCTAAAGCCAAAGCTTCTCAAAGCTATCAAACATGTAACAAATCTAGTCTAATGTGTTTTAAGTTACAGAATGGATTGTTCTTATTGCATAGTATACCTGGCTTCAGATATTTTTTTTTCTTTATAGATAATATATTTTGAATCGTTTTTTCTTTTGCTTGACACCGATACCCTCTGGATATGTTTGAGGTGACTTGAAGTCAGACATTGACTCCCTTTAGTACTGGGCCTTTTCAAGGGCCTATGGAAAAATAGCTGTAAATAGAATCTTTATGTCACAGATTAAATGGCTTGCTATTGCTTTCTGTATAGATGTGAAGACATCTGAAACGCATATACTTGCATTCAGTGTCCTCCCTTGCCCCATTTCAACACTAACCAGGGCATCTGTACCACAGGGCTGCAACTAAATGTTTTGTTTTTGAAAAATGAGGAACCAGCACTGCACTAAATGATCTGAGAGGACTCCATGATACTAGCCCAACTAAAACAAAGGTTTGAGGGCCAGGCGGTGAGGAACTGGAGGTCAAAGATAGGTTATCCTAATATTTTTAGGAGTCTGTCTTCAAATTTATAAGCCTAGCCCACACCTTGCCATGGAATCTATTCTGGCAAACCTTTATTTGTGTGTAGAGTTGCATTAATTTCTATTAGTGAGATTAATGATAGTAGTATAAAAGGGCAAATGAATAAATAAAGTGCACTATTGTTTATCTCATAGGCCCAAAAATTATAGGGTCCCAAAAGATCATGAGTGGATTAAAAATCAGAAGTTTAAATGTAACCACAACAAACAATAAAAAACAAACACAACTCTAAATTACTGTTTGCCTCCGGGAGCACCAGGCTTCTGTCTATAACTGAGGCCTAGAAATGTGTGCTGTTTTTTACAGGGGATACTCTCACAATCTCTTGTTTCCATCAGCTGATGCTACAAGAGAACCTCCAAATACAAGACTGATAACGTCAGAAGAACTGGAAACACTATGCACTCACTACTTCCCTAGGTGTGAATTTCAGTGCCTTCGTGCATGCATCTGTGTTTGATAAATATGCCTACAGCTGACTATAAATTCTTAGTGTAATAAGTAACCGAGTTAGTAGAGAGTAGTTCTTATCTGTACGAAGAACTTCACCAGAAAATTGGATGGACTTGTTCTTACCTGCTTGCTTGCCAAAGGTTCAAAAGCAAGGCCCAGACCCTTAAAGAATGCCTAAAGCATGAGGCAATAAATTTAACTGAGATCTTCCCTTAAATGTTTGCTGAGTAATTGTAGCTCACATCATCATTTCCATTCCAAGTTTGTAGTCTGACTGAAATGATTTATAAAAGGCAGATGGCAGGCAATGTCATAAATCAGGCTAGCATGTCAGCTCACTGATACTGGGTCACAGCTTTTAAAAATATCATTAGGTTAATAATATAACTTTTCCTGGGCCTCAGTCCCATTTTCAAGGTAAGTTTTTCAGTCAAAGTGTCAAACTAAATGATGATGAATATGGTTTTACAAACCTACAATTGGTTTGCCATTTAATGTAACTTGATTTGGCTTCTTCAGTTTGACTATAAAACTATTTAATGAGTCTGAATAGAGAAGGTCAAAATGACAAAAGCAAAAATGGACAGTAGATATGGTTTTCATTAGGCACATCTATGTGAGACATTTACTGCGGAGTAGACTTATTAGCTCTGCAGTAAACATCTCGGTGTCTACACATGCAGGGCTGTTAGGCTGGAGTAAACTAACTCCACAGCAGGGTAGTACTTATAGATATAAGTACCATCTTGTTGCAGAGTTTTTTGGGTTTTTTACCCCATAGAAGTACATGTCTAGATGTTAACGTAGCAGGCTGGGGCATGAGGGTGCTTCAATGCAGGGACTGCCTGCTGGCTAGCCCCACACGGGAGCACCATCATGTCCCAGCCAGCCCCTCTGCAGCATGTTGAGCTGGATCAAAGCAGCCCTGGGCTGGCAGGCTGATCCCCTGGTCCCCCTGCCAGCCAGGGCTGCTCTGACCCAGCTCAACGTGCTGTTGTCCCAGGCGCATGTGTAGACGTGGCCCCTGGGAGCAATAAACTCTGGTGTGATAAGTGCCAGAGTTTATTGCATCACATTAATATGTACATGTTGCTGTGTCCACTGTAAATCTGAAGTGTAGCCAGTAAAGTTTATGAAAAATCATATGCAGGGTTTTGAGCTTTTTCCCAAAAACAAAACTTATTCAATGTGATTCATTTAGTTCCATCTGAAAATGCACCATCAACTGTCTAGCTATGTTGAGATATCTAGTATTTTGCTTTCAAGTGACTATTGCATGCAAGTTTAAATTCTCTTTTTTTTTAAAAACTGAAACAATATTTAGTTTAAAACCATTTCATTTCTGCTGTACCAATTAACTTGTGATATGATATAGTGTGCCATCTGGCTGTCAATATAATTGTCAAATGCTTTATTTTATGACACTTTGATATGGTATGACATGAAAAATTTTTACTTTAATAAAATCATAGAAAAGTAGGTCTGGAAGGGATTCCATGAGGTCATGTAGTCTAACACCCTCTCTTCCCCCACAGCCTCAAAGCAAGATCATGCCTAAACAAACCATCCCATATAATTGCTTGTCTAAGCTACCCCTACAACTACGCGACAGTCTCTGAAGGGTCTTGTTCTATCCTTTCTGTGCTTGAAGTATTTACAATTTCTGCCCTTAGAGTACTTGCTTTGACTTTGACAAAGCCAGAAAATGCATATAGGGATTAGTCAGTTGTGATTTAAAATGTACTTAATCCTCAAGGTATTTTTTTCTGATACCACAACATATTCACAGTCACTATGGCAAGAAATAATTTAAGCTGAGTCTAAGCTGTGTGTAGACGAAACAAGGGGCATGTGTGCACGACACTTTTAAAGCAGGTTAAATGCTTTTGCACAGCTTTAATGGTGTTGGTGTCTGTATGTGTCGGCAGCCTATTGCACAGTGATTCCAGGTGCTGTAGCAAATTCAGCAGCATAATGCACCTTAAATGACTTGGGGCCGTACAGCCAACGAGCGAAGCATCGGGCTCTGTGCAGCTCAGGGGCTCTGCAGGAAGCCCTGCAGGCTGCCTGGCAGTGGAGCCTGCCTGCCTTCCTTAGGTGTGCAGGGGCCTGGTGCTTCCCTCCGTGGCTGCGGTGCCTCGGACCACCCGAGCCAGGTGCCTGCAGGTGGGTGCTGCCTTGGGAGGGCGGGCTGCCGCTGCCATGCAGGAACCCCCCCCCTGCAGTCCAAGGACCACTCTGCCTGCCGGCAGCTTGCCCTCCCCTCCCCGCTGCCAGAGAAGCAGGTAAGTGCACAGGTGTGTGCACAGTATGAGGGTTTACTTTACCCTAAATTGAAGCAATGTTTTTAAAAACCCACCACTTCAATTTAGGGCCCCCGTTTCATCTACACATGCCCTAAGTTGTATAATTCCTCCCTTCTTATGTTATTTAATCTATGGAAATATTTGAGGACCCAGTGGATGGGTGGTGCAGGAGTCTGCCTGAAGATTTGGCAAACACTGAAGTGTGTTGTAAATAGAAACTGGATAGGAAAATGCTACTGTCTGGCTGACTTTGCAGGAAAGTAAGCATCACCATAATAAGGCTGCAGTCTGTGTGTGGTGTTTCTTCATGCATTTTCTTTTTAATAAAAGGTCTTGTATTGCAGCTTGTGGTAGGAAAAATCTTTTGTGCTTTTATATTCTGATAATATTGGATCAACGAATAGGACCTTAACCATCAGTAGTTCTTTTGGCGTCAGTCAGGTAATTATTCATGGAGTAGTACTAACATTTGGAGAATAAATAGTACAAAGTATGCATCAGGGTACTGATTTGCCCCTCAACAATGCACAAAAGCTGTGTCTACATGAGCGTGGACGTTTGTTTCCCTGGGAACAAGAAGCAGCGGCACACCTTGTGCCACTATTACTTGTCCCTGCTAACGCCTGTGCCACGCGCCCTCTGACATATAGCAGGTTACCCCAGGTGGGGTCCTGGGGGCCTCCTGGGGCTGCAGCAGTGACAATCCTGCTGCTCAGAGCCTGACCAGCAGCCAGAGCATAGCCTACTTTTTCTTTCGAATGGGTTTTTTGACCCCAGCATCTCCTGGGGTTAAAAAAGAAAAAAACAAAACCCTGCACTGCTACCTTGCAGTGTGGCGAAGAGTTAAATGTGCAGTATGCGGTGCCGCATACCACATCGCTGTGCTCATCTGGACATGGCCAAAGATGGGCTTGAGCTCTATCCTGTAATATACCAGGAATCTCCAGGAAGCATAGGATGCTGTTACAGAAGTTACCTGGAAGACTTGATATGAGGGGGGAGAATACTAGGAGTTCACCCTTCACAGAATTAATTCTCAGGTTTGTTTGCCCCCCCCCCCCCGGCAATAGAGTTTTAAGTAATACAATTTCATGTGGATACTGTTGCATAACTTTTTCTGGAGGACCTAGTGAAGAAGTGACACAGGAGTGCAATCTCACAGTAGGCTGAAGGAAGAGCTGAACTTTTTCAGTCAAAAAATGAGGTGAAAGGAGCTATTTCTTCCTTTCTAGGGTGAAACTTTCTCAGATTTCAAGAAATGGAATGAAAGAGATCGGAACACTTTTTTTAAAAGCAGCCTTGAGAAAATGTTTCTTTTCAATTAAGGGTTAGGAAATGAAGCTTGATTGCAGTTGTGAAGTCATTAACACAAGTTTGTTTGTGGGGTTTTTTTCTCTAGAAGGCAATAAAATGGAAGCTGTTTTCTCGTGTAAAACACAAGATGAAAAACTTCATAGGAGAAATCCATCTGCAATTAAGATCTTTTTAATGTATCAGATTAGATTTAACTTCTGCTTTGCTGTTCAGTCTTAAGACATTCTTCAATGAAGGGATACTACAAAACACAGCTGCCAAAGAATGTCTTGAAGAACATGCTCTGGAGATTACTATAACTGCCTAGTTATAAAATGGAAAAGAACAGCAAGTTAGTAACTCTATATTCAAGGTAAATTTGTAATAGTCTTGAGAATATAGCTTTGAGCACAAATACAGTTACCAGTAACCATTCTTTGTTTAGTTCATATGTTGATTCGGACTCAGTTTTATTATCAAGTTGGTACTTTTAAGACTTTGAAAAATGTTTGGAGCTGTGTCATGGGATTCTTTGTTTTTTTTTTTTTTAAAGCCAATGGAACAATTCTGATTTATCAAACCTGCCTGCCTATATAAAAAGCCAAATAATTTCACTCAGAATGTTATCCAATAGCTTCTGCATCATCATCACAACTTCTTTCTCCAGCACTGCACAGCTTTTACAGATAGTCTACAATTAAAACTTTAAGATGGAACATTCTCCATGTAGTAGTTGTTCTAAAGGCCAATAACTCTTGCTGCTTAAAAAAACAAACCAAAACCAACAACCCTCCCTCCCCCCTTTCTAATCTGGATTTGTCTAGCCTCAGTTCTCAATCACTCAGTCTTGTTCTATTTTCTTTTTATTAAATGAGAGCAATTAACATAAGGGGGGCATTGTTATAAGTCCATGTCTAAGTCACTTTTTCACTGTTTGTATATACTAAATAGACTCTTCTTATTTCCTTGTCTACAGTATAGAATCTGTGTCCCATGGCTAATCTGAAGCAACAAATCCCCGGGTAGCCTTCACAAATATCCTATATTGTGTCAGGTTCAGGGAAAGAATTATTTAAACCAATTCCAGGAAAGCCTATGTACCAATGTGAATCCTATTATGTGGGACCTGAGGGAAAGACTGCTCAGTCTTTTGCAGACATGTTGACACTGGGAGCTTTGACTTGCTGCTTCAAAGTCCAGAAAGTAAAACAAGTTATCAAATGTGTATATATACAGTTTGCATTGTTAAAAAAGATGATTTCCAAACACTTCACAGGATACATTTCATTACATTCATGTATATAGGGTGAGGGTAGAAATAATAATGCAGATGTCTGAGGGCAACGATTTGAAAGAATGATCAATTTCTTCTTAAAGCTCTATAAAAACCTGATGCCTTTATTAGAAGCAGTAGAGACTCCCATACAGACTAACTTGATCAGTCTCTTTCTTGCTGGTCATATGACAAAAACAGATGAAGTCAAACATTGTCTTAAACTTTGTTTTTATTAAATTACAGTGATACAAGGACTTATCACCAATACAAAGAACTGCTTAACACTTTAAGGGGCTTAATCATGACTTTCAGTCTCCTCTAGTAGTAGCACCAGCAGTCACTGTGGCTCACAGAATATGGTTCCTGAAATTCCAAGGTACTCAGTCATTCCTTGTACTTTACCTCTTCAGGGTGTTCTGTTCAAAGCCTGCCTTGCTTTCCTTACCCGTACAGAGGCAAGAAGGGCATGAACCATCTGTTAGTCACTTAGAGGGCTTTTTAGTGACTGTTTTTTGTTGGGTTTTTTTTTTAACCACGGCATATGGAATTCCATTGCAGTCAGTGAGCCAAAGCAACAACTTCCCAGGCAACCTTCACAAATGTCCAATGCTCTGTTTAGTTAACAGAATTGTTCCATATTGTACCTGTATGCCCCCAGCACAAAGATTATTCATGGTCTTTCTGCTCCTCCACCCTTCTTACTAATTTCTGCTCTCCAAATTGCCGCAGGTTAAGGTATCTTCCTGCCAGGTGCATTTTAGTTGCTGGGTAACCTTTAACTTTCTTCAGATAGATGAACGAATCTAGTCACCAGCTTCAACAACCTTCCTAGTAACTATTTTATCCTCCAGAAATTTGCCTCGGTGTCTGTAGTTATGTTCTCACAGCACAATGAAGTACTGTCAAGAGGTGTCCAAACTAGTCCTAAATGAGCTGGCTCAGAAACTGGAAACTGAACAGGTACTGTATTGAAATACTGTCTGGGCTAGTTTACCCTTCTTGGGTAATTAGCCTGGCAGGAGCACCTTTCTAAATGTGACCATGCTACTTCTGATACCTAAGCCAGTTAGTTCAGAGTTAGCTTGGGGTATCTTTCCATTGTGCTATGTAAATATACCCTGTATGTCCAGGCGTTCAGCTGGAAACCTTTTAGCGGAGCTGAACTTTTTTACATGAACTGTGAATTTGGTTTATAATCCCATGTGTTGCTGTGAGTAGAGTGGTATATTGGTCTTGTGTTTTACACTGAGTAAGTATTCAGTGCTACCTTTGAAGCTGAGCTAGTGATCAGAATGTTTGTATTAAGGCATAAACTACTGTGTAAATGGGAATCTTCTATCCATTTCTCCAGAGAGAAAGTTTGTATGTACAAACACATTTTTCATACTGCAATACACAAGAATTTGAGTGCCAAAGTTATAGAAACAGTGCGACAACTGAGTGTAGAAACTGGTCCCTGGTAGGTATTCTTTTCTTACTGGAGTTACTTAAGTAAAGTTTTCAAGAAGAAAATCAAGAGTACTTTGCCTTATCAGCCTTTCTGATGCATTTCAAAATTTTACCCCAAGTCACTTCTAAAAATGAGATTTGAAGGTTTCACCTATATTGCCTATTAACATTACTGAGAACTAGAAAGACTCAAAGACTGAATTGAACTGATTCACAGTTTTAACTCTTCCAAATGAAGGTGAATTATATTTTGGATGACTTTGATCCAGAGTTTGACAATTAATCTCTTTAAATACCTTGACTAGTCCTCTGTTTAAATAGTTTCAGTGTTACTACCATTGCGACCAATAAAACAAATCTAACAACTTTCTTTTGAGAACTTATTCACTTTCTAAACTCTTCTTGTTTTTGTTTTTAATCACTTTCAATGTACCATAATTATACCTATTCAGAGAAATAAAAGTATAGGACTTTATGCAGACTGCATTTAAATAAAGCCTAAGCTGCTTCATTTTATTATTGTTTGTCAGTCTCAATTATAGTTTCATAGTTGGTAGGGTTGGAAGGGACCTAAGTAGATCATCAAGTCCGACCCCCTGCCATGGCCAGGAAAGAGTACTGGGGTCAAACGACCCTGGCTAGGTGTCTATCTAGCCTCCTTTTGAAGATCCTCAGGGTAGAAGCGAGTACCACTTCCCTTGGAAGTTGGTTCCAGATCCTAGCCGCCCTGACAGTGAAGTAGCGCCTCCTGATATCTAGCCTGAATCTACTCTCAGTCAACTTATGGCCGTTATTCCTTGTTACTCCCGGTAGTGCTTGGGGGAACAGGGGCTCTCCCATTGCCTGCTGGCCCCCACTGGGAAGTTAGATTAAACTTTTGGAATAACTGGCAAGCAAACCCATCTATTTTACTTTTAGCAGTGGAAGAATCAAAGATGCAAAGTCTTTCAGAGGCAATCTTACAAATTTTTACTATAGCATTAACTTCCTTTTCTGTTGTGGGATAGACTGGGTAATGAGAGGGTTAATTTAATTAATAATATAATTAATTTAATTTAATTAACAATAATTATATTGTTTTGTTTATCTAGAAGTAAAGTGGCACTTTACTTTTATTATTGTTTTTTCTCAAAACTAATATATTTTGGTTGCTTACAGACTAAAAAAAATAAAAAAATAAGTGTTTTACTTTAAACTTTGCATGCCCCCATGCCAAACCCAGTGCATGCCCAGAAGGGGTATTGTGTTAGCTGGACCCAGTTTGCCCAGGGTCTATATAGGTGATTGAATCAGCTTTAGATAAAAACGCCAAAAAGCCCTGCTGAAGCACCCGATCTATACAGATGCTGCAGAGCCATGTCGAACTAATGTGCTGCTGCTGGCAGTAAAGCGTATTTGTTTTTTTGAGGGGGGGGTCATGTCTGTCAGTACCCCCAATTATATGCAGAGCCCCAGCAATTCTTTTCTCAATGTCTAATGCTGTTAATCATGCATATTTTTATCTGATTGTAGCTGCCACAATTGAACAGGTGCTAGAGAAGAGAAAAACCAAATAGCTAGATAAGGCTACCTCTGATCAGAGAAGAATGGAATTTTCTATAGTTGTCAAGTTCAGGCGCAGGATAATATGAACCAATCAAAATGCTAAGTATCTACTGCTGTTTACTTTCACAGCATATTTTTACAATTGTTTGTAACTTACAGTTTGTATTGCATTATTGTTTAGCTTTGAAAATGGATCTGTCTTTTTTTTTTTTTCTTTGCATGTTTACAATTTAGATCACAGGAGTTTAGCTAACATACTTGATCCGGGAAGGTCAAGGGAGTGTTTTTTGCTGAACAATGCCTGTTACTGTGCTACTGGTTGTTGAGCTGCCAGCTTGATAACATCACTGAGAGTGTGTTTACCTCGGAGGGGTGTGTATGTTGGGAGGTGCAGAATGAAGTGATGGATATGAAGTCTAAGACAGGCGGTGATTAGTTCCTGACTCATGGGGTAGGTCATAAGTTAACCACTATGACAGTATTTACTCATCTGGAAGGACCACATCTAAGGGGAACAGAATAGTTTAGTCTCTGTGCTCATTTGGGTCAGACTTTTTTTTTTCCTGGGTATGTTCTTCACTCAATGAAAAAAGTCTCATTGGAAGTTGGTCCTTTTCCTTGACATCAGTGAGACTCCTCAACATCAGGGACTGCTTAATGGTCAGGATTCTTATGACTGGTTTAAGTCGCATGATCCTCCATTGGTGGTCCTAACGAAGACAATGTGACTCTGCATTACAAGTTTACAGAATCTGTTCAATAATAAAAAAGGTTGGCAGATCAGACTGCTGGACTTTGGTGCCTCTGCTGTGATCAGCAAAGCATGTAACTGGTGACAGCTGTGATGAATCTGTGAAAGAAAACCTTGACCATCTGGCCTCTGTTATGAAACTTCATGAAACTTAAATCAATTGGGTTTTATGAACATTTAATAGGATTCTACAGAAGCTGTTTATAAATATTTCCTATAAATGTTCTAGTCAATAAATTTAGCGGTAGGAATATTTGCCAACATGGATTGTCAGTTGCTCTCCATTTGGGATCAAAAATGTAGCATGTGAGCAATCTGTACAGCTGAAACAAAAATGAATATTTCTGGTACTCTTGATGAACTTCCTCCAGGGAACTACAGGCCTTGATTTAATTACAAGACTGTGGGATGACTACATAATAAATTGGTTGAAGGGGGACCACATTTTTTTGCAATTGGTTTGAGAACAAAGGTGAAACTATATAACTGAAAAACTTTATAAGTAGATTTTCACCAATCCCTTCTTTATTGTTACGGTATTTTCAGTTGTGCTGTACTCTTCACTCTGTTTGCCCTATGACTTCAGATGTTTTGTTATTTCTTTAGTGTATAAGCTTCCTCCTGGATTTTCACCTTTCCTTGGAGTGCTGTTTATAAAAGTAGGTCCTTTAGTCTTCCTACCTCTCCATCTTTAGCTTCTCTTACTTGCCTCTTCACAGTTATTTTTCCCTAGGGCTATTGTGTATGTGGCCTCCCTCAGATGCTGCTTCTCTTGCTCCCTCTTTCTTGTCTTCAAAATTTGAAGTGTAATCTTATACCTGGATATGTGGGTACAGACACCGCATGACTTTACCCTTTGTAGCTGTTCCAGTTTGGGATTTTGTTTTGGGTCAGTAATTGTTTACAATGGCCAGGTTGTCCCTGCCTGATGTTTGCATAAGTGAGTCGAGAAAGAGAATATAAGGAGCCCCCATAGGTTTCTAAAATTTCACTTGTTAATGTTGGTCAGAGATTGCTCTTCTGTTTGTTCCCAAGATGCTCGCTATCTGAGAGGATGGGAAGAGAGCAGGGTTTGACCACAATGCATAGTCTAATCTACTTTCCCAAACATACCCACTGGATGCATTCTTAACTTTCTATGTCAAGTCTTGTTGATGACTTCCATACAAAGCTGTGCTGGAGAAAGCGTTGGCCACTTTGAATTGCAGCTTACAAATTTGTTTTTCTTAATCATAGGTATCTGACTTGAATTTTCATATGCTTATACATGAGAACTAACCTAATCATCTGGCATCACTCTGGGTAACAATAGCTGACAAGCTCTATATAGTAGACATTCATTGTCAAAAAGGAACAAAAAAATCCCTCTACTGTTTACTGTCAGTTCTTGAAAACAAGGGATAATAGTAGAAGCTAAGCTACCCTCTGCTATCAAATCTCCCTGGCTGCATCAACACTGATGATTGTGAACATGCAGGAAATGGATTATATGATTTCATGGGTAGTATATTAGATTATGGTGCCCTACTCTCTTAAAGCATCTGCGCAGATATTGCTATGGAATGTAGTCCTCTCCAAAATGTATCCATGAGATGCAGTGTGCTGAATATATTCAGTTTTTTAAATGTGTTCAGAAGAGTTAATGTGCTAAATGGAAGACATTTTTACAAATAGACTGCCTTTATATTCATAACTAAGATACCTGTAGCTACCAGAGTAACATTTATGCAAGGAACAGTAATATTTATAGCATAATCTTAAATTTCATTACATACCAGAAAACAGGGTCTGCTTCTTCTTTACAGCATTTTTCCAAATGTCAGTTGTGGCAATAAACCATGAAAAAAGGGGCAGTATCCCAAAAAAGGGTGCTCACAAACTTTTCAGAGCTTGATGGGTCAAACCACCCCTCAAATTCAAATGGAAAATCAATAGGCAATTAGCATAGATCATAGAGCATCAGTGATGTCATCAAGTACAACCATTTAATAGGTGAGCTGCCACATGCTGCCTCCAAGTTGACCCAAGTCATAGGTCCATCTGCAGTAGATTGCAGTCATCCAGGCTGGCATGGCAAAGTACAGTAGCTAGCCTGGCAACTCAAGGTCATGGTTCATCTCTCCTATTTAAATGAAGGAAAAATGTGTTCCAGGTCAGTCAGTGCTGTTGCAAGATTTTGCAATGGAAGGTATGAGTCTAATACCACTCCTACTCTGTAAACATAGAGGACAAATAAATGGAAGGAACAGATCCTTAGGTGAAGAGGAGAGGTCAGAAGGCAGGGTAGGATGGGTGACTGGTGCCATCTGAGTCAGGGGCATGTGCCCCCCCAGCAGCCAGTCAGTGACCAGGGGGGGAGTCCCCTCATGGTGAACCTTGCCGACCAGGAGGTGAGGTGTCCCTCCACAGCCAATCACACTGACAGGGAAGTGTGAGCGGCACTCTCAGAAGTGCCAGTGGTGCTTCCAGAAGTGCCAGTGTCACTTCACCTGGCACCCCCACTCTCTGGCTGGCGCTCATAGGGAGGCACCAGTGCTCCCACCTGCCCCTGTGCCTGTCACCTAAGCGGGGAGCACTGCCTGTCACCCCCATGCACCCTCTACGTGTCGCCACTGTATGCACCTTTATAGGCTAACTAAATAAAATGTATAAAGTGTAAGTTTTTGTGAACCAAAGTTCACTTCATCAGATGCTGTGGAAGGATATGCAGAAAGCAGAGTAGAAGGAGAGAAAAATTAAAATACAAAAGACAAGGGAAGGGGGAGTGATGCAGGGCAGAGCAGTGCTAGGAGAGTGAAGCAAACAAATAGTAAAACCATAGGAATAAAGGGAGGATCACAAAAGTAAATCGAGATAATGAGATAAGAACTCAGAGTCCCTGTTTGAACCATACTTAACACATACCAATTCATGGATGATTTCTTGTTCCAGTTTCCCATTCAAACTGGTTTTAAATTTTTTTCTCCCTGACATCAGTGATGGAGTGCCCAGGGAGGATGAAGTGTTCTGCCACAGGCTTTTGTATCTTTCTGCAGCCGATACATTCCTTCTTACAAATAGAGGCTGCTCTGCCTGTCTAATGTAGACAGCAGAAGGGCACCCAGTGGGTGATACGTAGTGGAGTTGCAAGTGAACGAACCGTGAATGTTGTCCAATGATGTGGTCTGCATTTGATCTGGGGACGCAGTAGGCATTTGGGTCCCTTGCAGGCCTGATGACCAAGGATCCCAGTTTCCTGTGTTCAAAAATTGCAAATTCTCTGATTTAAAAGAAAAAAAAAAAGTAAATTCTCTGAGTAAAAACCCTAAAATCCATGCTTTTCCCTGATTAAAATGAAACACCACTATATATCTAGGTATCAGTTGAACACAATATTTTGTTGATATAGTTACAATACTAAAGCAATTTGGAAGCTAACCAGTGCCTCAATCACTATAATAAAATAAATTCTAAATACCTAACAATTTTGGCATTTGATTTTGGGTTTTTATTATGGAAAATCAGAACTCCCTTTGCTCGCTAGGATGCAGGTCCAGCTGCAGCTGTCCACCCCCCCACCCTTGTGGTGCTGAGCAGTCCTAATATGCCAGTGCTCTGCCCATGCCAGCACCCTTCCAGAGGTGGCCCCCAGCTGCCAGGGCTACAGGGCCAGGGACCTGGTTCCACAGCCCTGCTGCCCCCAGAGCCCCAGCTGCCACTTGTGGGAGGCAGCAGCTGCTGCAGTGGAGCAGAGCATGGAGCGCAACTCCCCCTTCCCCACAGGCTTCACTGCCAGAGTGCAGCCCCTTGGAGAGGGTGGGTATGGGCTGCTCACTGCGGGCTCAGGACTCCCTGCCCTGCTGCCCTCCCCCCGGGGCTTCCACAGCCCAGTGGGTGAGACACAGCATGGCAGAACAGAGCAGGGTGGGGAAGCTCATTGCTGCCGCTGGGAGCCCCGCTCTGCCATAGCGAGGCTCCCCGTGCCCACCCAGCAGCATTGAGAGGTACAACTCCGTACTGCCACCCCTGTTGCTTCCAGGCTGGCAGAGGGTGCCTTGCCAGGCCAGCGTGGGGCTTGTGGTGGCAGCACTAAGCTTCTCCTGCCTGCTCTACCCTGCTGTACTGGCTCCTACCCACTGAGCTGCAGAGGCCCTGAGAGGAGGGCAGCAGGTGGGGAGCCCACATCAAGCAGCCCACCCCCACCCCACACACAAATCTGGGGGGCATGTGCCCCCCGGATCCCCCCAGGAGTGTACACAGCAGCAGGGAGCCAGCCCTGCTCTGATCCCCAGATGAGCTGCCTGTGGTTCCATCTCACTCCCTGGCCAGAATTTGTGGCTGCACACTCTAGCCCTGGGCCCCAAGCCCCGTATACTATCCAGGCTGGGCAGCAGCCCCAGCCCTGCCCAACTCCTTCGCTATGGGGGTTGCTCTAGATCCTTAAGGTGTTCCTCCTGGCTGGTGGGGTCCGAGCGGATTCAGCAGTTATGTAGAACTTGGCTGTAGATGGTGGATCTAGCGGTCTGCTTAGAATGAAAGCTAGTGGCGCGAAGGGAGGGGAGGTGTCAGACTTGTCACTTCTACAGTCTCCTTCCATAGCCTGCCATCATTTTCAGTCTTTGCTCTTTCAGAGGGACAGAACTTTTTTGCTGCCAAATCTTTAGTAGGCAGGAAAGGCTAGTCAGCATTATAGGTCTGGGCTCAGACCGAGGCCTGGGGTGCCCCTGATTTGCAGCAGTGAGTCTGGCACACTGAGCCAAGATTTCAGTACTCAGTTTTGAGCTTTAAGGTCAAATTTAAAATAGATATCACTCTTACTCAAGTGTGTGTGTGTGGTTCAGATCTTGCTAAATTATTGCCAAATTGGCAGAGTTCTTTATCCAATATGATGATTTGGAGTTTAGAGTACAAAGCAGGTTTTGATTAGACGCTGACCCTTCTGAAGGGTGTCTTCATCCTAAGTCTATAAGATCAAACCCTACCTGCCTCCATCTGGTTTTAAGAGAAGAATTTCACCTTTTGGTCTTACTTTTTCTTTATCTTGTAGACTTGAGTAAATATTTATTTACTACCTCATAGAAAAACTTGAAGGTGGTCATATTAAGTAAAAGGTCATTATGAAGGCTGCATTAAGAAGGCTGCTTAGTGACTTATTTTTCATCCATTTATGTCTGCAGAATATACCTTCAAGCTAAATTGCTTCATGTCCACTGTCAGCTGAAAAGGTTCTGTAAAATCTTAGTTAAAACTTGCCTTGGTTATTTTTGTTTCGTTTTCATGCCTTTTTGATTTTGCTGCTTTTCTTCTTAAGCTTTGTCACTTCATTATAGGCAAATTCCAAAGCCCCCTGGTTTTAAATCCCTAAATTTATTATGCACTTAATGGTAAATACTATGTACAATGTAGCTGAATCATGTAGGACAAGCTTGTGTTAGGCACAGCCAGTTTGCGACCATTTGCTTTCATCACTCCTTTTCAGGCTCCTTTTGCCGCTTGGAAAAGAGTGCGACTGTTCAGATTTCAAGGCTAAGAGGGAGAGGATGATCCCATTCCATGCTGGGATCTATGCATTAAACCCGTTACTCTAGGTGTCTTGTAAATCAGGAGGATGGTGTCTTTACTCCTCAGTAGCTTCCACTGTCTTTTAACATGTTTTCCAGAACTTCTTTTCCATATGGGTAACCAAAACCTACAACACACTTCCAGCAGAGGTGGTGTGGTCACCATCTCTGGTGGTGTTCAAGAGGAGGCTGGATGAGCACCTCATTGAGCTCGTTTGAGCCCAATTACCTCCCATCCATGGCAGGGAACCAGACTTGATGATCTTACAGGTTCCTTCCGGTCCTTCTTTCTATGAACCTATGTTGGAATAACAAAGGAATCTTTTGAAGACAACATGCTAAGCTTGCTTCAAAAGTGTCAGCTTCCAGTGCAAGCACTACATTTTTGCTTTATTCTCCAGATTTCTTTCAAAACATTGTGCACTTCTCTCAAAAGGGGTCAGCCCCTTTCTTTCTCTGCACAGAGACTTTTTGTCTTTATTCTATAATGTGCATGTTGATGTTGTCTCAGAGGTCTTAGACCAGGGCTTCTCAACCGTTTCCTCAGCATGACCCCATTTAAACATTGGAATTTTTTGTGACCCCAAAATGATGCAGGCAAGATCAACAAGAAAGGATTCATTAAATTTCCGCTTTTGTCTTCTCCTTTTGTTTCTTGTTCTCATGCTTGTCATTAATTTTGCTGCTGGAGCTCGAAGTAGACACTTTTTGGAGAAGAGCATCCACATGAGATTTCTGTGTCATGTAAAACATATTTTAGCCAGCTTCAACATACTGATTTGTTTTACGTCAGCTTTCTGTAACGTACAAGAGCCTTGCGTCAGAGCTTCAGCTGTTATATGTGGACAAATAACTGTCATGTGCAAGTTGCATTTTTATAAACGGGAAGCATATTTATCATCATAACTGGTTGACATTGTCAAGTATCTTTGACCCCATTTTTTTATCTTGGCAACCCCAAATGGGGTCATGACCCCAAGGTTGAGAACCGCTGTTTGAGACTATCACCCAGTTCTCTTCAGCGTATGACTCTGTCATACATTGTTCTTTTGTCTGAGCAATGTTATGGTTGCTGACTTGTTTCCTCCTTCATGAACAGTGAATTGAAAGCTTATCAGGGAAAGTCTGCAAACCTAAAGGAACTTCCCAAGCAACTTTCATGTCAGATTCTGCAACGCAATGTCATGTGTAAGCAAAATTGAATGTTGCTGTTGCCAAAAGAAAAAAAAAAAGCCTTGATATCCTGCTGTGTAACTCAAGATTGGAAAAAATATATACATAACAACAGCATAAACAATAGAGAGGTTAGCTAATATTCCCCATAGCAATCCCCTCCCCTGTACCTTCCTCCCTCCCCACAAAGAAAAAAAAGTTTGACTAAGACAAGTTTCTGAATTCCTCCATAATGGTTCTGTTCTCATAATACTCCAAGAACTGCATTACTTGCAGTTACAGATGCATTACTTGTAATCTATGACTTTATCTGTTTAGTATGAGATTTTATTCACATTATCTAGGGTCAGGATGAAGGAAGGGAAACACAGGAAGCACTGCCCACAATACTACAGTAGTTGAACAGGTCTCTTAAAAACTATCAGTAGTGAAGCCTATAGCTATGCTGACTTTAAAAGTAACATTCTTTCGGCAGTGTTAACTCTGAAGCTTACAGGACAGTTTTGCTTCTGACAGGTCTATATAACTTGAGGAGACACCAGAGTGCATAGATTCCCCATTTCAGATAGTAGCAACTTCAGCTTTCACTTAAGAAAATTTCTTCATTAAACCATCTTAATAAGGCTACAGAGAAATAGCAAAGTCTACAGTTGTGTGCCCTCCACATGCATATCCCTGCCTTCTCTGCTAGGTTATTAAGCTGGGAATGATTAGTTTTATACCCACTGTGTGGCACAAAACAGCTCTCCTGTATTGCTAAGGATGAATTGGTTTTATTCTTGGTTTGTTTTTTTTCATAACCAGCTTGAGATACAACTGGAGTAAGCTCAAGTAGAAGTGGTACCCTTATTTTAGTTGGTTAAAGGTGCTTACAGTTTAGCTTGATGCCAAGAGCTTTCCAAGCCATGGAAAATTTCTAAGTTCCACAAGAAGTTAGATCAGCCTCTAAATAACCTTAAATTTTGCAAGCCCACTTGTGGTAAGCACAGATAACGTGTATGTTGAGCAGAGGCAGCCGCAACATGTAGGACAGTGCCAGCTTCTGCTGTGTCAATTGCATTGCATGGTCAACTGCTTGTGGTGGCAACTTACTTTTGTATCCTCTCTCTACAGGTAAAGACGTAACATGCAATAGGTCCAGTAAAAGATACTGCCCACGAAAATCTTTCCCCTCCCATGTAGTTTCAGCTCTGGTCTTGCATTTTGTTCTCTGTGTCTGTTTCAGAGCTGCATACTCTGATTTTTGGTTGCAAATATGGGGAGGGAGAATTCATTCTCTTCAGCTTATTAAAGTCCAGTTACTCGCATTCTAAATAGAGGAAGTTAATGTCACTTCAGATAAAAATAATTTTTTTAGCATTCAGTCATTCTTTGAGGAAATGAGTTAAGGGTACTGTTCTTGTGCCTTGCCCTACTAATTAAAATAGTAATCATTAGGGCTATGCAAAGCTTCGGTCCCTGATTCAATTCAGTGAAGTTTTGGCCCAATTTGGTGGCTGAATCTCCAAATCGAATCAGAGGTTGCTTTAATCCCTCCAAGTCGAATTGGAACCCTCTGAACCAATTTGGAGAGATTCGGAAATGTTTGGTGATTCGGACATAGACACAGCTTTAAATGTTTTTTCTACATACCTCTGAGTAGCAGGGGCTCGTGAATGCTGCAATGCTGGAGCGCATGGAGTAACCCACAGAAGGGTGAGGGGCTCTCCAGTGCGCTCGGCAATAGACCCGGAAGTGGACCAGAAGCACTGCCGGTCCATTTCCAGGTTTGTCGTGGAGTGCTCTGGGGGGCCCCCTGTGCCCTCCTGGCTTGGCAACTGGTGCCTCCTGGGTCTGGGGGGACACCTGGGGTCCCCCATGGCCTCTTGCCAAGCTGGAGGGGCTCCAGGGGGGCACCTGGTTCACTTCTGGGTTGACCGCTGAGCACATGGGGGGGCCCATGCAGTCCTGTGGGATTCTCCATCTGCCCCAGCATTGCAGTGTTCGCAAGCCTTGCTGTTACCTCGCAGTATATAGAAAAAACATTTTAAAGCTGTATCTACATTTGAATTGCTGATTCTCCAAATCGGCATCAAATCTTCAGATTCGGCCAAATCGAATCAGGGGGCAGTGATTAGAATCAACAAATCAAATCACTGTCCCTGATGCAGGCCAAATCCAAATTGAATAGGGCCCACTTTGCACACCCCTAGTAATCAACTGAGAAGAAACAAGAACTGCAGATATTCTTGGAAAGTTAGGTCAGATGTTTCCTACAGAAATTTAAACACACCAGATTTTGAACTAGTCTACAATCCTAGTAAAAAGTGTGTGCGCATGTACATACACATGTGATTGGGTGAGATATGACTATATTGTTTTGACTAATCTGGCCTCAAAGTTTAGATCTTGCATCCCATAAATAGCCTAGTTTCTCACTACGTGTAAATTGGTGAAATTCCAGTGGGTTCACTTCACTGGAGCTATCTCAACTTACACTAGCTGAGACTCTGGTCTATTGATTACAGGCTAGGGACAGACATTCAAAAAACCAGAGCCTGAATTGATTCAATCTTTGCAGGTTAGTCTGACCTGCCTAGTTTGAATTGATTTTTGAAACAGCACAAACATTCTCTCTGGACTGAGGAAATGCGGGCACATGCCTACAGTTGCTCAAACCAGGAGTTGGGGGAACCTAGAGCATCCCCTTGGCTGCAAGGAAGCTGTACTGGGGGGAGGCGTGGCCAGTCTGGGCAGTAGCCTGGGCTGAACTGGCCAGAGAGGGGTTTAATTCCCCCCTCCCTGCTTTACCAGTAGGGACCCGAGCCGTGTCATAGTTTCATAGTTGGTAGGGTCAGAAGGGACCTAAGCAGATCATCTAGTCCAACCCCCTGCCATGGGCAGGAAAGGATGCTGGGGTCAAATGACCCCAGGTAGGTGTCTGTCTAGCCTCTTTTTGAAGACCCCCAGGGTAGGGGCAAGCACCACTTCCCTTGAAAATTGGTTCCAGCTCCTAGCTGCCCTGACTTTGAAGTAGTGACTCCTGATATCTAGCCTGAATCTACTCTCCATCAACTTATGGCCATTGTTCCTTGTTATCCCCGGTAGTGCTTGGGGGAACAGGGACTCTCCCATTGCCTGCTGGCCCCCCTTGGCAAGTTTATAGGTGGCCACCAGATCCCCTCTTAGCCTTTTCTTGTGGAGGTTGAACAGGTTCAGGTTCCATAGTCTCTCTTCATAGGGCCTGCCCTGCTGCCCCCGATCATGCAAGTGGCCCTCCTCTGGACCCTCTCGATGCTGTCCACATCCCTCCTGAAGTGCGGTGCCCAGAACTGGACGCAGTACTCCAACTGTGGCCTGACCAATGTCGCATAGAGGGGGAGGATCACCTCCTTCTACCTGCTCATGATGCATCTATGGATGCATGACAAGGTGCGGTTAGCCTTCCTGACTGCATCCCCACATTGGCGCCCCATGTTCATCTCGGAATCAATAGTGACTCCAAGATCCTTCTCTGCCTCTGTGCTGACGAGAAGGGAGTTCCCCAGCCTGTAGGTATGCTGCTGTTTCTTCCTCCCCAGGTGCAACACCTTGTACTTGTCCATATTGAAACCCATCCTATTCTCATCCACCCACCTCTGTAACTTGTCGAGATATAGTTGTAACTTGTCCCTGTCTTCTAGCGTGCTTACTTCTCCCCACATCTTGGTGTCATCTGCAAACTTGAACAAGGTGCTTTTCACCCCCTCGTCCAAATCGCCGATGAAGATATTGAATGGTGCAGGCCCGAGAACCGAGCCCTGGGGAACCCCACTGCCTACATCTCTCCAGGTTGAAAATGACCCATCCACCACCACTCTCTGGGTGTGGCCCTCCAGCCAATTTGCAACCCATCTGACTGTGTAGGCATCGACACCACAGATGCCTAATTTTTTTAATGAGGATGGGGTGAGAGACGGTGTCGAAGACCTTCCTAAAGCCCAGGAAGACTACGTCCACCGCAACACCTGCGTCCAAGGCTTTTGTGACCTGGTCATAGAAGGCTACTGGGTTGGTCTGACAGGACCTGCCTCTAATGAACCCATGTTGATTGCCCTTAAGTATAAACTCCCCTGCTGGCCCCTCGCAGATGTGCTCCTGGATAATTTTCTCAAAGAGCTTCTCCAGGACCGAGGTAAGACTAATAGGCCTATAGTTTCCTGGGTCCTCTTTCCTCCCTTTTTTGAAAATGGGCCCTTTACCAGTCATCAGGCATCTCATCAGAGCACCACGAGTGCTTGTAAAGTGTGCCAGGGGTCCTGCAATAACCTCTGCCAGTTCCCTAAGCACTCTGGGGTGGAGATCATCAGGACCTGCTGAGTTGAACACATCTAGTCCCTCCAGAAGTTCCCTGACTAGGTCCTCACTGACCCTGGGCCTGGCTGTGCCTCCCCTGGGTCCGTCCGGAATCCCAGTGGGGGGGATGTCCCTGTCCCTGCTCAGAACAAAGGAAGCAAAGAATCTGTTAAAGAGATTATCTTTGTCATCAGGTGCTACCACCAGATGACCAAGCATGTCCTGCAGTGGCTCCACATTATTTGGTACCTTCTTTTTATCCCCTATGTATTTAAAAAAGGATTTCTTGTTATCTTTGATTTGGGTCGCTAGTCCCAGTTCCATCTCTGCCTTAGCCTTCCTAATAGCCCCGTTACAATCTTGAGCCAAAGAGGTATACTGTATTTTCGCACATATATCCCGCGGGTTATACACAGTTTTACCAAAAAATGGATGGGTGCGGGCTATAGAAGGGTGCAGGCTATGCATGGACTATTTTTCAATAGGGGGCGGGGGCAGGGGGCAGCAGCGTGGACAGGCTGGGGGGCCATGGTGGAGCCCGCTGGGCCCGGGCGGGCCG
>NW_005842047.1:519979-537911 GCF_000455745.1 Alligator sinensis
CGCCGCTGCCGCGGGGGCCAGGTGGAAGGCGGCAGTGCGGGTGGGCTGGAGGGCCGCGTTTCCTCCTCGCCCAGGGGTGCGGGGAATAGAAGGGTGCAGGCTATGCATGGAAAATTTTGCGAAAATGCAATTTGTCCGCGGGTTATGCATGGGTGCGGGTTATATCCGTGTGCGGGCTATATGCACGAATATATGGTAATCCTCCTTGGTGATGGCCCCTCCCTTCCATTGGTTGTATGCCTCCTTTTTATCTTTGAGGCATTCGTGGATGCTTTTGGTGAGCCATGGGGGCTTTTGAGCACTCTTGCCCCCTTTGATCTGTGTTGGGATTGTCACGCTTTAGGCTTGGAGGATCGCCTCCTTAAGGAGCTCTTCTTGGACTCCCAACTCCCCACCCCTCCATGACCTCAGTGCCTCCCCAGCTAATCTCCTTACCTCATAGAAATCCAGCCTCCTGAAGTCCAGGGCTGCTGCCTTGTTGCAGGCCTTTGACACCCTGCGCTGGATGGTAAATTCCAGTAGGCGATGGTCACTATCACCCAGGTCATCAAACACCTGCAGTCTCCTTACCAGGTCATCGCGTGTAGCCAGGACCAGGTCTAACAAGGCATTTCCCCTGGTGGGACTGTGCACCTCCTGGGTTAGGTGGCGGTCCTGTAACTTGGCTAGGAACCTAAGTGAGCGGTCAGACCTGGCTGACTGCTCTTCCCAGCAGATGTCCAGGTAGTTTAGGTCACCCATGATGACCACGACCCTTGACTTAACTGCCTCTGCGAGCTGATCTGAGAATTCCTGGTCCAGCTCTTCTCCCTGGTTAGGTGGCCTGTAGTAGACCCCCACCGTTGGGTCCCTTTCCCCCTGACCCCCTTGTATTCTGACCCAGAGCACCTCCATCTGCCCTACCTCAGACCCAGTGCTGTTTACAGAGGATATGTATTGCTCTTTGATGTACAGCACCACACCCCCACCTTTCCTCCCTGTTCTATCCCACCTATACAGCTTATAGCCCTTGATGTTTACCACTTAGTCGTGCATTGGATCCCACCAAGTTTCAGTGAGCCCCACTATGTCTGGGTTTGTGTTAGCTAGCAGGAGGGCAAGTTCCTCCTGCATGTTCCCCATACTATGAGCATTAGTGTAGAGGTGTTTAAGGCCTCCTGAGGGTGTATGCGCCTCCCCCCCAATCTCTGGACTGTCTGGGCCCCTGTCTTTTACCTGGGTATTTCTTGTGCTCGTTGCCTGACTTGACTGGGCTGTTCTTGTGGGTGTCTCTTGGTTTGGTGTTCTGTGGCTTCCTTGGTCCTCTTCCTCCCTTTCCCCCAATGTGCCTAGTTTACAGCTTGCTGGAGGAGATCGGCCAACCAGGCACTTCCCCCAGTGCTGCTGCAGTGGTGGGCTGGCATGGTCCCTGAGGCAGAAGGGGTAGGGAGGGGGGTTATTTCCCCCCCCTTCACCCCTACTGCCCTGGGGGGACCGCAACTGGGTCTGCCCACCCCAACAGCCACCACTTGCTCCCTGCTTGGGGCAAGTGGCAGAATAAGCCCTCTTTTGCCCCCTCCACCAGATACTGGAGAGGGGGAATAACCCAGCTCCCTGCCCCTGGCCTAACAGGCCCTGCCAGCTGGCGTGTGGCCCCATCCTTACTCCCAACCCGCTGCTGGAATGGCATGGGGGGAGCAACCATGACAGGGGCCATAGCCCCTGTCACAGTTTCCCTAAGTGTGAGCCCCTTCCTGGTGGGGGGCCATGGCTGAAGGGTGAGGAAAAGCTGCTGCAGACCGTGGCGGTGCTGGGAGGGACTTGGAAGGCTCTAGCCCCCTCCAAGCCCTAGTACTGCCATTCACAGTCTGCTGCAGCTCTGCCTGCCCCACAGTGGGCCTCCCCTGCCAGGAAGGGGCTCACACTCCACTATGCTATGACAGGGGCTGCTGCCTCTGTCAAGGGCCCTGCCCTCTCACCGCTGCAGTAGCCAGGCGGGGGTGCAGCCAGACACTTGGTGGAAGAGCCCCTCAGGTGGGAGACAGGGATGGGGGGTTATTCCCCCTCCCTCCAGCATTTGGCAGAGGAGGCAGGAGGGGGCTTATTCCGCCACTTGCCCTAAGCAGGGAATGAGCGCTGGTGGTCAGGGCGGGTAGGCCCAGCTGTGGTCCCCCAGGGGCAGCACGGTTTAGAGGAGGGAATAACCCCCCTTCCTGTACTTTCCGCCTCGGGCCATGTTGGCCTGCCACTGCAGCAGCGAGGGGGGAGCACCTAGCAGACCCAGCTCACATCCCTGCTGGTGGGACAGGGAGGGGGGAATTAAACCCCTTTCTGGCCAGCCCCCTGTCCCTGCTTGTCCCTACTCAGCTGGGGTGCAGAGGGGCAGGGCCAGCCCTTCTGGGCTAGAGCAGAGAGCCCAGCCCAGAGAGCATGCTGGGATGCTGGGGGACTCTGGTTTAAGTTAAACCAGGAAGGGGTCTAAGCTTCACATCCAGCCGCTCAGCACCCCACCACCAAATCTCCCACCGGCTTCCTTGCATCCAGGGGCAGGGGTCTGCACAGGCTGATTTGACTTGGGCCCCGCACCCTGCTCGGATAGTCTCTGTTTGATACTATATTCAACCAGGTTTTATCTCAAACCAGTTTCAGCCGTTTTGAAACTGGTTAATGTGCACTGAATGTCTGTTCTGTTACAGGTTTAAACCAGTTTCTGGTCACTTAAACTATTTTGTGTTTAATGTCTGTCCCTAGCCATAATGAAAAGATAAAGAAAGCAGAGGTGTTAACTTTAATCTCTGTTATTTATGAGAGAGGCTAACATACTATATGATGATAGAGATACTGGTGAAAGAAAACAAAGGTTAACTCTGTAGATAAACTAGTAAAACATTCTGGGCTTCCCTTCCCCACCTTCCCTCAGTACTGTCTTGTTTGTTCTTGGGAAACGAGCACAACTTGCTTTGGCTTCAGTGTTATATGGTAGCTTTATTCATACCACTAGACTTGGAAGTATTTCAAACTTGACTCCTACTTCCAAAATGTCAGAATATTTTGTACAGTAAAATAAGTTTAAGGCCAAAACTTGGTGCGAACAAATGTTCTCTCTATGGAAGATATTGTAAAAACCACTTCACCAAAGAATCTGTTTGTAGTTGTTAGCTGTATGACTAACAAGCATAGAAGTTTTTTCCACTTTCACTTTCTTTTAAAATAAATTTTACAGGTCCACACAGAATAAACCCTTGCTATCTTGTAACAAATTACAATGCATTTTAAACTCCAGAGATTTTTTTTTAACTTGCTGGGTCGACAATCCATGTTTAAGAGAGATCATGAGGGGAAAAATTGGCCTCAACAGTGACAAGTGAGCTAACTGTGCTAACCGAAGGAGACTGGCGCCGCATACCACGCATCCTCACTCGTGTGAATGCACTTGTCATTAACCCGCCTAAACCCTTGAAGTATCACTTTTTTTCTGTATCCTACCCATTGCTTTCTGCACAAACATTTTTCTGCCCAAACATTCCTTATAAATTTCTATTTTTTCCTCCCTGTCCTGGAGCAAAATTTCTATCCCACAAGCATCTTCCAGTGTTGCTGAACTCATAATTTTTTTATCACAAATCTTGTATTTTATTTTTTATTATGCTTCAGCTCTTGGAAGCAGGTGAGTAATAAGAACAAAGATTTTCTAGTATGTTTAGTATGAAGCAAAGCTTGAAAATATGGCTCTTAAATTTAGACTAGATAGTGACCGATGAAAAGCACCCAAGGTGTTCAAAATGCTTTTGATTTTACAAGGAAGACCCAACTCCCCCAGTTTTTGAATGCTATCACCTAGACATCTATTTCCCCTCGGCTTTCCCAACAACCTTTCCCAAATTGAACCTAGGTTGGGGTCTCTCAGTTAAGTGATATCTAAATTTGCATGCCCTGTTCCCACCAGGCTGTGGAGTCTAATCCAGTCACCAGGATGTGGTGTCCTGTTGTCCACATATGAACCTCCATGGTGCAGGGAGAGGGGAAGGAAGGAAAAGAGCCAAGCCTCCCAGAAAACAACCCAAGTACTGGGGTGGGGGGGCAGCTATGTGGCAGCAGGCTGCAACTATAGCTGTCTCTTCCTTAACTGAAAGATGAGAAGGTTAAAGAGGATGGAAGTGATACTGAGAGCAGGTGCACAGAGGAGTCCTGCAGACCCTTCCACGTCCCTCTGTTATCTCCCTTTCTTCTCCAGATTGGGGTCCAAGATTGTAAGAGAAGGTTCAGCCTGGTGTCACTCCACTATGCAGAAAGCTGGGTAGGTGACCCCCCTCCCTTTTCCCTTTTAAAATGACAGCTGTGAAGCATGACTTGCACTACAGTGAAGAAAGTCCTTTTTTTGTCATTTCATCCCTTGCACAGGCTACCTCAGCCTTGGGAGTGGATGTACAGGAGCAAGATCATCTACTTTTGCTGGAGGATGTCAGGAGCAAAGGGAAGGAAGCTGTGCCACACTGAGTATTTTTAATTCACAGCACTTCTGGGGAGTAGCCTGGGGTGGGCAATTTAGGCCTGCCCCATGCTCAGGGATTCATCTAATATCACAAACTGGGATCAGATCCGTATAATAAATAACTTTTTTTTAAAAAACAAACCAAAAACCCCCAAACCTCTTAAGACAGAGTTTAGATTCTACCTCTCACTCTTGGGAGCAACAACTGAGCTGTTCCAGTGCAGATTGGACCCTACCTCAGGTGGTCAGGAGGTTGGGGGAAGCGGGGAGGTGGTGTGTGTGTGTGTGTGTGGTTCTTATTTTTCAGGTTGAATCAAAACTGTAACATAAATGAATTCAGCTGTTTCTAAACTTATATAACATTAAAAGTAGGTCCAAAGATATGGTATACAGCTTATTTAGAATCTTCCAAAACACACACAACCTGTGATTTAGTTTTTGAGGGTCTCATTCACAAATAATTTGGAAATGGACTTGAGCTGCAAAGTTTGGGTCCACATCTGGATTTGTTTCCTGGAAGCTTGCTGGGATGTTCAGAACTAAGGAGTTTATTTATTTTTTTCTTTTTATGGGCGCTGGCTGCAAAATTCAGAACTGGATCTAAACTTCTCTAACATGTGAAAGTGGGAGTTTTTTTGGTTTCTTGTGCAACTCTAGTCCAACCCAACCTTAATCAGATCTGAAGGCATATAACTGCTGCCTCCACAAAGACCTGTACAAGTTGTATAGTATTGTGCTTTCAGAGTTCTGTTCTTTTTGTCATGTTTCTGCATGCACCTCCGTACATTCAACAGTGCTACCAATATGCATACCTCACACTAGCTTTACAGAGCAAACCTTGGATTAATGTGGCAAAACCTCCTGAGGGAGTCACCCTTCTCCTCCATGAGGGGAAGGAGCATGGAGAGCTGCCCTTAGGCTGGCTTCACAGCCTTACTTCCAGATTTCGTGCATACTGGGGTGGGGAAGTCAGGGACGACATGTTTCTTGGCAGTGATCAAGTGCCACAGTAAGGATTATAAATGCACCCTGTGAGTCTGTGGGCCAGGTTCTAGTCACAAGTATTCTTGTGCCTCAGTGACACTGCATGGGTGCACACTGTTTGATTTGCTTTCACAAGTAATTTTTCCTCCCCTCCTTTTTCTGTCTCTCTGGTGAATATGCCTGTCTTAAGAAGTTTGTTTTTCTCCCTCTACCACTGTGGCTCCTTTTGTGAAACAGTCCATGCTAACTGCACTCTTTAGTATTCTGAAGAGCTTCCTGCTAAAAGTGTGTACATGCACACAAGCTGCCTGAGACTTGGACTTAACAATGTGCCCCTGTACTTCAAATACCATGGAAGTAGCAGCCTCATGGTATGTGGTGTTTCATATGCAGCTCACAGTTACACTTAGACTGGACATCAATTGGAATTGGTGGGCTGGGAGGTTATATACACACACACACCAATAAGGAAACCCAAACCTATTCAGTATCTTTATGGGCTGCCACAGAGATGCAGAACTGGGCAAGTTTTAACTTCTACCCTGAATTTCCTGTCTGTTTGAGGATTTAACTCAAACTCTTTATGTTGCTTTTACAGGGCTTTTATTTTGCAGTTCAGTGTATTTAATACCAATTTTATACCTGTGACTTTGAAAAAGCATCCGTTTCAGCATGTTAAATCAATTCGGCCTGGACACACCCTTGTTTGGTCAGGTGCTAGTACACCAATTGAATTAAAGCCTCCATTCATTACTCCATCGCTGTTTAACATAGTTCAAGGCATTTGACATACTAGATTTCACATTTTCCATGGGATTACCAGAGGCAATCTTTAACTTTTTTTACCAAATAAATCATTTGTAACAGTATGTCTGTGCTTCCTTATGAGACTGTCTGTGTAAACTGTCACTTTTCTGGTAGTCAATGTCAAAGACTGGAGCTATGGTTCCCAGCGCAGCTAATCAAATAGAGTTTATGCTTCTTTATAAGCGACAAGCCTCTTCCTTTCTCATTTTCATAAATGTTTACCAGCATCACAAGACTTTCTCTTTTTCCTGTTGCTTAGCTATTGTCCTTGCTGCGTACAATGTATGCAGAAGGCACTGAAGGTGGTTACGCTCTACTTAAAAACAGTTTGTTTGTAAGTGCCTTTGTAAGGTATGCTCATCTAATTCACGCACCATGATAAGGAACAAAGTAGGTTAAAAATATATATATTATTCTTTGCTTCCACACTTGGGTTGGTGCTTTAAAAAAAATCAGATTAGGGCTGGTCACAAAAAGGAAGGGCAAGAGCAAATTCATTAATTTTTTTTGTGTGTGTCTTCAGAACCAGCCTTAGAGAAAATGGTGACCTGGCCCCTTGTATTTTGCGCCCCGCCCCAGCACCCTTTCCCTAAGTCAGTGGCACTGCTGTAGGCATAGGCAGGGTATTTGAAGTGCAGTCTGGTGGAGAGGCAGAACAGCATGGTGTGCCAGGTAGGCACCCCTGCTGCTACCTGCATTGCCCAGCCCAGCTCCTCCTGAGCAGTGGCTGGAGGTAGGGGGTGGGCTTGGCTGAGCACTTGTCTGCCTGCCTGGGGCAGAGATGGACTGGGGCAGGACAACAAGAGAGTGCTGCTATGAGCATGGGCTGCTGATATGTGTGTGCATGTGCAATTGCCCCCCCACCACAGCCATGGCACCCTTGGTGGTTGCCCACCCCTAAGGCTAGCTCTGTTTATCTTCCTACATGCTGCCTGCTCAGTGCTGCATTAGCTAAGATAAGTCCATCTCTCAGGCATGGGATTCCATGGAGTCAATAAAATATTACCTGTTTTGTGGACTATTATTAGGCCATCCTCTGTCTCCATAGGATAAACTGAAGTTTGCTGAAGCAGGCATGGACAGAATACTTAGTTACACCCCAGCAGCAGCTGTTGTAAAAGTACTGCAAAGCTTACATTTGCGTACCCCAGATTCTGGTCTGGTTCTCTGCTGTAAATCGGAGCAGTTGGAGTGCAAGGCAAATGTGCTCTCTCTCAAAGAATCAAAGAATGTAATCGTAGAATTGGAGCTAGATGAGGGCAGCTGGGGTTAAGTGAAACATCATTATTTTGAAACGACTAATACCTCCTGCCAGCAACACACACATTTGATTCCATGCTCCTCCCCACTCCGCCCCCTGACCTCTCCCAACTTTTCTCATTGGACTTATTAGAATGTCAGGTTTGGGATAGCAGCCTTGTTTTCTAGGGTTATGGGGATAGCACCTAGCACAGTGTGACTGCTAAAGATATAAATGTATCCAGATGTTTCAGAAGTGGCTAGTGATTTATGGTGTGACTTGCCATTTCTTAAAGGGGCATGCTTTCCAAATAGTGCTCAGTGCCCACCAGTTTATCTGTTTGTAAGCTCTCTTATTGTACAAAGTTGAGGTCTAAGACTGAGGACGTGCACATTTGCTTTTCTTAAACATGCCAATATGTTGCAGTGTTGTTGCCACTCAGTGGGTGAAAAGCCTTGTGTTTTTGTGAATATCTGAAGTGACACTTAACATGGCAACAGTTACTCTTAATACTGGGGAGTCTGCATTTGGCTTGTCATCATGGATGATTATTTAGAGGCTCATGCAATTCAGCTAACTTCTTAAAGGGATATATTCTGTTAAGGAAGGCAAGAGTCAGGTAAACAGCTTCTACCCATCTCCTATAAAAGTGGGTCTTTTTATACATTTTTTTTCCTGGTTTACAATAAATTATTTTAATTTAAATCCCTCTACATAATGCCCCACACATTAGGAAAGTGTCTGTTCATCCAGCATTTACTGTGGGTCCAAGAACAGCCAGAGTCTGCTTCAAGTTTGTCATGCTTATATCATTCACAAGTTAAGACGTGTCACAAGTCCAGGCAATTCTGACTGTTTTACAAGTTGGTTTAACACCTTGCATAAATTACTTCCTGTCAAGATTGTTTTTCCCCAGAATCTCTTGGATTGGGAAATCCCTTGCCAAGCTACAGCCTGCGCTACAATGATCACGTGGATTTGGGGTGAACCAGGAAGCCAGTACCTGTGAATAAGAGTCACTTTTGTAAACACAACATCATACTGGCTATGTTAAGCAGATTACTAAATTAGTCTAATTTTAAAATGCCTAGAGCTAAACCTGTTTTGTGGAAGCAGGCTTTGGAAGCTGCTACTCCAGAAAGCTGTAAAGCAGAACCTGTTCAACTGAAACATCAGAACAACTGCCTTTTCACCCTTGCCTTGAAAGAGCTCCCCGTAGTGCCATAGAACTGATACTCAGTTTGGTTGGAGGGGTGTCACACTTTCAAACAATGTCAATTGGAACAAAATAGTACTGTTAGGACTGTGCTGGTAGCTGGTTCTGAGCCTAAGTAACTCCATTGCTCCTGATGGGACAGTCAAAGGATTCTGGGGACCTCTGTACCATTAATTAATTTCAGTTTTACTTGTGTATTTTTGCAATGAACTCTGTGTCCTTATGACAATCTCTTGCTGGAATTTTGCTCCTTACCACTCGTGCTAAGGAGAAATGGCAATAGGCCCCACATAGGTAGGTAGGTGGGTAGAAGAATAGCTCATTGACATTTGGATAGGTGCATTTGAGGCCCCATCTACACTTTATATATATTATGCAATGTTGTGGTTAATTGCACAATTAATTTAGACTGGCTATGCATGCAAATTATGATATTTACTCAAATATTTTATGATGTTGAATATAAGCTGATCCACCAATAATTATCCTATATGTGTAAAGCTTATAAATAACTTCATAGCTGGTGTCTATCAAACTTTATTTTGCACATGTATCCTGTGCCCCCCCCAGTTGGGAGCCTCATCAGCTAATCAGAGCTCCCAGCACAGAAGTAGATGCCACCACAGCTGGGAGCCTCATCAGCTGACAGGGCTCCCAGCCATGGGGGTGCCCCACACATCCCTGCCTCATGGAGACAGCAGCTGGTGCTAATCTCCCAGTTTCAGGGGCACCCTGGGCACTCCTGTGCTGGGAGATGGCAGCCGCTACTATCTCCCAGCTGTGGGAGTGTGTGGGGAACAACCCTGTGGCTGGGAGATTTAACAGCAGCTGCTGTCTCCCAGTTGTGGGGGTATCTGGGATGCCCCCACAGCTAGGAGCTCCATCAGCTGAGGGGGATTTCAGCCATGAGAATTTACTACATGCCAGTTCAGGAGGAACCCAGGAGCAGGCTTGCCCTGTCTTGGCCATAAGATGTGATGGGATCTGATTAGTGGTTCTACAGTGTGGCATTTGGCATTTAGCATGGCAGGAGGCACGATTGTGTGGATCACACATTAGATTTCATCACGCCTTTACCTGCATCTGTAGAGGGGCCCTGAGCAATACAATGCTTGTGCTGACCATGAAAAATGGTTCTACTGAAATGGACTGGTAACTGAGCAATGAATCAAATGGTTGGGGAATTTGATTGTCTGATGAAGCTGGTCAGGGGCAGCTTGGGAGTGAAGGCTAAAGAGAGATGGTGTCTACCAGGAATTTGGGGGGTGGGGGTAGGGAGAGAGATGGACAGACTCTAACTTAAAGGGAAAGCTAGGTGCAAGAGGATACCTACAAGATTATGACAATAGCCCCAAGTTCCCGACTTACGCGGGGAATTTTGCGTAAGTTGAATTCGCGTAAGTTGGGATGACTTTTCCCATAGGAAATAATAGAATAGTGAGGGGTTGCATACCCCAGACATACCTTAGTCATAGCTTTTTTTCCCCTCTTCCTGGCAGAATCGCCTTTAGGAGGTGCATCTAGCGTCTCACCTATGCATCTTGAGATGCCGCTACCACAATGGCGGGACAGCTCTGCTTGATTCCGCCTGTAAATCTTGTGAGGCATTCGCATATATACACAAATGATGTGCATCTTGAGGGGCATTTTCCAGTCTGGACCCTAATAAAAAATTGCGTAAACGCAAGACGCATGTAAGTTGGAATCGCGTAAATTCGGGGGTCTACTGTAGTGATGAAACTGAGCCAAGGAATTGTATAGAAATGGTTTTGGTTGTGGGTTTTGGAATTTTTAGCATAGATCTGCATATAAAAGACTTAAGTCTTCTGGGGAGCACAATTTTGGTGCTGGAAATTCTTGTAGGTGAAATAGCATAAACACATTTTAAATCCATTCTGAATCCCTGTAATTAGATCGAGACACAGAAACCTGTATTTCTAAAATGTATTTTTTTTATAGCATGAATCCTGCTATATTGCAGGAATCCTGCTTGATCTGCACAACAAAGAACAAACCTCACAAAGACACTCTTATGGACCCAGAGGGACAGATTTCCAGCTTCTGCTTCCTCTGTGCAAAAATGAAGTTTATTTCCTACATATGAGGAGTTTTTACCATCTTGAACTTTCCCTGAGCCTGATGAAGGGCATGAGACCCCAAAAGCTTGCAGAAAAAGATACTTTTTTTGCAATTTCTCAGTTGGCCTAATAAAAGGTATCGTTTCTGAACCAAGAGTTCTAGATTTTTGCATTTTTATAGCATAGCATCCACTGTGATACAAGGTGCCATTTGTTCTACAGGATGGGCTCACGAATGTGAAATATAAATCCCTGCTGCTCTGGGAAAGGTGTTTATTATTACCAGTTGAAATAGTCATTGAAATGCTTTGCAGTTCTGCTGAAACAGTGGGCAAAGCTATCTGAGCACAGCTTAATACCTTGCCGCATCATCTTTTAAAGAAACACACCAGTAATTGCATATAGAAAATTCTTCATATCGCTTTGCTTTTTCAGTTCTAGATAACAGACCATTAATGAGGTTTCAGGTATGTCTGGGCCTTGTTACATGTTGCACTTTTGAACTGATTAAATGTTGATTGGTGTAGGTGCTAGCTCAAGTTTTGGGCAGTCTCACTTTAGGCTAAAAACCTTTTTCCAACTATCTCCACTTGTATGGCTGTGACTTGCTACTAGAGCGCTGGTGAGCAGGGGCCAGACTAGGAGCTACAGCTGAGAGTTGCCAGTACAGGGCTAGTGCCAGAACCACCCCATGAGCAGTAGAGTTCAGGGGGTGGAAAGTTTGTCCACACAGAACAGGAGGGTAGGGGAGGGAACACTGCATCCTGGGATGCTGGAGGACAGCAACTTGGGCAGCTTATCTCTGGGGAGTGGCCACACATTAAGACCAGGTACAGATATTATGCTTTTACCAGTATAAGCAATCAGAAACTGGTCTATATTAATAACAGAACAGAAGCTTGGGACATGCAGACTGGTTTAAAAATGGCAGAACCTGGCTTAAGGGTCTGTTGCCAGCCTGCCCCCACGCTTCGCCCCAAGGGCAAATGTGTGTTCTGTTCACTACTGATCTAAACTATGCTGCTTACAGAAAACTGAATAACTTGGATCACTTCCATCTTGGGCTTTTCAAATATCTGTACCTAATTGAATATGGGCTGGGTAATGTGAATCAGAGAGAAACCTGCCTTGGAGTGGCATAACTTTAAGTCACTTAAAGAGTGCTTAAAAATAATTTCAGATGTTAATGTGTGGACAATCCAAGGGTTAAGAACTTCAGAAACCATGTAACATTAATGTGTAAGAAGGCCCTCTGTCAAACATGATGGTGAGACCAAAGGTTGATATATCAATTGCTTCATTTGGATTAGGCTTAGTTTGTCATTTTGTATATATAATGACAGGAAAAATGATTCAAAATCCCTTTCACAAAAGCTGTTACTCACAAATTCCAATTTCAGATATCCTTTTAGTTGCAAAATGAGCAAATTGGCTCATTGGCATTGAACTAGGAGATATTTGCTTGAAGCAATAGCTAGTATGTTAAATATTCAGATACCTCTTGCTTACTAGGTAGGGGCTGACAATTTTTTTTTTTTAATTTTTATTTTTTGGTGATCATTATTATACTGTCCAGCCAAGTAGATATTTAATTATTTATACAAAGTGGATAAACTTCAATAGGAAAAAGGTGGAAAAGATCAATCTTGGAGTACTTCAGAGTTGGTTGGTTAGGCTACTGTCCAGAGTGATAAGACATTATGTTCAAATTCCTTGCACTTTTTAGAAAAAAAGCTCTTGAATCAGATGTCTGTTGCTTTACAGATCAAAGGTGAAATGTGAACTGTATCCCTACTGGTGTACAAGGCATATGCTTTCCCCTGTAAGTGCTGAATTCTTTTATTATATGGGACAGATCAAACCTAGTCTACAGGCTGCACAATTGGTTTTGGCAGGTAACACTTAAGAGCATGGAGGGAGAAGAAGATGAGACAAAACTTTATGGGGAAAAGGCTGTGGTGTTTAAGTGTAGAGTTTCCATATGAGAAAATGTCTAGAGACAGCTTATATAGCTGAGAATCAAGTGGTAAATGGTTGTATTGGGATTAATATAAGGGTAGCCTGGCATGATTATTTATTGGGCCACAGTACTACTTTAACTGTTTGATTCATCTGGAGTTCTCCCTCAGGAAATTAATGGGAGGTAAGAATAAAGTTTTAGTCTTCAGAAAAATGTTAAATGAAACATCTCATTTCATGTTTTTCAGCAGAAAAAAAAAATCCCATGCTGGGAGAAGTCCAGTTTTCTGGAGTTGATGTTTAGAGAGTAGATTTTGCTATCTAGCAGGACTAAACGTAAGTTTGTCTTGACTCTTTTCTTGTTGAATCATTGTAATAAACATTGATACATAATTTAAATCGATATAAAAAGCATATAAGTACCTTATGTACAAATGCATCAGTTAATATTAATGATATTATGATAAATATACATGGGGTATTGCAAATCAATCTAACTATGTGGGCTCTGCCTTGTGGTATTTTATTTTTAGGTAAAATTGATTCTTGTATGTAGCTCAGTGAATCTCAGTGCATTACAAGTATCAGCTTTTGCATATGGGAAAACTGAGGTGCAGTCATGTAACTTGGCAAATCATTTGGCAATCAAACAGCAGAGTTGGGAAGAGAACCCAAGTCTCGAGTCTCTATCAATACTTTCTTCAGTAGGCCATGCTGCCATCTGTCTCTTAAATGTGCTGCCTGTGTAAGGATTTAGGATCTTGGAATGAGGCAAAAATGAAACAATGAGAAACAGGATAGCGCTCCTGAGCTCAAGTATTGGACGGTGCTAAATCACAGCTCCTGTTGATTTCTGTGGAAGTGCCAGTATTTTCATGGTCTAGCCCAGCAAAAGGGTGTTTTTCCTCAAAGAGCTAGATTGTGCTCAGCCAGTGCAAAGGAGTGGGCAAACACAAGGGTCTTACTACATCTTACAAAAGGGCCAGGCACAGTCTGAATCCAGGATTTCAAGAGACCACAAAGTCCTGCTCCTATTGAACAGTGCTATAGGGGAATGTTGCTCCCAAAGAATTATGACCCTGCCATCCCTTTTGATCAGAGTGAGCTGGGCATGCCAGGAAGAACTGGCCTTTTGCTGTAGAAAGTTGCATCTCCACAAGGCGCAATCTTCTGTAGAGCTCCACCTTGGGGTAGCACTATACTAATCCTCTTCAGTTGTTTTATGTTGGTGCTACCCAGAGAACCTCTGAGATTTAACACATTTTCATCTTTCTCATCAGTAAAATGGTTCCGATTTTAAGCTTTCTGCTGATGTATATTAACTATTGGTTGTACCACAGAAAAATGAATACGGTTTGTCTCCTCTCTTGAAGGATCCACACTGGAATCATAGTTTCCACTGGATCACTGGATCATAGATTCCTTTATGAAATCCTATGCCATGTTCTTTGTATAGAGCAAGACAGGAGGGTTGGTTTCAGCTATGACTGGTTTCACGGTGATGTAATTTGTTCCTGGGAATTGTGGAGGGTCTCCCATGCTGTTAACAACCATCCAGTCCTGCAGAACATACATTTCATGTAATTATTCTTATGAAATCTTTATTGGATCATTTGCTGATAAGGGTTTTGGGCTTTTTATTCACAAGGGTAAATTGTTAGAAATGGTAATAGTAATAATATTCATTGCAACCCCCAAATATATACAATAATACACAATTATATTGCTTGAATGTATCAATGTCTGCATTTAGTTCCTGGATTTTTAAAAAATATTTGATTAATCAACATGAAAGAGGTTTTAAAAAGGCTGAATTCTCCAGTGTAGCTTGAATAATACAATTTTGCAGGTAGGCAGTGCTTTACTTTCCCAAACTCAAACCTGTCTTTTGATGTTTTATTAATTGGGGAAATGAACGGGCTGTGTAGAGTCAAGTATTGGTGTGAAGGTCCTACTAGATAGGTATATTAAAAGGATAGTCTCAGCGTATCTGATTTGTCATGTCCTTTAGGTTTTTTTGTTTGTTTTTTGTTGGCATCAGAACAGATAATGCTAGCAAAAGCTTTTAATCAAACTCTTCTCTGTTTTTCTGGAGTAACCAGAAGTTAGAGTCATTATATAAGTGTAGCTGCTAAGCAGATACTGTCTGGTCACCTGATCCTGAGGTCTGTTGAGATCTAGTTCAGATTAGGTTTCATATTTTGGCATACTAAGTGTGAGAGAGAATTTAAAAATTAGATTTTTTTTTTTTCTTTGTGAGAAGGAAATGAATGACTTAGCTATGGATAAAAACCAGGAATTCTGGCTGTGGTTCAGGTACCTTGCCAACTGACATAGTTTAAATATAGCTTTAGTGCCAAGGAAAAAGCAGCTCATTTATGAAAACGAAAAGGTGTAGGTGAACAACAACAACAAAAAAGTTAAAAATATGTATACAGATGCCAAGTATAATTTTGGCCAGCATGTAAATAGTGCCCTAAAATTTGACTGATTACAAAAGCAGGCTCTTTGTATTGCATATTAGTAGTTAGCTTTATCATAACCTACATTTTACATTCCTTCTCTCTCCTCACCTATATGCCTTCCTCTCCCCTTTTACACCTCCATGTAAAAATGTGTGTTTGTGGTAGGAGGAGTACATTTTTTTTTTTTTTTTAATTTTATTAATTGCACAAAACATGAGTGGCTAAATGGGGGAAGCTAGAGGTGAGTGGGTTTAGGATAAAAAAGTGCTGATGTAATCCTCTACATTCAGATTACTGGGTGGCTTTTTAAAATTTATTTGTTTTTATAACTGGGGAGTAGTCCATTAATTAGCATTTAAGGACTAGGAAGTAGCTAGGGAATTAGATTTTTGATTAAATACATGACAGACACATGACTTGGGCACCTGGCTCTTCTTCAGGAACCAAGCTGGTCCTGATGGAAATAGTGAAATTATGGATGGATGATGGGTGAAATCCTGTTCCCATTGAAATCCATGACAAAACTATGACTTTAGTAGGGCCAGGATATCAGCTTAAAGATCTAAAAGTATGTGTGTAAGTATTTGCTCTTATGACTTTTTTGACAGTTCAGTAGTTACATGGAAAGCTACACATTCAGGAGTAGTGGCCTGGCTAAAAACTTTGTCCAAAATTTAATTTTGCTGTTAGGTAATGCAATATTATATTTTCAGAAGTATCAGATCACAGTGATCATGTGATTTTATTCAGTCTTTCCTTTGATAAAATGAAGAACTTCTGCTGAAGTTAATAGTTCTTCAGCTGATCTGTACTCAGATTACAGTGCAAATTAACTTGCATTTTCCTTTTTCTAAACCAATGTATTTAAACTGTGGTAGTTGTACATAAAGTCCTATCAAATGCTGCAGCTGGTTACTTGGTGAGCCATTATACTAGTGGTCTCCAACCTTTTTATGGTGAAGATCATGTTTTAGAAGTAAAAGGCACCCCAGGACCTACCAGCCCCTCCCCACCCTCTCCCCAATGCCTCTGGAGCACAGGTTGGGGCGGGCATGGCCACCTGGGGCCTCCACTGGGCTGCATCCAGCAGTGGAAGCTCCCCACATGCCCCTGGACTGCGGAGAGTCCCAGACCCAGCTGGGCCAGGTTGGGCCAGGGCCTGATCCCACTTCTGTGCCGTGGCTGCACTGAGCCGCACCCACCCAGCGGCCAGACATATGTAGCATTGGGCCCCAGTCTGGCCAGGTCTGGAAGTCTCCGCAGTCTAGAGGCATGTCGGGGGAGGGCTCCCGCCACTGGGTGCAGCCTGGTGCAGGTCCCAGGGGTCCGTGCCCCCCTCTTTTGTGCTCTGAGAGGAGGCTGCTGCTGCTGTGGGCTGCCTGCTGCACTTGGAGCACATATGGGTGGGGGCACAGGCCCCTGGGGCCTCTGACAGGCTGTGCCCAGTGGCAAGAGCCCCCCTTGTGCCCCTGGACCATGGAGACTTCCAGACCCAGCCGGGCTGGGGCCTAATGCTATGTTTGTCTGGCCACCAGGTGGACATAGCTCAGTGCAGCCGTGGCACAGAAGTGGGATCAAGCGCCAGCCCAGCCTGGTCTGGGGAGATCTGGTCATCCAGGGGTGTGTGGGGGGCTCCCGCTGCTGGATGCAGCCTGGCAGAGGCCCTGGGGGCTTGTGCCTCCCTCACCTATGCTCAGGATGAGGTGCCTGCTGTTCCCGGAGCACAGGTAGGGGGGTGGGGCATGGGCCCCCATGCCTCTGCTGGGCTGGGACCACCCCCATGTGCATCCCTGCTACTTAGCTGAGCTGTGCCTCCACATGGCCAGCTTGCAGCACAGCTTGAGGTACAGTGGCAGCCACCTCTGCTGCCTCCACCCCTGCAGAGATGGTGGGGAGCCCTCCTCACACCCATTGAAGAACCCCCTAGGCTGTAATCCTCCCTCCTCCCAGGCAGGCTGGGGCCCCACTTACCTTTCCCTCCTCCTGGCTGGGCCATATGGTCAGTCGCTCACTGTGGGGAGACTTGATCTGGCCCCCACCTCTTCCCTCCTCCACAGATTGACCTGCTGGGGCTGGGGTGGTGGTGGTGTGTGCATGCGTGTGCACCTAGTTCTCCCCCAGCCCAGCATTGACCAAAAGAGGCTTCAGAATCTACCTGTCAGTTGAGATTGATGGGTTGGTGACCATTGCATTATATGGATTTGATCTAGGCCTGTGCAAAGCATCTAGTAGTCTCTAGCTGTGAATTTGGATTCAGCCTATTCGGGGGACAGTTATTCAATTCGATAATATAAATCACTGTCCCGATTTTTGATTCAGCGAAATCTGATTCAGCGATTCTGCAACAGCCAAATCTCCGAATAAGCCAGGCCAGGCCTATCCCCCACCCCTCTCCCAGGCCAGCAATGACTGCCCCAGCTCCTAGCACTTGTTTGAAAAACAAAACAAAAGAAAACAAAACAAAAAAAGCCCCAGCTCACCAGGTGCTGCTGGGCGAGGGGTGATCTCTGTTGCCTTCCACTGCCCTACGCTGCATGGAGGGCGCTGTATGAGCCTCCTGACCCCCTCCCCCCTTTGCTCCCCCAGCCTTCCCGTGGGTACCCTGCCCAGGCCAGCTCTAGCCTTTTAAAAAAAAGAAAAAACCCTTGGCTCACTGTTCCTGCCAGTGGGGGTTGATCCCTGCTGCCCCACCACTGCCCTGCACCACATGGG
>NW_005842047.1:538157-555775 GCF_000455745.1 Alligator sinensis
GGAGTGGCTGCAGTTTCCTGCTGTAGCCACCGGAGACTGCCTGAATCATCAAAGCTCTCCAAATCTTTTCTGAAGCTTTGGAGAGCTTTGAATTGATTTGGACCTTTAAGTTGGTCCCTTGATTCAATTCGGATTAATCAGCTTGATGGCAAGAGTTTAAAGACCTACTACAGGGGTTCTCAAACTTTGTGATACCACGACCCCAAGTGCTGGATGGTGGAGGCGGGGGATGTGGAGCTTGCACGTGGCAGCCACCACCACCACTCCATACCACTGCCATTCATCACTTCCCTGTGCCACCGTACATACCCACAAAGAAGTTTGCAGCCCCTTTTTAAATTGCTTGTGACCCCCCGGGAGTGACCCACAGGTTGAGAATGCCTGACCTACTAGATGAAGAGTATTTAAATAAAGTCAGCAATTTAATTATCAGGCTTGATGTCATAGTGATGCAGTAATAGTAGTAGCAGTTGAGGGAAACTTTTGCCTTTTAGGGCTCTAATTATTAGTTTATAAATTACCATTTGGATAGGAACATTGTACACCTGATCCCATTGGAAAATGCACTTGCTTTTTGCAAAATCTCTGTAAAATTCCACTTAGCCATTTCTGAAAGATTAGCATGTGGTGGGAGTGAGGGATGAAATGACTTAATTTGGTTAAAGCACATTTTTTCCCCCAGCAGTTTAGATACTTCAAATGATATTAGAATCAAACAGGTAAACTCAACCATTTTAAAGAAAATTAGTTGAAAAGAGACCTGTATTCTACACTAGATACAGATTTGATTTATTTGGGAGGGGGTTGTTGTTGTTGGGTTTTTTTGTTTGTTGTTTTTAAGCTTCTGGTCTATGCTCCATTAGGTGGTCTTAGCTACTTTATTTCATGGATGCCTGTATAATAACCATGAGAATCTGGAGCCATCATGGCTGCAATGTTATATGTCCTGCCCCCCCCCCCTGCTCCCCAAGTAGGATTCTATCAACAGAACTGGTCATATTTGGTTTTGGTTCAGCTGTCAATCGGGGGAAATTAAACTTTTGGGGTTAAACCAAATTTAATTTTTTTATGTGGCTACACTTTTTGTTTTGTTTTCCATAATACATTTTTCATTCAACCTGATGTATTCAGGCACTTGTAAGAAAAGCAAAAGAAATAAAGGGCCTAATAACTGTTTGTAGCACTGCTGCTACTACTACACCTATTACCAGTAACTCAGTGGTAGGGGCATTTGCCTAGGATGCAGAAGGCTTTTCCCAGGATGCAATTCCCTCTTCTGCCTGAGCAGATTTCAGTCTCTTTCTCACTTTTGAGAATGATGCCCTAACCACCAGACAGGTGTTCTGGCATGGGGATACTCTCTGTCTCTTAGGTTGTTGCTGTTACTTTGTATAAAGCATTCATAAGCAAAGGGACCACAAGTCAAGCATTCTACCTTCTAGGTAAATGTCTTGATCACTATGCTAGAGAACTGTACACTCTCTGATCTTGTCTTATTAACTTTGTATGTTTTAAACATAGTAAAATCTCTTTAAAAAAAGAGGACCTGAGGAAGACCCACCCTGAGTATCTAGTAGTTATGACACTCTTGAACTGTGGGAGAACTTAGTTTCAATCCCTGGCCTGAATCCAGCAAAGACGACTTGAATTTGATTCTCCTATTTCTAAGGACAGTCTCCTAACTATTAGGAAAATAGTGGAAAGGTGTATGGTGAGAGAGGGGCAGTGCCCAGTACCTATGAATAACATGCTTACATAGTCATTGATACAGAAAGCAAAAGGGAGACTGTAGCCCAGGGCTAGGGACAGACATTCAAAAAGCCTTAGCCTGAATTGATTCAATCTTTGCAGGTTAGGCTAACCTGCAAAGCTTGAACCAATGTGGAGGTGGATAGACATTCTCTTTTCATTCCAGACATGCAGGCATGTGCCTGCAGTGGCTTAGGCTAGAAGCCGAGGGTTGCTAGAGCAGCCCTCCCTTCCCTTCCCCCTGAGCTGAGGCGGGGGCAGGCAAGCCTCTGGCAGGATGCTGTGATTAGCCCAGCAGGGAATTGATAACACAGTGTTTATCAGCCCATTAAGAAAACAACAGCAATCCCCTGTGGTTCAGTAGTAGAATCTTTGTCTACCACACAGGAGACCTGGGTTCCCAGACACTTATACAACTACAGCCATGAAGGCACCAAACATCTGGACTCGATCTGGTCTTTGGATTCAGTATCAATGGTCTAAAGGGAGGATGGAAGGTTTGGGCAGCCTCCGCTCTGCCACAAATTCCTGCCCAGGCATATGCATTGAATGTCTGTGTGGCCCTCATGCATACACCATTATCCAGGAGGATTGACAGTTGCCACCAAGATAACAATAGAGGGACGTTACCAGCTACCTGTTGATTCTGCTATTGTCACAGTACAGACTGTAGCCAGCATGCGGTCTGCTAGCTAATACACAGAGACCTTTCAGTACAGCAGAGGGGAGGGGGGAATTCCTGCTTAGCAGTGGGGGGGAGCAGCCTGCAAGTCTCTGCCAGAGCTGCAGCCAGGGAGCAGGGGGGTAGGGCCAGCCCTGGTGTGGAGTACAGAGCCCTGTCCAACTCAGAGAGCATGCTGGGATGCTGGGGGTGTCTGGTTTAACTGAAACCAGAAAGGGGTCTGGGATAGACATTACATAAACTGCTTTGACCCAAATCAGTGAAGTCTGATACTACATTCAACCAGGTTTATCTCAAACTGGTTTTAACCAGTTTATGTGCACTGAACTTCTGTTGTTACAGGGTTAAACCACTTTCTGATCACTTAAACCAGTTTATGTGTAATGTCTGTCCCTAGCCTAATAGTTCAGAGACACTAGCCAGAAAGTGCTTTAAGATCCATTGGGATTGAAGGACTCCTGTGAATTTTATAAATACAGATGTAAAGGCAAAATAAAAAACAATGCCACACTTGAGACTTAATTGAATTTTTATTGGCTAAACTGAGTAATTCCATAATCATTTTCAATACTTTCTCTCTTCATTGCTAGCTTGCAGCTTGCCGTACCAGTTTTCTTCGATAGCTTCTTGTACAGGGAAACATCTTTTAAGTTTTTTCACATTATCTGTCCTATAAGTCTTAGTTTTTGTTCTGGGTGTTCTAACATATGAAGTGAATATGGCCACATTACGAGCTTGCCCTCAAGAACCAAAGCATTTCAGAAGATTCTGCCTGACTTGTTGGACTATTTATTTTTTTTGGAAGTAGGAAGACTCAAAACTATACTGTTGATACATAAAGTCTCTTATTCCATCACTGTCTAGATCCCCAACAGAAAAATTCTTATCCTCTAGGGTTTTTCTGTATGGATGAAAGATATCAAGTGGGTCTGAAATTGGCTTCTCTGAAAGCACTCTGCTCAGCAGGGAGTTTGACAGATTAAATGGAGCTGAATTGTACTTGGGTCTGAAGATGCCAGCACCAGTTATTTTGTGCTCTGACGCTCTTTTTTATAGGATTTTTTAAAGCTCTCTTTATGATACTGAAGTCTATAAAAACAAATGACCACAAATTACTTTTACGAATGGTTTTTTACTGCCTAATGACCCTATTAGAAAAATGTCAGATTCTTTTGAAATAAAGCATTTGAGCCATCCAGCAAGCATATGGCCTAAAGTTATGGGTAATTCAAAAAACATAGTGGAAGGAATGTTTTTGCAAACCAGGTTATATGAAGCATGGTGGTTTTAGTCCCAGCATTTTAATACAAGCCTCAACGTGTCATCTTAACCCAATTAGCTAATCCATCTGACATGGAATTCTGCACTTCAGAAGGCAGAACAAACAAGTGAGCCAGGCTTAGAAAACAAAAGAGCAGCGTGATTAGGGATATTTTCAAAGCCGCAATGTCTGGGCCTAGTGCATAGTCTGGGCAAATGGACTTCTGTACTGAAGAGGTTAGAAGCGGAGGGCAGAAGGAAAGAGTCTGGCTTGATCAAGGCTGCAGTGGGACCAGCAGTTTGTGCACCCTTACATGGGGATGTCTGAGTGACCTATTCAGCAGGGGTGCTAATATCCCTGTGCCTGGTAGCTGTAAAAATGATCCAGTGAACTTCAATGATTAGGCTCCTGAGATAGTAAGCCACTGCCATTCTGATGCATCTAGAAATGAATGGGGATGTATAACATTCTTGGATTTTCTACCGTACCCAAAAGCCAACTCTTAAATTTTTTAGCATTTTTAAAATTCACATTCTGCTTTGTAACTTGGGGCAATGTTCCATCTTGTGCTTGAGCCATGTGCAAGAGAGCTAGGCAAGGTGTTTGGAGGTATGGCACACTCCACCTCTAACCTGAGGGCAGGACAGACTGCATGGAGCAACTAATGTTTCCTGTTAAACGGCACTTAAGTGGCTGTACAGCTGTGTAGATTATACTGACCTGCCCAGTTTCCAGCACTAGAAGCTATCCTTCAAAGCCTGCTGTGGAGACTGGCACAGCGCTATGTCAAGCTGATCGGAAGGGACAGTCTTGACTAACCAGTGTACCCTGACAGTCCCTCCAGAGCAGAGCTATGTGGAAACCTGCTGGACACACTCCACAGCCCATGTATGGCTATGGGATGTGGCTCTGTAGCAGTTAGCATTTGCACAGTACTGTGGGTGATTAGAAAAAATGGGAAACATCACTGCAATTTAAGATGATTATTCCTTTTTAATCATGTGCCCACACTGTATCCTTCAAAGCTGCAAATCAGTCGGTCCAGGAAATGCCTGGAAAAATTCACCTGAAGAGTAAAATATTCTGAAAGAACAGGGAGAAGGAATATTTCCTATAGTTTTCTGGTGATTGTTTATCAAAATGACTTCACTAATTTAAAATAGGTCTGTTCCTGACTGAGTATGCAGGGTTATAGCTGGAGTTTGCACACTTAATACTGCAGACTTGAAATAATGGTTGATGGGGGTGCCACACACACACACACACACACACACACACACACACACACACACACACTTATCTTTTGCCTTCTTTTCCCAGTTCCAAAATCCCCTCGCTGCTTCCTGTTTTTTGCCTGGCTTGTGGAGCTATTCATAAAGTCAAATTCCCTAATTCCCCCAGTGCAAAATGACTGCTATTTTTCTTTATGCTAATTTAAAACAGACTGTTAAAGCACAAGGCAAGGCCAGACCACGGGGGATGATGATATCAGGCACACAAGCATCTTGTGCTTTTTCTTGTGCGTTCTCTCCTCCAGATGATGCAGTCAGATACTTTGCCAAACTCTGAGCAGCAAAATGAACCAGATGTTGAGTGTATGGGCCTTTGTTTGCCAGCATTCAAGTCTCTGAACATCTCACTGCATCTCTCACTGGTATACCATTCCCCTTCATTTGGGCTTATTAAATTGACAGTTTTAAAATGAGAAGGGGGGAGGGGGAGAGACAGAGAGAATGAGATGATGATGATAACGATAACCCTTGTGTTGTCCATCTAGTTTTATTTGAAATAGCCATGAAACAGTAAACAACCAGCTGAAACAACCAGCTGATTCAACCTAATGCCAAAATGTTCCTTGCCAAAACTTTTATTAGCTGTTCTCCAGTGTTGCAGAGTACATTACTCATTATATTGTCTGTGTGTTAGCTTTATGCTCCAGGTAGATTTACATGTACATTTAAAGAACTGCTGCCACTGAAAGATCTATATGTGGAAAGAGAGACCTCTGGAGTGTAATTGCTCTATTTTAATTATCCTGAAACCAATGTTTGGTGGAATAGGGTTGCTGCTTTGAAATAATTAAATATTCCCTTCCTTTACTGCACTGGGAACTTTGTACATATTAACAACGGGAATTTCTCTCCATTTTCTCTTGCCAGGTGAGCCATGCACAAAGTAATTCAAATAGTCAGTAAATCACAAGCACCTTCTGATTCACTTTGCTGCCTCCACAGCAAACTAGTGAGTCAGGGACTCTCTTGTCCAAGCTGAGAGCCAGCACTTAATACAAAAATATTACTCTATAAACTTTAGCTGCCATGTTGAACATGGCTGCTGCCTCACTGTGCTCAGATGGGTAATGCTTTAAACATGAAAGTGAAACTGCCCCTGGAGATTTGAATCTATGCCGCACAAACACTGAAATTGAAGAGTGGAGTCGAGGTGGCTTAAATCACCTTGTGTCACTTGCTCTCTGCTTACTGTAGGAAGGTCTCTAGTACATATTAGGCTGGGATTTTCAGAGGGGTTCAGTGACCACAACTGCACTCAGATTCTCAAAGCCCCTATCACTGGGTATATGTGGCAACCAAGCTCTTTGGCCCTTTTAGAGCAGCTCCTTGGTGGTGGGGTGGGAAGGGAAGGGATGTTACCATGCTGCTTTTTTATTATTTGGAATTAATGTAGATACAGGAGGAACACAAATGGGAGTGTGGGGCCATTGCTCAACAACTGAGAGCTGGTTACCGGTTACCCAGGAGAAAGCTGAACTCTTGAATGACTAATTCGCCTTCACCGGACCAAGGGGAAAATCATGCCAGGTAGAGTAGAGGATGAGCATGGTAGGAATAATTGCCTTCCTACTATTGGCATAGAATTGGTGTATGACAAATTAAAAAAAATTAGACATATACAGGTCAGCGGGACCGGATGATCTTCATCTGAGAGTGTTGAAGGAGCTGGCCAAAGTCATTGTGGAACCCGTGGCAAAACTCTTTCACAACTCGTGGCACTCTGGAGAAGTCCCTGAGGACTGGAAGAGGGCCAGTGTTATGCCCATCCACAAGCAGGGAAGGAGGAAAGACCCAGGTAACTATAGGCTAATAAGCCCAACTTCCATCCTAGGGAAAATCCTAGAAAAGCTCATCATGGATTCTATCTGCGATAAGCTTGCAGAAGTTGAGATTCTGAATGACAGCCAGCATGGCTTCATCGTGGGCAAGTCTTGTCTTATCAACCTTATCTCCTTCTATGGCCAGGTAACACACCACCTGGACACAAGAGAGCAGGTTGACATTGTATACCTTGACTTCCAAAAGGCCTTTGATCTAGTATCGCACAATGTCCTCACAAGAAATTGGAGGATTGTGGGCTTAACTCCAAGACAGTCAGGTGGGTGAGAAACTAGCTGCAGGATACGAGCCAGAGAGTCATAGTGAACATCTGTGTCATCCTGGCAAGAAGTGGATAGCGATGTCCTGCAGGGATCAGTGCTTGATTCAGTACTTTTCAGTATCTTTATTAACAATTTGGATGTGGGGAGGAAGAGCTCACTGGCCAAGTTCACGAACAACACTAAGTTACAGGGGAATGTGGTCATGCTTGAAAATAGGTTATAGTTACAGGCAGACCTAGACAGGCTAGCAAGTTGGGCAGATCGGAACCTGATGAAGTTCGACGTCGAGAAATATAAAGTGCTCCAACTGGGGATGAGCAATTCCCAACACACCTACAGGCTTGGCATCACTGAACTGACTAGCACCATGAATGAAATGGACCTGTGGGTAATAATAGACCACAGTATGAATATGAGCCAGCAGTGTGATGCTGTAGCCAGTAGGGCAAATAATACTCTGGCATGCATCAATGGATGCATCTCCAGCAAAGCCAAAGAGGTGATTCTTCCACTCTACTCAGTCCTGGTGAGACCACAGCTGGAGTACTGCATCCGGTTCTGGGCACCACACTTTAACAAGGACATGGACAAGCTTGAGAGATTCCAAAGAAAAGCCACCCGTATGGTCAGAGTCTTAAAAGGCAAGCCATATATGAGGAAAGGCTGAGGGATCTGGGACTCTTCGGCCTGAGAAAAAGAAAGCTCAGAGGGGACCTGGTAGCAGCTTACCACTGCACTAGGGGAGTACATCAAGGGCTTAGTGAGCAACTGTTCACCAGGGCACCTCAGGGGAAAATCAGGAGTAATAGCCACAAACTTGTGGAAGATTGATTCAGGCTCAACATTAGGAAAAGCTTCTTCACAGTCAGGGTGTGCAGACTGTGGAATAGGTTCCCTCCAGAGGTGGTGCAATCACCTACCCTGGAAATCTTCAAGAGGAGACTAGGCAGTCACTTTGCTGGGATCACCTGACCCACATTTATCTTTCCTGCTTGGTTCAGGGGGCTGGACCCAATGGTCTTCTGAGGTCCCTTCTGGCCTTACAATCTATGAATCTATGAATGCTATATGCTGCCTGGAAGACTAACTCCAAAGCAGAACTAGGAGGAAGGGTGTCCACTTCTGGTCACTCATACAACTGTTATGTCAGAAGCACTGACAGAAAGGTTGGGGGAGTGCATTTGTGCATAAACACAGTCCTTTTTCTGCCTGTACTTTCTTATTCTCTATATATTTGGCTAAGAGTTTTTTGCAGGATTACTTTTACAAAGGATACTTTATGACCTCAAATTATTCTTCCATCTTGTTTACATGGTCCATGATAATTTGTGTTTTTTTTTTAATATCTAAATCTCTATAGAAAGGAGAAATTGTATCAGTCGAATGTGCTGCTGACATTGGGAGAATTATACACAGAAACCTGAACCTATTCTTCTTGGCTAAGTACACACATTCGAGGGTGTTAGGAGGACGTTAAACTGATTCAAAATTGCTACTTAATATCAGGCAAATCAGGATGCGGGAGCTGGAGTTCTGCTAGGTGGGGGTGGGGGGCAGACATGACTGTGGGTGGGGGGTCCCCCCCCAGAGAACCTACACTGCCATCCCTCCTGCCCCTCTGCCCACTGAGATTTACTTGCTTGGCTCTGGCAGCAGCAAATGCTGATAAAAACGGCTATCCCTGGAGTGGCTGGTTAGGGGGTGGGCAAAAAATAGTCCAGTGTGGTGAGTGGGGAGGATGTGAAAAGAGCAACCCAGGGGCTTGGGCCAGTGCCTGGGTTTTCCTAGCCCTGGGGCTGCTCAGGGAAAGTGTACAGAAGTGCCATGCACCAGTTTGACCTAAATCAAATAAGTGTGATACTGCATAGATCCAAATTTACCTTAAACTGGGTTCTGCAATTTTTAAACTGGTTTGTGTGCATGGAACTTCTGTACAGTTACAAACTTAGGCTGATTGCCAATCACTGAGACTGGGTCTGTAAGTGTAAGGTTGGTACCGAGATGAGCTAAATTTAAATCAGGTGGGCATTTTGAACCCAATTTAACCTCCCCAAGTGTCTGTACTTAGCCTTTATGGCCTGTGTTTAACATCTTAAAACACTGTTGTTGGGAGTATTTATGCCTAGACGAGGATAAACTGGTGGCAACTCGCTGAAATGCAGTGGCTGATCCCTTGTTGAAGAAATCCATAAAGCCAACATCCTCTTTATCTGATCTTCAAGACTGCTTGAGACTAGATTAACAGCTGTACTCATCTATGATATTTGTTTACTATCCTAGAAACAAGGCTTAAGAAATGGGGTCAGCACCCACTTGGTTGTAGGTCCTGACTTGATCACTAAAATTACTCATGTGAGAAATTCTGAATCTGGTAACATTCAGGAAATGGTATAAGATGTGTTACTTTGCTCAAATGTTTCATTTCTTGCCAGCTCTGCTGGTGATGTTAATTGCCTTTCCTTTAAAGCGATGAGGTAATGTGCAGTGGAGGCTTTTATTGAAGCTTTTTTGCTCCCTATCTAAACCGTTTTAAGTGCTTGCAAATAATATGGTATACACTCCTGGAATCTGATTAAAATTCTACAGTCCTTTTTCCTCTGTGATGCAAGGAGCTAGTGCATGCAAACAGATTATTCAGACTAATGGACTACTGGTAGGAGACTTGGATCTTGCATTTAACTGGTGTTTTCTTTTTTTGTTTTTTGCCATCACTGCTGTATCTCTGCTTAGAATAGCACTGGTACAACTTTGCAGTGATAAAAATCAAATGTTGGTGGACGGGGATGAATGGAACAAAAATGATAGAAGTAGAATGAATGTTACATATTTCTTCCTTTATTCTTGACTATTTAGTAAAAGTAATTCCTGTGCTCTTGAGGGCCTGAGCCAAAAGCAAGTATTTGCGGTGCTTGAGTTATAGTATCAGTTGTGAGTTCAGGTGATGGCACATTTCACTGTATCTGAAAAAACACCCATGAGAGGGAAATTGTTCTCATTAATTTAGGAACATACAATATTATTGGATCATGCATGGATAAATATTGATAATATAAACACCAGCATAGGAAGATTAGTAAGGATGAAGTACTCACATGGTATAACATTGTGGCATTGCTTTACAATAAACTTACTCATCAGATAGTCTGGTTCTCAAGGTACTGTTTGTCTACTTTTTTCAATCAAGAAGGGGAATTAATGGCATGTGTTAATGTGTTCAAAGGTTTAATAGAGGCCTTAATACACTGTAGCTGCAAACATATGTTCAAATTTGCTGGGATGATTTTCCTGGGTTTATTTTCCTGGTAGAAAAGCTTACCCTGAGACCCCTGAATAGATATTCAAATGATGAGGCCCTGAGGAGCAGAGCTTGCGGTGCTGATATTGTGCAGCCAGAGGGTCCCTGTACATACACATAGGCATGCTCTACAGGTTCCCTAATTCTTCCAGGAGGCAGATGGCAGCAGTTTACAGGGTAGCCTTGATTGGAGTGGGAGGAAGAGACAAAGAAAAGTCCCTTGGATGCTGGAGGACTGTGCTGCAGTTTCTCTAAAAGGAAAGTGTACAGACAATTGCTTTTCCAGGAGAAACTTTCCTGGGAGCCAGTTAACCCTTGTCATTCTTGGGGTTATTTTTCTCCAAGAATGGCTACTTTTGCTCTGGGAGAAAAATCCTGAACAACTGTATACTTATGGTTTCTCCTGGGTGAGCAGTGACACTCCCAGTAGAAACTGAATGTCTGTATGTGCCCTGTGTATTCTCTTCCCACTCTTCTAGTGCCTGGCAAGGAACAGGATCAGAGTGAAGCAGAGATAACCCAGTGGTACACCACCAAACAAACCTGGGATTCAGATTCTCAGTGAAATTTTACTTGTCCCAATTACACCACTAGGCAGTCTTCAATACAAACTGGCTCAACTACAGCTCTCCTTTCGCCTTCTCCCTACCCCCCACATTGTACATACTACTCTTTTTCATATTTATTCTCCTGTCTTGCATATTAGCATTCACCACAATCAGTTCATGATAGTTATTCCTGCTATAGTGTACACAATTTCTCCCTCTCCTTTTCTCTGTCTACTCTCTTCAAATATTGCGTTCAAAAGCCATTTATTAAGCAAATGCTGCTTTTTACTTGAAGGGCCATGTAGATGGCTAGTGGATCATATTCCTGTCTTTTTGATCAGTAACAAGTCACTAGATGGCTTGCTAGTATAAGGGCGGCATCCAGCAGCCAGTCTCCTTTGGAAAAGATTGAATGCATATAAGTATTATTTAGTCTAAAATAACACAAGTGGTGACAGCAGGTCTAATCACCTGCAAGTGCTATATAGTACTTAGTGGGGCGGCAGGTGGAGAGACTAACTTTCCTTTCATATTCAGTTTCTAGTGTCATAGCTTGCTTGTAAATTCCCTGTGCAATATGTGTATGAAATGGCAGCAAGGAGCTAAGTGTTCTACAAAGGTTGTGCAGTAATTCCTCAGCAAGCTTTTATGGTCAGCAGATAACTGCTATTTGAGCTAGCTGATAATAAAAGTTAAGTCCTCTGTACAGGCTGGCAGCTAGAGAGAAACTAGGCTACTGTTTGCCAGTGGGCTTCTGAGATATTTGCTGGAATCTTGCTGGCTGGATATAAGGGAAAACTTCATGGTTTGTGTGACCAGACTCTGGAGTAGACTCCCAGTGGGCATGGTGCAGGCACCTACCCTGGAGATGTTCAAAAGGAGACTGGATGTACACCTTGCTGCGGTTATTTGACCCCAGTAGTCTTTCTGGCCCAGAGCAGGAGGGCTGGACCTGATGGTCTCACAAGGTCCCTTCCCGCCCTAAACTTCTGTGAATCTGTGTTCCAGATTCTGAGAGGGGCAAGGTTCTTTGGGTAGATGTGATCTCTTCTATTAGACCAACTAAATAGTTGGAAAAAAAGTTATTTGCAAGTTTTCAGACACAAACTCCCTTCTTCAGGCATTGGGAGACTCTGCTGTTGTTCTGAGTTCTCCAAGGTAGAAAAGAAGCTAAGCGTGATAAGAAGTCTGTGTGAATCATCCAGGGAGCCTACATTCTCCTTATCTCCAGCGCACCGTAGGTGGGGCAGCACTAACAGAATTGCCAGATTCAAACAAGTTTCTACTGAGCACTTGTGAACTAAGATTTTTGATGGATTATTATTTGGCATATTTTCATAGGAATAGATAAAGACAATTGTTGACACTAAGGCAAACTCCTTGCCAAATTTGACATTCCTGTATCAAAGCATGTAGCAACTAGTCTCAATGAAAGAGTTGCATGTTTTTCTTTTAACGTGGGCAAAACATGTTGTGTAACATTCTAAGAAATAGCTGAACCATATTTTTGCTGATGTTTTCATAAAGCTTCTGCCTGGAGCAGATGCTTGAAATGGAAAGTTTCATTTCTAGTAGTGTAAGTGATAAACATCTGAAAAATGAGTCTTAAACTGGGAAATATTGGATGACCTTAACTATTTTCAGTACTTATAGCTTTGTTTATAATAGCAAAATGTAAAGTAAGGCCATCTGCATTTTAGATCATATACTGTATATATACCTCACTGAGAGGGTATAAATTGCTCTAAAATAAATAGAAAGCAATATTTGCTATTTCCTTCCTCTTCTAAATTATATTAAACGCATTGCTGTGACATGACAAATTGACAGAATGCATTCTTATCAGTTCCTTTCTATTGTCAAGGGTTCAGATATCCTGCAGGTTTTTTGCTTTTTTTTTAAAGAGTATTGGCTTGGAATGGAAACATTTTACAGCACCCTTTTAACACCTAATACAAAGGTATCAAAGAGCATCCAGATGTAAATAAGGGTAATAAAACTAGTCAACAATTACAAAGGAGGAAGTAACTGATATTCATTTATGCCAGGAGAGAAAGCATTTGTTGATCTTTTAGAAACAAGAAGTAAATAAATGCCATTATGTTGGTGTGGTAGTTGGGGTGGCATAAATAGTGCTATTATAAGAAATCATTATCGGATTTGTGTTGAACCACATTGAGACACTTTCCCAAGGGATGCTTTCTACTTTCCAGTGGTCAGTTGACCAATTTTCCACAAAGCTGGAAAATATACTGCAGATCTAAGGCAGCTGAAAAAAGCTTCCTGTAACCTTTAAATGTTTTTAGGTCCTTATGGCTTGATATGGACATATGAAGGGGTCTTTACTTTAATGTGCTGTCTGTCTGTGTCATTCAGTCTCTTAGCTTTCTAAATGTAGGAAGCTTAATGGTTAATCTGTTACACAAATGTTTAACATACCCATAGTTTGATTCCCAACCCCTTTCCATGAAAGCCTTCTAATTTTTAATTGTCCCTACAGCCTTATTTCATGGCCCTTTTGTCATTCCAGGTTTAGTCCATTAAGATCTTCTGGTGTTGGCACAACGTTGTTATCATTGCTTTGACCTCCATATCTTCAAAGCACACAAACCAGAAAGCCTTTTTTTAGACCCTGCACTACTTCATTGCCTTGCTTGCTGTCTTTGAATGGGATGTATTATAATAGAGCCTGGGGGGTTTTTTTCTTTTCATGCACAAGAGTAACAATGTATTTTCCAAGTGCCATCTTCTGTTTTCTTATATTTTAAATAATAAAAGCAAAGCTTGATTGGAGTGCATACTATATATAACTTCTAATAGACAATATTTGAACTGGTTATAAAACTGACAGCTTCTTGCAGCAGGCCTCTAGAAATGTATTTAGAAAACCATCGTTATAATTATGTACCTCCACACGCCACAAAATGGGGTGCTCTGTTTTGAATAGCCCATTGCACTAATTAGTTTTGAACTGAGCAAGTGGTAGCCCTCTGCTCTATGGCATCAGTTGCAATGGAACCAATCTGGTTCCCTCTGTGTGCAGACAGGATAGGGTGCAAGGGATCCTGTACCTTCTGTGTATACTTGGCCTCTTGGTAGCTCATAATTTGTGTGACAAATGGGAGTTGGAAGACAAGACATGACAATGTAGATCTACCAATTAAGTCTTTCTTCATGGAAGAAGGATGTTGAGGAACTATGGGCACTGCAGCCTTGTGGGAAGGATTGTTGATTCACACTCTTCTTGCCACTGTAAATTTTATTCTCACTCTTTAGTTCTCACAGAATACTGCAGCCAGACTATGTAACTAGTGCCATGGCCTGATGACTTGGCCCTACATTTGGAAAGAAATAAAAGGAAAAGGAACCGAAGATGGATCTCTAGTTATGTTCTTTCTGGATCAAGGGTGCTGCAGGATCCCACTGACCTTAATATTATGGGCAGGTGTTCCCTCTGCCTTGCACATAGACACCAAAATCCAGTACCAGAAGTTGGAGGGTGCCCTTTCTTCCTGGCTTTGGGTGAATAGCATCTCCGGGTTTCCTCCTCCATATCCAGTGTAGTGAGAGCTCCCCCTCCTGTTTAACCTACTGAATTGTTTTCCAGAACATTTTTCTTTTGCTTGAAATGACACTATCAGGCTGGATCAGAAAAAGAGAGCACCACAGAAATTGTGTTCCGGTGCAGAGGGATGGCTCTTTGCTTTCACTGCAAGAAGTGCCCTTAGTGTTGGCATTATTATTAAAATATGTTTTTTCTTTCTTTTTCCCTAAACATTTTCTTGGCATTTTGCTCCCCCATTCTTACCTATCCAAAGGGAAGACAGTAGCAGTATTCGTTTCCACTGCTGATTAAGCCAAAGCATAATTATTGTTTTGGGTTTGTTTTATCTGCAGATGCATGCACGTTGCATTTCCCTTTTGCTGATCTTTCTCATCTCTATCTTGAGGAGGGAAGGTATTGAAACTGATTGATTCTTGCTCTTTAAACTTGCAAGTCCTGAACAAAATCCCACTGATACCATTGGAAAGCTTCCCATTAACCTCATGGGTCTTTGAGTAGAAAAAGAAAACTTCTCTTTTGTCCTTGTCTGCTCTTAGCAAGTGAGAACAGATCCTATGGGGTGGGCAGGTAGAGAAAAGAGCCGACGAGATCATCTGTTTTATAATCATGACTGCAGTAAGCTTTGCCCCCTGGGTTGGTACCCCTTGGTTATGTAGACTAGGAGCTTTTGCACCCTGCAACAACTCCTTGTTGAAAATGTACCACTACATAAAATCCAATTTTAAATATTATTCCACAGTCTAAAAACTTAACTCTTCTCCTAGAGACTCCAGGGTTTTATCTTAGCATAACTCGACTGATTTCAACGGAGTTCCTTCTGATTTATATCTGTGCAAGTGAGCAGCTGTAAAACTTTCCAGTAACTGGCATAGTTCTCACAGAGGAAGATAAAGTGAATGAAATACTATCTTGGATACTACAATGTGGAGGCTGTGATATGCCAGTGATAAATTATGAAAGACGTAAAACAATTTACAGCACACCATTTAAGGGCGTAACAGAATATATTTTTACTTGATTTGCCATCTGACTTTGGCAATGCTGCAGTCACCATCAAAGCCTTTAGTAAATCATTTAAAATCACAAAATAAAACGTAGCTTTAAAAGTGAGGATAGAAGTTGGGGTCTTCTGAATTTCCCAACAAATGGCATTTCATCATATAGTTTATTTTAGACTTCCTTAACCGAGTTGTCACAACTACAGATTCCTTAAGCTCAAAGTGAACGTGGCAGAAAAAACAACAGAGTTTAAAGAGTTTGTAGAAGTTGAATGACATTTCATAAACTATAATCCATTAAAAATTGTTGCTGTATAATTGAAGACAACTATAAATACCTGTATCCCTTCCCTTCTTCCTGCTGGGACCCTAACATACCTGGGCTGACCACAGTCAACTGCAAAAATATAATCTATAATTTTGCAGAAACAAAAGCATTACTGTCAGATGCAATTAATGCTGACGTGATAAATCCAAGCTCCATGAAAGTGAATACAAAGAAAAAGAAATCAGCCATTTATAATGACATTCAGTTTATTGTGGCCTCAAACTATGAGTTTGTCAGCTGCTGGGATAGTAATAGAGTTGGCTAGTTAGTCGGTCATTAATTTATCCTGTTAGTAGTTTACTGAATGTTTTTTAAGGCTCTTGCTAATCATGCCTTTGGTGCATGTAGATTAAAGGTAGGAATAAAATTAAATGCGGAAAGGATCTTTCTATCTCCCCCCCCCCCCCCCCCCACACACACATATACATTGGCAAGTCCTCACATGAAAGTAAAATCTCTTGGTTTTAATTCAGCATTTGTGGTTTTTCATTCAAGTGATATTGTTTTTTCAGTGTTGCAGTTGCCATGCCATAGCTAGCTTTGCCAGCACCTTCATTATAAACCCTCCCTGCCCTTAAGGATTTTATAACTTGGCTGTAAAATTCTCCTGGTTGAAACTTGTCATACAAAGTCTTAGCTGAAGGGATAACTTTCCTTCTTTCTTTTCCAATGATAAGACTTAAAATTAAGTTAAAAAACTGAAAACATTTCCTAGCTCAGAAATGTCCAAGATGTGACTTGAATATTGCCTCTGGCCTGAATGGCACATTTACATGGTTTGTATGGCCTCTTCAGATTATCATAAAGTAGAACCATATCTAAGGAAGGAAAACAAGTTGTTTTTTTTTCCTTCCATTTTTAACATGGAGGTTCTTGGCCTATCTTTAAGCTTTGACCTGAATCAAGGGGAGGATCACCTCCTTGGCCCTATATGAGATGCACCTGTGGATACACGATAGGGTCCGGTTAGCCCTGCTGACCGTGACCTTGCATTGTTGGCCCATGTTCATCTTGGAGTCAATGATGACTCCAAGATCCCTTTCTGCCTCTGTGCTCTCAAGAAGGGAGTTTCCCATCTTATAAGTATGCTGCTGGTTACTACTGCCCAAGTGCAGCACCCTGCACTTGTCAGTATTGAAACGCATCCTGTTTTTGTTAGCTCACCCCTGGAACCTATCCAGGTCTTGCTGCAGTTTTCCCTCCCTGCTAACATGCCCATCTCACCCCAAATTTTGGTATCACCAGCAAATTTGAACAGGTTGCTTTTCACCCTGTCGTCCAAATCGCTGATAAAGAAATTGAACAGTGTGGGCCCAAGGACCGAGCCCTGGGGAGCTCTGCTGCCCATTTCACCCCAGGTCGAATATGACCCGTCCACCACCACCCTCTGAGTACGACCCTTCAGCCAATTTGCAATCCATCTGACCGTGTAGGCATCGATGCCGCAGTCGCCTAGTTTTTTAATGAGGATGGGGTGGGAGACCATGTCAAAGGCCTTGCTGAAGTCCAGAAAGACTACATCCACGGCGACACCTGCATCCAATGCTTTTGTGACCTGATCGTAAAAGACAATCAGGTTAGTCTGACATGACCTGCCCCTAATAAAACCGTGCTGGTTGCCCTTGAGCATTATCCCCGATGCCGGCCCATCACAGATGTGCTTCTTGATGATCTTCTCAAAGAGTTTCCCCAGGATTGAGGTAAGACTGACGGGCCTATAGTTGCCTGGGTCTTCCCTCCTCCCTTTCTTAAAGATGGGGACCACATTGGCTATCTTCCAATCATCTGGCACCTGGCC
>NW_005842047.1:555987-571515 GCF_000455745.1 Alligator sinensis
GCCTTCTTCATCCTCCCTATATATTTGAAAAAGGACTTTTTATTATCTTTGATCTTGGACACTATTCCTAGCTCTATGTCCGCTTTAGCTTTCCTAACAGCCCCCTACAGGCCCAAGCAGTGGAGGTATACTCTTCTTTGGAGATAGTCCCCCCCGCCCTTCCACTGGATGTACACCGCCTTTTTGGCAACCAGGCTTTCCTGGATGTCCTTGGTGAGCCAGGGAGTCTTTTGGGCACTCTTGCCCCCCTTGCTGCTTGTTGGGATCATCACCCCTCGGGCCCTGAGTATCATCTCCTTAAGGAACGACCACTCATCTCGGGCACCGAGTTCCCCTGCCCTCGAGAACCCCAGCGCCTCTCCCACCAATCTCCTCAACTCATTGAAGTTGGCCTTCTTGAAGTCTAGGGCTACCGCCTTGCTGCAGGCCCGTGTCACTCTGCGCTGGATAATGAATTCCAGCAAGCGATGATCACTATCACCCAGGTGATCAAGGGCCTGGAGTCCCCTTACCAGATCATCGCCTGTGGCCAGGACCAGGTCCAACAGGGAATTTCCTCTGCTGGGACTGTGCACCTCCTGGGTTAAGTGGAGGTCCTGTATCTCAGCCAGGAACCTCCTGGAATGGTCCGACCTGGCTGACTGCTCCACCCAGCAGATGTCCAGGTAATTTTAGATCACCCATGACAACTACATCCCTTGCCTTAAGTGCCTGCAACTTGGATAGACTTTTTGGGCAGGTAACATCAAGGAAATTAAGTGCTGGTCATGATATCTTAGGAAACATATGTACCTGTCGGAGGGCTAGGTGCTGACATCTCTCAAAGGAGTGATCATCACTCTTGCACAGGAAACCAGTTCTGGAGACTAACACTTCCTTTAATGCACTACTTAAAATATTCTTGTCTTGGGGAAGGTTGTACTGAGGGAAGTCTGCCAATACCTGGAATCCTCAGTTTCCCTTGGCTGCTTTCATCTGGCTTCTTGGACTCAACCCCAAGACTTTGATCAACAATGGTCCTCCAGCTGCCCAGGCTTATGCTGAGAGACCAGCCTAATGCAGGAAAGCTCCAAAATCAGAAACATCTTAAAGCCACTTTGTCTGCCCACATGCTCATTTGCAAGCTCCTTGGATGATTACTGATCTGGCTTCAGGATTGTAGCTGCAATCTTGTCTCTCCAATGTGAATATCTGGGAACGTTTTATATTTGTAAGGGAGTTCAAATCCAGTGTCACTTTGTCCCTTTACACAGTTATTAAGCTTGAATTTTGGTTCGGTGTTCTGGTTTGGTTTGGACCGGTCTCAGCTGTAAATTATGAGAGAAACTTTATGTCTGCTTCTCTCCTATATTTTATCCAATAAACTAACTGCAGTGAAAGTGTGTTTAAGATTTCAAGTTCTGCGAGTGGCTACATTTTCCCCAGGTAGATGACAGGCAATGATTTACAGAATTTATAGCATTTACCTTGCTTACTGGACTTTTCTTTTGACGAAAATTACCATGTCAATTCCAGAAAATGACATTTCATGTAGCCCCAGTTAGTAGCAAACATGTTTGTTGCTGTTGAAGGAGCTGTAAGAGTTGCAGAGAAAACTTAGCTGCATTGAAAAAACCAAGGTAAGGGTCTTCAACAACCCAGTATCAGCATCTTGTATAGATGGCGTGTGTGGGAAAGGGGCCAGGGATGGGAAGGAACTGACTCTCTCTTCATGTTCCATGGCATTGAGAGGAAACAGGTGGCATGGCAATATATTCTGTATGTTTTAATTAAAGTTGTTGGGTTGTACAAAATCTCTTTGGTTTAGTCTTTTCCTTTGGGAATAATTATTCTCTGCAGTAGGTTTTTGTGTTTTTACTTTTCCTGATTAATGTAATTGCAGATGAAAAATAAATTCCTCAGATCATTCTTCCTAATTACAAAATGTTTTTTGTTTTTTAGTAGTTAATAATGGGCAGCCTATTAGGCTATTGAGATGGTTCACAGAATACACAAGACTCGGATAAAATAGAGAGAAACTTGTCTTGAAACATAACTTCAAACATCTATGCTGATTTTTATTCTGCAAGAAGTGAAAATGTAGAGAGAGAAGAAACAACCGGGGGGGAGGGGGGGGGGCGTGTTTCAGTGCCTACTTTCTTAGTAATAGGACTTGTGCTTTCCATTTGTTTTACAGAAACAGGGGCTTGCTCTTTGTTTGTAGAGTGCATCTGTACCACTTTTCCAGTGATTTTAAAAGCACAGCCAAGAAGAACTTTTCCATCCTGCTCCTATGATGCACACATTATCCACGTGTCCCCATACCTATGAAAATGGAGAGATCAGATGGTCTGACATCCTGCCTTCTGTGAGAGGAGGTATCCTCTCCACCTCCCATACTATTAATGTTTCACATAGGATGTTTTCATCCTTGGATCTAAATGTGAATATGAAGTTGGACAAACAGCATGAGCCCCTTTCTTTTCCAGGAGAGAAACAAAAATACAAAAGTTAACTGAATTGCACAAGTCTGAGTTAATGTGAGAGTCTGAATTCTATTCTTAACATTTCCTTCCTTACTATTTCATTTATTGGGTTTTTTTTGCCCTCCAGCACTTCAAGTTCCAAAGGTACCCTAAAGTGCATTATTAAGTGTTGGTTATATAGGGTTACCATATTTCCAGGTCCAAAAAAGAGGACACCTGTCATGTTGGCAGGGAGGGGCAGAATATGATGGTGGTAGGGCAGTGACATGCCAGTACCCTGCCCTTGCCCATTCTGTTGCCCCTCACTGCCAAGTCACAGCACACCCCGCCCCCACAGCCCTGCTGCTACCTCTCACTCCTGACCCACTGACCCCTTCCCCCCCCAGGCCATGATGGTGTCCCTCACTCCCAACCTGCATCCCCTCATGTCCCTACTGGTGCCTCTTGCTCCTGACCTGCAGTCCACTGGTGCTGCCAATGTCTCTTACTCTCAACCCACAGCCCCTGTCCCGTTCCCCCCCCCCCCCCGGTACCCCTCACTCCCAAGCTACAGCACCCCCAGCCCTGCTGCTGTCCTAATCCACAGCCCACTGCCCCCCAGCCCTTCTGGAGGGGCCTTAGCTGTCCCCAGCCTGACCAGGCTGGAGTGCTTTGGCAGCCTGGCCATGCCCCGCCCCTTCTGCCCCCCCCCCCCCCCCCCGGCGCCCTGGCCATGCCCCGCCCCTTCTTCCCCCCCCGCCCCCACTGGGCAGTGTCTTCTGGCTGCTCAGCTCCTATGAACACAGACACCGGGCTCTGGGCTGCTTACTGGCCACAAAGTTCCCTGCTGCCCTTAGCCCTCTCACACCCCTCCCCCTTCCTCCCTCTGGAGAGGTAGGCAAACACTGCTCCCCCACACTCCCTCTGCCTTGTCGCAGCCCCAGTCCACACCTCCCCCCTGCCCTGACCAAATGTCCAGGATTTTTCTTTGCTTCACTGGTGGGAGCAGAGGGAGGGTAATTGGAGGCAGTAGGAAACACCACATGGGTCTCCACGCACCTCTGCAGCGGCAGGCAGGTGCGTCTGTGTTCTGTGCTGCCTCCAGATCAATGGACATTTGGTCAGATTTAAAAAACCTTCCTGAACAGACATTAGAGGGCTCAAAAAGAGGAAATGTCTGGGAAAACCCAGAAATATGGTAACCCTAGGTTATAAATACATAGTGTCCTGCAATATACTGTTCTCATATTCTGAAATAGAGCAATGGAAATGAGTGATGAGCCACTGAGTCCTTAAATAGCTTCAACGAGAGAAACATCAAAAGTTATAAACATGCACAATGGTTGTCTTTGGGTACCAATTTTGGGTCTTTCTCTACAAAGAAAATATTTTCTTTATTTCCAGGATCCTTGAGATCTGTTCCAGTGTGTACTCCTTCACTGCATTGTTTTCAAAAGCCATTCATTAGAAATGAAATGCAAAGTAGTACGTGCACCATCATATCAATTTGAAAAGCACTAAACATGAGTACGATGTACCTTCAGGAGCACACTGTGAAAATAACTAAAACTCTGGTCATATCAGTAGTTTATTTAAGCAACTGCTAAATCAGCTGCCCAGACTAACTTCTGTTGAAACTTATTGTTGTTCAGTCCTTTGAAGAAAGGAAGCACTAACTTTCTACTTCTGAGAAATTATTTGGGAGCAGCAGAATAAGGATAATGGACTTAACAATACAAAACAAGAGTAGCATAATGGCAGATGGGTAAGGAGGACACCGGCCCCAGATGCCAAGTTAGAAGAGGAACTAGAATTGCACCCCCTCCATCACCTCCAACAGAGTCTCTGCCCCAGGTGCACTCTTACACTGGGAAAGCCAAAACAGTCTTTGGTGGTGGCTGGTGCTACTGCTACATTAGGTCATGATAGATGTTACATTTCACGACCCAATAATGTGCTACAACCAGTAACATGATACACATGCATGGGGTTAAAACTCATTCAGGGGCCCAATCATTACGTGATAACTAAAGCTTGATGGATATAGTTTAGCTGAACCAGATGTAGTTGAACCAAGTTCTGCAACTGGTTTTGTTATGTCTATCACACAAATGTAATTAAGTGTATCTCATAGTTGAGAGTTATGTAGTTTGTTCACCAGGAGCCTGCAGGCTGCAGATGACAGCTCTACCCTGGCTCTGGACCATGCTGTCACCACTTCAGGATCCCAGCCCAGTCCTGGAGCAGCTCCCCGCCCTGCTAGTGCTGCTGGGGCTGGTCTCTCTGGAAACCTTGGCCTTTCACTATCACAGCACAGCTGCTGCTGGGGTCTCCAAGGAAACTGGCCCCAGCCACATGGGCAGGGGCTGCTGGGAAATGGCCCCTGCTGGCCAGATCCAGGCTGTGGGCTGGCCTTTGCCTGCCCCTGCTCTAGATGAGATGTATATCTAGAGCAGGGGTGGACAAAAGCCAGCCTGCAGGCTGTTTCTGGCCAGCAGTGAACTCCATTTCCCAGGAGCCCCTGCCCATGCAATATACTGCTCTCATATTCTGAGGACAGACATAGTTACCTACTTTAAAAAGAGGGAAAAAGAGAACCTGGTAAACTCTAGACCAATTAGCCTAGCCTTATCCTGAAAAGAGACTGGAGAAAGTATTAAACGATAAATCTATAGGGATTCTGCAGATAATAAGATAACTTTGAAAAAGCCAATATGGCTTTGTCAACAAATCATATTGAATCCATCTAATTTCCTTTTCCTTTTATTACAGGATAGAGACCTACTGCATAAGAGCCCTACATACTTGAGGGGAGGGGGGGTTTAGATCAGAGCCTATTGTGCTAAGTAATGAACCTACACATAATGAGAAATTATATCTTGCACAACCCAATGGCAGAACTGAGAACAGAACTCGGATCTTCTAAGCTCAGAAGAACCTCTCTAAATGAGAAGAGTAAGGGAATAACATTCCATGTACAAGCTCTTCCAACAACCAAAAAGGGAGGCTTAGAAGCACCTATACATTTTTCAATAGAGTTAAAATTAGCTGCAAGTGTTCCTAGTTGCATCTACATGAGATGCTTTACTGGGCAGTAGAGATAACCACTGCACAGTAGTCATCCATGTGTACATGTACAGATGCTTACTCTGTAGTAAGTGGCTCTAATCATGAGTAAATTTCCTCCCTGTAAATGCAAGTAGCAAATTTACTCATAATTAGTAACTGCACAATAGCACACATGCAGATACCTGTACAGGAGCAAATGTGCTCCTGGTCAGCTCAGTAGCAGGGTGCGGGACATTGCTCCCTACCCCCAGGAGCTGCCTGCTGCTGGAGCAGGCTCTGCCACTGGAGCCCAGGTGGGGAAAAGGTCCTCCTCCGCTGGTGGCAGGGAGCTCCCAGACCCTGCTCCTCGATTGTGGGGCCGGGGCTGAGAGAGCCTTATTTCCCAACCAGAGTACCATGGTCATGGGGCCTGGGCTGGGAGAGCCTTATTTCCCAATGCCAGCTCCACAGTTGTGGGGATTGGGCTGGGAGAGCCTTATCCTTATCCAGTGCCAGGTCTCTGGATAAGGATCTCAAAGTGCCAGCCCTGTGACTGCAGGGTGGGGACTCCCTGCTGCTTGGGCAGGGGGACATTGTCCCTGCTTCAGCTCTGGTGGCAGAGTCTGGGGCAACAAGGCAGCAGGCAGCTCCCAGGAGCAGGAAGCAATGTCCGAGCCCCAGCCAGGACACAGCTGACTCCTGGGCCCTAGACTAGTGCCCAGGGGGAGTCTAGAGCTCCCCCAGCTGCTGCAGGGGCCTGCTGCAGGGAGCAGGAGCAACACAGTTTCAGGAGGAGGTGATCATCCGTCAGTGATGAAAGAACAGGTTAGGAACTACTTACAAAAGCTGGACATGTACAACCCTGGGGCCAGATGGGGTACAGCAGAGGGTGCTAAGGGAGTTGGCTGATGTGAGTGCAGAGCCATTGGCCATCATCTTTGAAAACTCATGGTGATCAGGAGAGGTCCCAAATGATTGGAAAAGGGCAAACATAATACCAATATTTAAGAAAGGTACAAAGGAAGATACAGAGAACTATAGACCAGTCAGCCTTGCCTCAATCCCTGAAAAATCATGGAGCAGATTCTTAAGGAATCCTTTTCTAAGTGCTTGGAGAAGAAAAAGGTGATTAGGAACAGTCAGCATGGATTCAATAAGTGCAAGCCATGCCTGATCAACTTGATTGCTTTCTATGATCAGACAACTGGCTCTGTGGATGTGGGGAGACATGTGGATGTGGTATACCTTAATTTTAGCAAGGCTTTGATACAGTCTCCCACAGTATTCTTGCAGGCAAGCTAAGGAAGTATGGGCTAGATGAATGGATTGTAAGGTGGATAGAAAACTGGGTGGACCATCGGGCTCAGAAAGTAGTAATCAATGGCTTGATGTCTACTTGGCAGCCGGTATCAAGTGGGGTGCCTCATAGGTTGGTCCTGGGACCAGTTTTGTTCAGTGTCTTCATCAATGACCTGGAAGATCACATAGAGTGCATCCTTAGCAAGTTTGCCAGATGACACCAAGCTAGGGGGAGTAGTCGATATGCTGGAGGGTAGAGCTAAAATTCAGAATTACCTAGAGAAATTGGAGGATTGGGCCAAAATAAATCTTGAGGTTCAACAAGGACAAGTAGAAAGTCCTGCACTTAGGACAGAATAATCTCATGCACCAATACAGGCTGGGCAGCAGCTCTTCAAAAAAAGGCCTGGGGGTTACAGTGCACAATAAGCAGAATATGAGTCAACAGTGTGCCCTTGTTGTGAAGAAAACTAACTGCATACTGGGTTGCATTTGTAGGTGTGTTGCCAGTAGGTTGAGGGAAGTGATTATTTCCCTCTATTCAGCACTGGTGAGGCCACATCTAGAGTACTATGTTCAGTTTTAAGCCCCCCACTACAGGAAGGATGTGGACAAATTGTAGAGATTCCAGCAGAGGGCAAAAAAAAATGGTGAGGAGTCTGGGGGACATGACCTCTGAGGAAAGACTGAGGGAACTGGGCTTATTTAGTTTAGAGAAGAGGAGACTGAGAAGGGACTTAGTAGCAGCCTTCAACTGCCTGAATTGAGGATTCCAAAGAGGATGAAGCTAGACTGTTCTCAGTGGTGGCAGATGACAGAACAAGGAGCAATGGTCTCAAGTTGCAGCAAGGGAAGTTTAGGTTAGATATTAGGAAGAATTTTCTCACTAGGAGGGTAGTAAAACACTGGAACAGGTTACCCAGAGAGGTGGTGGAAGCTCCATCCTTGGAGGTTTTCAAAATCTGGCTAGACAAAGCTTTTGCTGGGATGATCTAGTTGGGGCTGGTCCTGCTTTGAGCAGAGTTGGACTAGATGTCCTCCTGATGCCCCTTATAAACCTTACGTTCTATGATTCTGCTGCTAGGAGCAGCAAATCTTCTTCCATGTCCCTGCATGTCTGTAGACACGTGCCCGGGAGAGTTTGCTGTCAAGTGGTTTACTCAAGAGTAAACTGGTCCCGAATTATTTGCACATGGAAATGGTGCCCACTGTGTCCCAGTTCCCTCCTTTTTCCTGTGTATTCTGTGTTCTGTCCAGACCTTCTAAGGGTGATCTAATTAGCCCTGCTGGTTGGTTTCAATAAGCAGCCTTTGATACCACATACATATTACGTGAAGTTGTAAGGGTAACAATAAGATGCATGGGCTCTGGGGGTTGGGAGTACATTATTTTAGTTGTTTTTTTTAATGTTTCCTAATTCTGTTGTTTTTCCCCATAAATCAGTTAAACTGACAGATGCTTCAATATGCCATATAGTCAGCAAAGTCCTACATTAGTGATCACTGTGCTGGTGCTAATAAATATCAGGGAGATTTTCATAACTTTTCTCATGAAACTTACAGAAGAGAGGGGCAGGAGTCCTTGATTCAGGAGGGTCACACACACACATTTCAAAAAATTAAAATAAACTTGAGAGCAGCTAGTTTTGACCTGGCTTGAGATATAGACACCAGCTGTTTCTTTTTTATCTGAACATAAGAAAGCTGCTGCTGGCCTATTTGTTTTTAAGGAACACGTCACTTCATAATGGTGCATCATGTTGGTATAAAATATCATAAAATTGAAATCCTCCAATGGTTTGACATTCCTGAACAAAAGCACTGAACTTAAATTAAGTTTTGTTTTGAAAGCTAGGTATTTGTTTCATCTCACTTCTTGAATCTGGCAGGTTTATTCTGATACATTTATGCAAAAATCCTTTTTTTTTTCAATTTAATTTTGAGCAAAGTAAATCTAAATAAGTATATATATTTTTAGTGATTAAAAAATGTACTCCTTGCACTAAATTACCTGGGATGTTGCAGTATGCCCATGGAAATACTTGAATGCAGCCCATCTTAGAGGAAAGAGAACCTGGAGGAGAGAGGGTCTCACTGGGGAGGGGGAGAGGAGGGCTATTCATAGAATGGGGAAGTTTTAATAAATGTTCAGATGAGCGTGAGCTAAAGAAACTAGTTAAGAGAGACTTAATTTCACCAACCCTGCCTTCTGGTTTCCTACTTTTTGTCAGTTTTGCTGCAAGTCACTCAAAAAGGTATTTGCTTTGGGAGGTGAATACCACGATTCTTGTTCTGTTTCATATATGTGTGATGAAGGATTTCCTGATGATTTTCTCACGTTTGCACAACAGTGAAAGCATAATGAAAATGTGTCCAGCAGTCCTACTAAAAAGCAAAACACCTTTGTGAGGAGCAAGGTTTCTAATGTGGTGGTAGTTGGTCTGATTACTAGATACAAAACAGGAGAAAGTGTTGAAATTCAGATAAATCCTTGCAATCTGGTTCACTTGGTGATTTGGGAGAGACTAGGGCCAGGTACAGACATTATACTTTTTCTGGTTTAGGTGGTTGGAAAACAGACTGTACACAGAACAGAACTGAAGTTTGGAGCATGTAGGCTGCTTTAAAAATGATGAATCTCAGTCTACTATAGACCTGGATCAATGTAGCATGAGACTTAATCAATCTACGTTAGACGGGTGAATCAAATTTCAGTACTCAGTCCACTTGTGAATCAAGGTAGATCGCTGTCTGCTGGTATCCCAGGTGCTTTTATGCTAGCCCCCCCCCTACCCCCCCCCTTACAGGGAGCTGTGTAGATGCCTGTCACTAATGCTGATGAGAGGGTGGTGGGAAGGGGGACTTGGCTGTGTCCAGTTCCCTGGTACTGTGCTGGCTTATGGGGACTTGGAGGGGAGGTCTTGGTGGGCTCCTGAACACCCATCCAGGGACCCCCATAAGCCAGCACAGTGCAGGGAGCTGAGCGTGGTTGGGCTCCCCTCCTCTTATCAGCAGTCATCATCAGTGACAGGTATTTGCAGCCTATGCAGATCCCTGGCACTGCACCTTCTCATGGGGCCATAGAGGTTGCTTGGTGGGCTCCAGTACGCTCATCCAAGAAACCCCATGCTCCCTGTAAGCCAGTTCAGTGCCAAGGAGGCACGTGGGCGGCAGATGACTGTCACTGATGCTGACTGCTTGCAGGGTGGAGGGGAAAGTGAGAAGAGGAAGGTGGGGGGGCTTGACCATGCCTGGCTCCCTGGCACTGTTGATTTGCATGGGGGATGGGGGTCCTTGGGTGGGTGTGCATGAACCCACCAAGAGATCCCCATGGCCCTGTGAAGAGGTTCAGTTGACAGGGAGCAGACTAAGCTGGAGATGTCTGTCACTGACTTGTCCCTCTACCCCCTCTTCCGTCCCTCCCTGAAGGTTTGTCAGCTGCCTTTCTACCATGCTTCATGGTAAGTTTCATAGTGTTTTGCTTTTATACAACTATAGATATGTATCTGCGTTGCTATATAAGTTCTCTAAGGTATGTAGTCTATGCCACAAGGTATAAATGTATAGAAATAAAATATAAATGTATCTCCCTTCCTATATAAATTAAATTCTATAGTGTAATGTCCAATATAATTATAAAATTGAAAAGAAATCAATGAATAAATGAATAATAAAATAAAAGGGTCTAGAAGAAAGAAAAGGGTATTCTAGAATGCCACTTGCTAGGCTAGCAAGTAGGAAATCATTCAAATCAAGGCTAGTAGTAGCCTTCATTGTCTAATGCTGCTGGCTGCTGGCAGACATAGCTCAGTAACTGTCAGACCCCAAGGCAGAAAGCAGACCACTTCAAACAATGCTGCGTTTTTTGCTGTTTTTCCATCCTTCCCCCAGAGCACTGGGATTGGAAGGGACCTCAGGGAAGGATCACAGTCACTGGCCAGCTACACGGTCAACATGAGAGCAGTCCTTCCCTCCTCTTCCCCCTCCCTCTTCTTACTTTGTTTTCTTGCATGCAAGCCCAGCTTGAGCTTCAAAACTCAAAACACTTTGAAACTTTTGAAATGTTTCAACTGCCCTCGTTTCATTTTGAGGCTGTTTCAAAGCCCTTTGTTTAGTTTCAGTTTCACTCTTTCAAGCTTAAAATGAGTTAAAACAGTGTCAAAATGAAACAACTGGTGAAATTCCGCACAGCCCTACTGTGTGACATGGCTCTAAAGGTGCCGGCATGTGGGAAGCTGACGGGTTCCTTGTGTACCAGCAAGTAGGCCTGTGCAAAGCGGCTAGTATTCACTTTGGATTAGGATTTGGCTGATTCAGGAGACAGTAATTCAATTCAGTGATTCAAATCGTTGTCCCAAATCGATTTGGCCGAATCTGATTCAGAGATTCGACCACTGCTGAATCTCCGAATTGGACAGGCCCCATCCCCTGCCCACTCTCCCAGCCCCAAAAATGGCTGCCCCACCTGGCTCCAGCTTCCCGGCTCTTAAACAAAAAAACAAAAAAAAAAGCCCCGCACTCACCAGCTGCTGTCAGGCGGAGGGAGAGCCCCACTGCCCTGTGCTGAATGGGGGGCTCTGCCATGAGCCCCCAGCAGCCCCACGGGCAGGGGATGGGGCCTGGCAGGGGTCCCCCCATGGTTCCTTCCCCCTCTTCCAGCCCCACTCCCCCACCCCCCACTTACCAGTGCAGAGTCCGGGTCCAGCTCCCTGTGGGATCAAGCAGGAACTTCCCGAATATCCAACGCTTTTTCTTTCTTAAGCCACGGGGTGCCACCTCATGCAGAGTGTTGATGGCCTCCTTGCATGCTGGAAAGTTTAAAACTGTGAGGTATGGATGCTGGGCTGCATAGCATGGCAATACATTTGCTGGGGAGGTCATCTTTTAATGCTTCCCCTTGAAGTCCAACACCAGAGACTGGTCTTTGATGCTGGGCTTGATGGTGTTGCTTTGAAGAACCAGGCACACTGTAGGAAATGAGGAATTTTTATTCCAGACCCAAAAACTAGTGTGTCCTGCCATGCCAGATGTTCAAGATCTAGCATGACAGAACACATGAGTTTTGAGATCCAGGGTAAAATTCCTAAGATCTCATTGCATTCTTAAATTCATGTCTGCCAGGGACCTGAATGTGCTGTGATGACCCAATAAAGAGCAACAAGGAACTTCTGGTTCCTCCCTTTGCACAGATTAACATTTGTAAGGGAAGTTAACTGTCTCTGCACAATTATTGGCTTTATGAAAAGAGACTCTCTGCTTTCCCTTCCCAGGACAGTTTAAAAAAACAAACAAACCCTGCATTAAAAATTGCCTCATAATTTGTAAGATTAGGCTATTGGATCTGATAGGGCTTGTGAACGCTGACATAAGCTAGTGGAGCAAAGTAGAAATCTTAACATAGTTCTTCTTGACAGACTTTACTGAGAGGTGAGAATTCTCATCAGCCCCTTGCACAACTATGTCCTGAACTTATTTAGATCTGCTTTATGATAAATCCTTACCATTCCTGTTATTATCTTACTACAGTTGCTTGGGGCAGATATATTGAAAAAAAATTATAAGAAGTTACCAAAAATAAAACCATGAAAAGCAGTTCAGCTGGTCTGAAAAGAGTATAGTTCTTTCCATTTCCAAATAATATTTTTACATACACATAGCAATTTCTACCAGAGGCACTTTTGAGATCCTTGCAAATTGTAAATGCCACAATGCCCCAGATATAGGTGGTATCATCCATAATTTAGCCATGGGAATTGAGGCAGGAACCAGATTTTCCAATGTTCCCATATTTCTGTATTTCCCTACCTTGGTTGCATACCTACTCCACTGTACATATACAAACCCTGATTTGCATGCATGCACATGCACGCACATATGCACACACACAGGCCACCCTGCACTGTAACACCCTCATGCCCCACCCAGCCCCTCCTGAGCTCATTAAGCCTGGAGCAGAGCAGCCCTGGGCTGGCAGGCTGCCCCCCCCGACCCTCTGCTAGCAAGGCTTGCACCACCCCAGCTCAAGGTGCTGCATTCACAAGTGCATGTGTAAACGCTGCTCCCAGGAGTAATAAACTCTGAAGCAAACTGCACCAAAGTTTATGCAACTGTATTAATTTCATATGGAGATGCACCCATAGGGTCACAAAAGGAACACATGCAACAGTTTATGCAGAAAAGCCTGTAACATACATAACCGAGAGAGAAATATCATTTGTTTTAACCATCTACTTTGTCTACCTTTATTCAGTAACAGAACACTTGACATTGCCTTTCCAAACATGGATGCTTTTTTCTTTTCTTTTCTTTTCTTTTCTTGACTAGTATTTGAAGATACAAGCTGAACTTCTAAACACTCCAGCTTCTCTATTATGATGTGTAAACAAGGTTTAGTGTATGTTTGGGCCACTAGTTACTGTTATAGCAGGTGCCTAACAGGCCTTCAAAATTAACCATTAGGTCACTCATACATGATTCTTAGTTTTGCAGATTTAGGGATTTCACTGTGCACACCCATTTTCAGATGACCAGTGGCATATTTGAACTTCCCCCACATCCTGAAAAGTGGTTCTTTAGCCCCACCTTTTGCTTCCTATCTTTTAATCAGCTCTCAATCTATGAATTAACCTCCCTTCTAATCCTGTGACAAAATAGTGATTTTTCTTTTTTAAAGCCTTTGGTGAGGGACCTTGTCAAAAGCTTTTTTTGAAGTCCAAATATATTATCCCAACTGGATCCCTTTTTCATGTGATTGTTAACTCCCTCAAAGAATCCTCCCTGCAGCAGGATTTCCCTTTACAAGAACTGTTTTGACTCATTCCACAACAGATCATGTGACTGCTGATTTTATTCTTTATTATAGATTCTACCAGCTTGCCAGGGATGGAAGTGGGAGTCACTGGTCTGTAGATCCCACGATTACCTATGGAACCCTTTTTTGAAGATGGGTGTTATGTTGGCACAGAGGCTGTTTGCAACAATAGGTTATATACCATTGCCAACAGTCCTCCAAATTCACCATTTGTATTCCTTCAGAACTCTAACATGAATGCCATCTAGTCCTGGTGACTTAATAGTATTTAATTTATCAATTTAATTTTTTTTCTAAGACTTCTATTGTCCAGCTCTTGTGACCTATCTGTTGGGAAGGATTGCTCCAACATGAGAATTTCTCCAGTATCTTCTGTGGTAACATCTGGTGCAAAGAATTCATTCATCTTCTCTGTTATGGCTTTATCATCCCCAAGTGCACCTTTTATACCCTGATTTAGATAATGGTCCTAGCAATTTTTTTTATTTATTTATTTTTTGCTGGTTTCCCACTCTTGATGGATTTTGAAAAGTTTTAAAACAGTTTTATTAACTTTTAGCAGCTTTTGATAAATGTTCCTCAAATAATTTTTTGGTCCACCTTATTTTGCTTTTACAGTTGACCTGCCAGAGTTTGAGCGTTCCTGTTTTCCTCATTTGGGCACACATTCCCCTTCTTCTTCTTCTTTTTTTTTTTTTTTAAGATGCCTTTTTGCCTACTTAACTCTGCTATTAAACCATGCAGGGGTTTTAATGGTCTGGTTGTGGTCTCTTTTTGATTTGTGGTATATACTTTTCCTGAGCTTCTAATATGGCATTTTTAAACAGTTTCCAAGCTGCTTGGAGGTTTCTTAGGTTTTCTGACAGCTCTTTTTAACTGCTTTCTAACTAACATCCTCATTTTTGTGTAATTTCTTTTCCTAAAGTTGTATATTGGCATGGTGAACTTTTTGGCTTACTCCCTCCAGCTAAATTGTTGAATGTGATTATTACTAACTACCTCTTTCAACTTGAGTGATCTAGGTCAGCTATCTTCCAGTTCTTTAATTATATGGTTCTAAAATTATCTCTTTTATATCTGTCTGACTTCCTCAAACATTATTTACCTATTTTCCCAAAAAGAACCTTCCAGTATTTGTGAAACAATGCCTCTTTTAGCCACAACACTTAACATGACTAATGGAAGGCTGCCCAGTCATAAATAACATACATGTGATTATTCTAAGTAAGTTGGAATTTCTGGTGTAAAACATTTGATGCTTGCAGCAATCAGAACACCAGTCACCATTGTAAGGAGTTGTAAGAATGGGAACAGCTGCTGCCACTCCTATTGTCCAGGGGGGCAGAAACTGCTTCTTGTGTCTCCAGGTATTTGTCCCATTCTCACACTTTTTCCATTAAATAATATAAATAACACTGATACAGTTCAGAAATGCTTCATGCATTTTTTAATACAGAATTAGAATGGTTGCATGTACACATGTGCATGGGTTTGTATCTGTTTGTTTATAGACATGCTCACCTTGAAGAATTTTCAGCAAACGTTTTTCCTGGTTGTTTAGACCCTATGGCTAGGGAAGGAAATTACACACAAATTGGTTTAAGTGATCAGAAATTGGTTTAAACCTGTAACAGAACAGACATTCAGTCCACATAAACCAGTTTGAAAATGGCTGAAATAGGTTGGAGATAAACCTGGTTGAATGTAGTATCAGACTTAACTGACCTGGGTCTAACTGGTTTATGCAATGTCTGTCCCAGACCCCTTGCTGGTTTAACTTAAACCAGAGTCCTCCAGCATCCCAGATGCTTTGCAGCCCTGGATGGGGCTCTCTGCTCCAGAGAGCAGGGCTAGCCCTACCCCGCTGCCCCCTAGCTGGAGCTTCAGCAGAGACTCGCAGGCACAGGAGTATCTGCCTGGCTTCCCC
>NW_005842047.1:571525-580117 GCF_000455745.1 Alligator sinensis
TCCCTCCCCTCTCCCACAGCTCGGATCATAGCCAGCATGTGGTACGCTAGCTAATGCTGAGAGGTGTCTGTATAAGACAGACAGGACAGTGTCTGCTTAGGGCTTTTTGGAGCTAATCAACAGGTAGCTGGTAATGTCCCTCTGTTCCTTCCTTGGAAAAAGTTGTTTAAGAAGAGATTGAACTAATAAGGGAGGCTTTTGTTTTCTCGATAAGGTGCTAAAAGCTTTGTTATCAATTCCCTGCTGGCTCCCTTGCTGGTCAGGAGCAGCGGGGGAGGAGGGGAGGGACCCCTCCCTATTCAGAACATCCTGCTGGGAACTGGCCACAGCCCCCCTCAGCTCAACACTGAGGAAGGGAAGGGAGGGCTGCTCTAATGCCCTCTGGCTTTTAGCCTGCACCACTTCAGGCTTCTGCCTACATTTCTTCAGTCCAGAGGGGATGTCTGTGTGATTACAAACCAGTTCAGCCCTGCCAGGTTAGACCAACTTGCAAAGATTGAATCAATTCAGGCTCGGGCTTTTTTAATGTCTGTTCCTAGCCTGGAAGTTCAGTGCACATAAATGGTTTTCAAAATGGCCAAAACTGGGTTAGGATAAATCTGGATGGATGTAGTATCAGGCTTAACTGATTTATGTTAAATAAGTTTATTGAACTTCTGTCCCAGATCACGTCCAAATTCAAGTTAACTCACAGTCCCCTGGCATCCCAGGGTGTTCTTGCACCTCCCTTTGCATGGTGGGCAAGCTAGCCCTGGCCTAAGCTGCCTGCTCCAGCCAAGCAGGCAGTCATGCTCTGGTGTCCCCTGGCTTCTGGTCTGGGCCACTGCAGGCAAGTGGCTGCATTTCCAGAATCAAAAGTGAATGTCTGTACACTTGTTTATCAGTTCAATTTACGCAGCTTAGACTATCTGGGAAAGGTTGAATCGATTCAGCCTTGAGCTTTTTGATTGTTTGTACTTAGCCTATACGGTCAGGCAAGAATAAATCTCTGATATCAAAAGGAATGGACACGGATCCTTGGAAATGATTTCTGTAAATTAGTTCTGCTGAGAAGCAGGGCTTATTAGCGAAGTTGTTGTGCTGTACTAACATGACTCTAGTGATTCTAGCTTCAGACCTAGAGTATGCAGAAACAGCTTTCGGCATTGTGCCATGTTGTGCCTATTAGACGCACATTTAGCTGTTCTGGTGCTAGATAAGTTAACTAAATGGCTGCGGGCGCATCTGCATGTGACGCTATGGCGACACAGTGTTGGCGAGCACAAACCATGAAGCCTATGCTACGTCACCATAGCAATGAGCTACCTCACTATAGTGTATCACTACGGCAATGTAGCATCTAAAAAGAACCGTGCACTGCCAGGACAGCACAGTAATGGCCATTATTGCATTGTCATTTAGTACTTCCTAAAACGAGAACTAAATGACAGCGCAGTAACAACTGTGCTATGGGTGGGGGCAAATGGCCAGTCTCTAGGATGTAGAAGGGGTGTTGGCGTTCAATAGTTTTATAAAATAAAACCATCCCAGTCATATAATAAATTAGAATTGAAATATGTAGGTTTGTTCATGATTTATCCTTTTAAAATGCTGAAAATCGCTTGTCTTTTGCATCATTCTTTTTAGTTGCAGCTTATCCTTAAGGGTGTCTTTTTGTATTGCTATTCCATTATTCCATTGCAGAAATAGTTCTTGGTCTTGCCCCAAACCCTACATACTAAGGTATGCACCCTTACATTGTAAATAAATCAGAATAAAAGTATAAACTTCCTTCTATCAGATGCTGCAGGGGTAGGAGGAAATACCTTTAATCGCTTCCAACCGCTCAACCAGTTTTCAGAATGTAAGCTTTATTCTTAGTAGGATTACTTGAATAGCATTTGGGAACCAATCAGGAAACTTCAGTTATATAATACAAATAACTACATGTCACAGCTTGAACAGCACCTATCATTCAAAGCCAAAGCCAGATTTCCTAGCCTTTCAGAGGAGAGAAGTTTCCTTCAGATGTTGTTTCAAAATCCCTTGGTTAAGATTCCAGGAAGAATTTGATGTTTAATGCAAACCAAACATTTACAGTGTATATATGTTTTTTACATATTGCATTTTGGGAGCTGGTTGAACTGTAAAAAGCCTCAATTTTTCCCTTTTTTTCTGATGTTTCCTTTCCAAGGGTTCTAATAACCGGGTCTAAATGCTGTACTGTGCAATACCTCTTTTCTTCAGCCTGCAAGTTTCATTCAGGCAAACCTTTCTGGCAGCCTTTACTCATTCTAAACTTCCTTCATGTAGCCAGCTTATGCTTGTTGTCTTGCAGACCTTTTTTTTTTTTTTTTTACCATCATCTTTGGATTCATTGGTAATCAGCCAAGCTGTTTCCAGTTATACAGTAGGTCCCATACACAGTCCTAGTTATGCCTGGGCCGTAATGCCTGGGCAGTTGGCATTTTTGGCCTAAATCCACAAACTGGTGTTAGAGCTATACATCCACATATGCAAACCATTCCTGTAAGAGGCAGAAATGAAATTCTTCATCTCTCCTATGCAATGGAAATGAATGCATTCCACCTAGATGGTATTTGTGCCTTTTCCCTGTAAATAACCACTATGTTAATAATAGCTGTCAAAAAAAAAAGAATAATTCACATGTTCTTTCTAGTGATAGGAGGTACATTATCCCCACCTCCTTGCAATCCTAGTTCTGTTTTGCAACTACACTAAGTGCAGTAAAGCTTTTCACTTTGAGTATGACATTCTTTTATTTTTAACTTGTTAAATCACATATTAAAATTCTGTCTTTATATTTTTAATAGAAGTACTTTCATTTGTTTGACACAGAATAATGGTTCACACGTTTTTTGTTTTGTTTTTTAAATCCTTTTTTTGGTCCATCATTGTTTACTTTGTAAAACCACTAAAGCATTTCAAGGAAGTTGAAATTTTCCCTGAAGCCTACTTGCTGAGCCTTATTTATCTGGCCCTTTGTAGTTTTTGTGTTATGTTTCCAAAGCAGAAGACTGTACGCATATTTGCTGACTTTCCAAATATTGGACAGGAATTAAAAACATGTCTATATTACATCCCTGTTAAGCCTTGGACCATAACCGAGAAGCAAGCCCTGTCTATTGACTTATGCTCTGCCAAGTTGGTGATGTACAATTAGAGGCAGCATGGACAGTTTTAAAGAGATCTCAAGTGGGTATCTCTATACTACTCTCCAATAGCAGAGCGTGAGAGCAGAGCTGAGGCAGTTGTTCGGCTTGCCTCTGAGGCAGCCCACTGGCTCATTGGAGGACTTTGGCATATGGAGACCTTGAGCAAGTGAGAATTATTTGCTGGTGATGGACCCAGGTTTAGCAGGGAGCTAGTACAGACATGGCCCGAGTGTCTATATCAGTCGTTCTATGAAAGAATGAATACAGAGCTTTCTCAAGTTCTAAAATTAACACGACTATGCATAATCAGATCTGGTATGGAAGTACTGGTATGAAACTGTGTTTCAGCTATTCAGGCTATTCTTGCATGAAAGGCAAGGGAGCTTTGTGATATCTTTTATGACATCAACTGCCCTTCTTCAGATCACCTGACTTAAAAGGGAGGAACAAAGGAAGGGCCCTTGATGCCCAACAACTCGTTCAACAGCTCTCCCAATTATACAGTTGGTTCAATTAAAAAAAAAATCACAAAATCATCGCCTCTTATATGTTTCCTGGACCATTACAGCTACAGCACCTATCTACTTATGCACCGTACTTTATTCCATTCAGATTTTGCAATAGAGAATTTCTGTTTTGATTTTGTTCTATTTTTACATCTGACTATATTCATACGCGCACAATTCCAAGAAATGCACAATCGTATACTATTTATTTAGAACTGACAAAAATGGGTGAAGAACGGAGAACCAAAGTTCAGGTCTGACAGTAATTACAGTAATAGTCAAGCCACACCTGACATGGCATGTGAATTATATATGATTTATGGTCAAAACGTTCAAAACTGGTTGCCCAAAGTGAGACTCCTAAATATATTTATATATATGATTTATATATTTAGATGTATACACATGGAAATAGACTGAATTTTTAGAAGCTGCTTAACACCTGGTGTGACTTCTAATAGATGTATAAATATGGATTTAAGACATTAAATTTTAACCCCTAACACTTAGGAGCCTGGACTCCTAGTGTATCCCTGAGTCCCAGATAAGTACAGTGCATGAGGAGAATCAGCATTTAAAAATGGAGTCCACAAAAGCCAGAACATTTTGTTAGCTGGCAGGAAATGCTGAGGAGCTTGATGATTAAGTTTGGGCTGAAGGGATCCTTCACCTGGGGTCCATAGTTTTGAATCCTCTCTTTGAGTTGAGCACTTAGCTATGCCTTTTCCTTGCAAAACATGGCTGGAGGAGGAAAAAAGAGGTGCTATTGGCATCTCCTCTTTTCCTAATGGTATAGTGGTTCAAGTGTCCTCAAGTAAATTAGGGATTTGAGCCTGTCTCTCCCACATACAGGTGCACATGGTAAGCCATTGGTTCTCTAGTTTCTGAGGTCCAAGATTCTCAAGGCACCCTCAGAAAATTCCAGCTCCTAATTTTCACTTTTTTTTTTTTTTTTTAAACTACAAGTGATAAGTACTTAGCTGCTAGCTGCCTGAGACTATCAAAACTTAAACGGTTGCAGTTATACCCAGGAGCACACATGTAGGTGCTCTGGGACCTTTACTGACACAGACTAAGGCTTCTAGTGACTTTAAGGGCATTTATACACATACTTTTTCATCCCACAATGTGCCAGAGATCCACTGCTTTGGAGCAGACTCGATGAATTGAGTCTGCTCCACACAAGGTGAGGTGAACTGCGCTGCGCAGTGTGCAATTGTATACGTGGTGAAATGCGCATCAGTACACAGGAAATGGTGGCAGTGCACTTTTGAACTAAAGCACCTCCAATGTGTTTTAGTTGAAAAGTGCGCTGCTGCCATTTTCTCAGTGCTGACATGCATTTCACCACTTATACAACTTCAAGCGTCACAGCACTGCAACGCGTGCTTATGTAAAAATGCCCTTAGTGTCTAATTGCACCTGTACAGTGTTTAGATCCTTAAAACCTCTAATCAATTGTTGCCAATCCTAGAGGTGCCTAAATTGGCAGTTATGTACTTAAGTCCTTCTGTGAACATACCCTATGTTCCCTGGCAATGTATAATCTGTCATTCTTTTTCAGGAAGCCACTTTGTAGGTATTCTGCAGAGTTTCTAGTCCTTGAAGTGGTGTAAGAAGTTAATTTGGATTCCTCTAGATTAATTCCCAAACACAGAGGTAAAACCAACCAAGTTCATATAGACCAAGACTATTTTATTTGTGAGGTTTTTTCCTAACTGTAAGCATCCCATTACTTGTATGTGACGGAGCTCTAATTAGCATGTGCACGTTTGCTGGTCTCTGCCTCACATGTATTTAGCATCCCCACATTTCAAAATGGCAGCAAGGGTGCTTTAACTAAAGCTTGTCGAATGCTATTTAACTAAAGCTCGCCACCATTTTGAAGTGTGGGACGTTGAATATATGTGATGCTGCAGGTGCTTTAATTAGAGCAGCTCTCAGAGCTGCTCTAATTAAAGCCCCCCATGCTCCACCCCAGAGCACACGTATAGACACTTGAAGATTTGAGGTTTCCTTTGTTCCTATGCATCTTAGTCTTAGATCTTCAAAGATCTCCCCCTCCCCCCCCCACCCCCCGATGAGTTTGTAGATGGCCACATGATCACCTCTCAGCCTTCTCTTGTGGAGGCTGAAGAGATTCAGGTCCCTCAAATTGGCCCTCGTAGGGTTTTTCCTGTAGGCCATTAACCAGATGGGTGGTCCTCCTCTGAACCCTTTCCAGGTAATCAACATCCTTCTTGAAGTACAGTGCCCAAAACTGGATGCAGTACTCCAACTGTGGCCTGACCAATGCTGCATAGAGAGGAAGTATCACCTCCTTAGACCTGTTTGTGATGCATCTATTTGTACAAGAAAGAGTGCAGTTAGTTTTACTTATTACTTCATCACATCGGCGATTTCATGTTCATTTTGGAGTCGGCTACACCCCACAATCTGCTCCTCGCATGCCCCTGTCTGTAAAACAATCACCTGTCACAAGGACATGGAGACAGCAGATTGCAGCTCTGCCCTGGGCCCCAGCCTTTCACTGTCATTGCCCCATGATCCCAATCCCTAGCCCCACCTGCCCATCCCACTCACGGCTGTAGTTCCTTGCCCACCCATGGCCCAATCCCAGTTGCCTGGCCACATGCTCTGCCCGCATGAGTCCCACCCTCGGTGGTGAGTGTGGGGCAGACAGGCTGCGGTGCCTGGGCAGCAGGGCAGGGTCCAGCAGTGGCAGTCAAAAGGAACCATTGCTGGGGCTGCCAAGAAATGGAGTCCAGATGCTGCACTGCCCCAGCCCTGCTGCACACCTGGGGGTGGCAGTACCAGTTGCATGCACCTTGACCTGGACTGTCCCTTGCACCTGGGCTGGGCAGGACCAGGGAACCCACTGCAGACTGGAAAATATGCCTTGGCAGGCTGGATCTGGCCAGTAGGGTGGATCTGGTCGGTAGGCTGTATTTTGCACATTCCTGGTTTAAGGTGATTGCCAAAAGGTGAGGCTGTCTTACTTCATAGTTATGAAGAGTGCTTGTGTAAGGAAAGGATGTTGAGGTGATTGCCTGGGGTTGGTCAGGTTTTCAGAAAGAGCTTACAGATTAACAGGGATCCTGGTTTTCTGTTTCCCATGGTTTTCTCTGTTTTTCCATGGATTTCCCTTTTTTATTCGAGAAAACAGATGTCTCTTTTTAGCAGAGAAACCCATGGATTCTCTGCTTTTGCAAAGAGCTCTGCAGGCTGGTTGAGCTCCAGCCGTGCCTGGAGGGTGAAGGGTGAGGCCTGAAACTGTCAGCCAATGGCTCCACCCAGTTCAGCTTCACTCTTTACTCCTGGAGCCTGAGGTAAGAGGGGCTTGCAGGGGGCTGGGGGGTTGCAGGTCATGGCTGGGGGGGGGCACCGGCAGGGCTGGGGGGAACCAGTCGCAGGCTCCGGCCCCACCTGAGCAGGCAGCATAAGTGGGGGAGCCAGCTCCATGCTGCTTCTGCTGCAGCTGCCTGCTGCTGGGGGCAGGGAGTTGCAGACTTGGGTCCCTGGCCCCATAGACCTGGCAGCTGGGGACCCCCTCCAGCAGGGCTGGGGGTCAGGGACTGTGGGTGGGGGCAAGAGGCACGAGTAGGGTGGGGGGGCTGTTGTGGGGGCAGTGAGGGGCACCAGCAGGGCTGGGGGAGCTGCAGGGGGCTTTTTCATTTTAATAACAGATTTTGGAGTTTTTGTCAGAGAATTTGTGATTTTTTTTTTTTTTTAATCAGAGCAAACCAGGATCCCTGCAGGTAAATGAGCCCAGTTCTTTTTTCTATCAACTGTACCTAGTGGAAGGGTTATGCATGCATAACCTATGCATGATAGATTACATACAAACCAGTATTGATAATCTGCTGTTATGATTCCATCAGTGAACTAGATGAAAGGAACCACCCAGAATCATATCTGTCTTGCTTTCGGTTTGACAGAGTGAATGCTATAAAAGATATGGAGTTAATCTAATAAAAAGGTGTTAGAAAAGAGTTCTTGTGTAGCATGCCTGTATTGCCTACAGTACACAAAATGCTTATACAATGCATACAATCCCCATTTAGCACTGTTCTACTCTAAGTCTCATGCTTTTTAAGTACTGATTTTCAAATGAAACAGCAGTCTGGCATTAATTTCTTTGTCTCACAATTCATCAGTGAGTTCAAAGCCTTCATGTGTTAAAAGCATCTAGTATCTAAACCAGAGAAAAAGAAAACATAGAACAGTAGCAGCAATAGGTGTAGAGTGTGTATTTATACTGTAGTAGAAGAGGAAACTTGTTTCAGAGACTAAAGAAATGTCTTCCAACCTGTGGCCCGCAGCAGGCCAACTGCCCATTGGATATACCGATGAGGCAGCAAAATGAAACAAAACTCTATCACAATGTAGTGATGAAACAGTAATTGAGCAGTGAAGATGAAATCAATTTGATTCTTATGCTTCTGGTTATAATTACTAAAAACTTTGGACCGGTTGATGTTGTCTCTTGGCTTGCATTCTGTCCTGTGTACAAAAGGAACTTAGCTGTGTGACACTCTGATCCTGGCCTCTGTTTTCCAGGCTCTGTGGCTGCGAGCATGAAATAAAGCATGGGCGGCTTGTGCAGGGGGGCATGTGTCCCCCCTGCCCCTCTCCCCCTCGAGATTGGCCATTGCTGCTGGCTTCTTCAGGCAGTCACCACTCGCCACCCCCCACGCCGCTGACACCACCTCCAGCCCCAGCTTGCCACACCCTGCCCCGCCACTTGCTGACATTGCTGCTGGCTTCTGTGGATGGGCACCACCTGCTGCTGCCGCTGCCCGCTTCTGTGGGCAAGCGCCACTCCTAACTCCCCCCTCCCCCTGCTACTGTTAGCTTCTGTGGGCAGTTGGTACTCGCCACCCCATCACCGACACTGCTGCCCACAAATTGTGCCCCCCACCCCCCCCCCC
>NW_005842047.1:580127-581631 GCF_000455745.1 Alligator sinensis
TTGTTCATGAAATAAAGTGGCCCTAACCTGCTTTAAACACAGCACAGCAGTAATCAATCAGCAGCAGTTGGACCATAGGAACACAAAGACTTTTTCATCAGGTCTAGGGACAGACATTCAAAAAGCCTGAGCCTGAATTGATTCAATCTATGCAGGTTAGTCTAACCTGGCTAAGCTAAATCAGTTTGTAACTCAGACAGACATCCCAGAAATACAGGCATATGCCTGGAGTGGCTCAGGCTCGAAGCCAGGGGGGTGCTAGAGCCCTCCCTCCCCTTCTACGGGGAGCTGAGGGGGGTGTGGTCAGTCCCTGGTAGGACTGTGTTTAGGGAGGGGTCTCTCCCCCCTGTTGATAACAGAGCATTTATTAGCTCTATTATCAGCATTTAAAACTCCATCAGAAAACAAAGCCTCACTCATCACAAGCGCTTCTCAAGCAGCTTTTTGCAAAGGAAGGAATGCAGGGGCTGTTGATTACCTGCAAGAAGCCCTAAGGGGACACTGCCCTATCTGCCTTAAACAGCATTAGCTAGCAGACCACATGCTGGCTATAGTCTGTGCTGTGGGAGAGATGAAGAAGCAGCAAGCCAGGGGGGGGCACGTTGAAGAGCAGAGGGGATGGGTGGGGAGGGGCAAGGCCAGCTCAGTTGTGGATCAGAGAGCCCTGCCCAGCTCAGAGCATGCTGGGATGCTGGGGTGTTTGGTTTATCTTAAATCAGTAAAGGGTCTGGGACAGACATTGCATAAACTGGGTTGACTGAAATCAGTTAAGTCTGATACTACATTGAACTAGGTTTATCTCAAACCCATTTCAGCCATTTTCAAACTGGTTTATGTGCACTAAATATCTGTTCTGTTACAGGTTTAAACCAGTTTCTGATCACTTAAACCAGTTTATGTGTAATGTCTGCCCCTAGCCCAGATGCCTTCCAGATACATATTCATTTCCTGTCTATGTGGGTAGCAGGGAATTCAGGTACATAAGACCCCCTACATCAACTCTCTTCCACACAGCAGCCCAACTTTTCTGGCAGTGTGCCACAAGTTAAGTCCTGCCTTCTGCCTAATCTTCTGCTCTGCTTCCCTCCCAATCTTTCATGTTTCAGACACAGTGACTGCCTATCCCACTTCCTCGCACACAGCATTCATAGGTTTGCCACCCCTGCATTGGGGTATCCTTCTCAGGATAGAATATCTCTTTTGTAGCTAGAAGTGTGAGCATCTGCTGTGGCATAGATAAGGCTTGGTTAGAACTGGATGGAAAATGGTGGTTTTTTTCCATTGGATATTTTGAAATTTTGGTGAAAAATCAAGGCGGAAAAATGCTGGCAGAAAACTGATTTTTTTTTTTCTGTAACACAGGCCATCCATACCCCCAAAAGTTGAGTGTTTTAGCTTGGAAGCAGGACAGAGTGCCTCACAGGCATCATAACTCAGATGCCTCAATCTCACACTCTTCTATGGGCTTCCTGATTGGAACACATTTCTCATGACACAGCAGTCA
>NW_005842047.1:581641-588763 GCF_000455745.1 Alligator sinensis
TGAGCAGCTGCAGTCCTGATGGGAAACCTGGCTCACTGAAGAGCATGAGGGCCTGAGGCAGTACATCCACAGATGTTTCTAAATCAAAATAGCTGGTCTTTAGAATGTTTGGTTTTTCTGTAGAAGGAAATTTTTTTAAAAAATCACAGAAACAAGACACTTTGAGCAACTTTTTAACTGGAGCCTGGATTGTATGCCAAACTATTGCTTTTTTATGGAAAACTTTTGATATGTACTTGTTGGTCTGATTTCTCCTCCCCCTTTTCCCCTCCCCCAGCTTTTGTACCTGTGAAAGCAGACTATGAAATGCTATAAATACTGTATTATTATAGAATCATAGAATTTGGTATACTTGTTTTGTATGGATGAAGTAAGGGGAACAAAGGAAAACCAGGCCTGTTATTGTCAGTGCCTGACAAGTTGTATAAATCGATTTGGTAGATATTGTCAAAAGTATCAATAACATTCCTGCAGTCATGCAGGGGTTGGACCATAATGACCCTTGAGGTCCTTTCCAACCCTATGATTCTGTAATACCTCATTCTCCAGGTTAAGAAGCCTGAATCACAATGCATGAACATAAATAATTCAGAATATACATCAATTCCCATATGCCAATCTTATGTCTCTACTTCAAGAAGATGATCAAATTTACATACCGACACTATAGGGAAGAGGGAATGACTCTATGTGGTTTTCAAAACCATGTGATTTAGGATCTCAGTGGGCTGCGCACACATTGAAAACAGCAGTTGGACTGATTGAGAACCCTGGCACACTCGCAGCTGAATCACAAGACTGATGTAAAGTCTTGCCATGAATAGAGTGAAATGTAATATTAGAGAGAATTCAAACCACTTTTGCACAAGTTTTACCAAGCACCAAGGTCTGTGTATTGGACATCCAGTCAATATGCTTGCTGCAAATGGAGCTGTCAAAATCATTAAACAACTGATGAGTAAAAACTATTTTTCAATGGGAATGTGGCTGAAGATCATCTCAGTTCTTTTGGCTGTGTGGCTAACTTTAAAAACAGATAAGTCAGATGAGTCAGGATTCTGGAAAAAAAAATGGCAAGCTCTAAGGTTATGCATTTAGACTGGAAAAAGACTGACATTCCATTCAGAATACAGCAACCTATTAATGGATGTTTCCTAATTGTAAATTCTTTTTGCTAGCAGTTTTGGTGAACTTAGTGGTGAATTCTTTAGGTGGGACAGAGGGGGAGATTGGAAACAGAAACAAGAGGTATGGTGTCATATAGGTAGCAAGAGACTGTTCTGGACAGAGGGTATCATAAATGAAGAGAAGAAGGCACAAATATGGGCAAATGACATAAAGGGACAAGAAAGAAAACAGATGGGGTGAGAGGGTGAGGATGAAATGAAAGCAGAGGGAGGCGTGGGTGAAACCGAAATAAATGTATTGTAAAAAAACAAAGGAGGGAAGGAAGGGTGGAGCCATGTTTAGAGTAGCAGAATAGGCAAGTGACTTCAGCAATGGTGTCTCAAATGGACTAGAAAGGGAAAAGAGAATAAGAAAAATGGAGAAATGAAGGCAAGAGGTGACTGCCATAGGTAAAAGGGTTTTAATGGGGGTTGGAGTGGATTCTAAAAGCAGCAGCAGATTAGGTGGAACTGAACTAATGTTCCTATAGAAATTTTGCTGAGATTAATTAAAGCTAAAGTTTTTAAGATTAATTTTGGGTGGAAAAAAACCAGGGAGCACATTTAAATTTTATTCGTATACAGAATCCTTTTACTTTAGTTTATTGAAGGTATTTAAAAAAAATACCCCTGGAGGCTTCTCCGTTTCACTTGGCTTTGATGTCAAACGAAATGTCCAAGCCAGAAAAAAAAACAGCAGCCAGGTGGCAAGTCTATTCACCACCTAGTTAGTGGTGGAAAATATTGAATGATCAAATGAAAGTGTCTTAAAATAACATGAATGCTGAGACAGAAAAATCTGCCAAAGCAAGGAATTTCTGAGTTAAAGGAAACTCACCGTTCCGCTGTCCAGTCCCTCTAGAAGACTTCACAATTCAGCAGAATGCTGTGTAACAGCTACAGTGGTAGTGTAATTTTAACATAACTTTAGTGTTTTAAAGTAAGAAGAAACTTTAAAAAAATATTTTGGTCTGTAAAGCACTTGTGCTCACATACTCCTTAGGGGACGGGGAAAAAAACATTAAAAAATTATCTCTCTCTTGTGTTTAGTGTGGATCAGCAGTCTCCAAATTCTGTACCCAATAAAGTTGAGAAGAATTCTTTCCACCATTTTTTATTTTAAAAATAATCCCTATAAGGTACAGCATACAGTAGGAGGTGCTTTGATAGCCTCTTTTCTGGAGGATTTAAGCCAAAACAACAGCAAAAAATCCCTTTGAAATAAAGAGACTTCAAATTCCAAACTGAAGCTATAAGTGACACATCAACTATGAAGCCTTGTCAGCCTGTAAGAACAAAAGGGACGTGGTTATTTTTATTATAACCCTGCGTGACTCCCCCTCTCACCCCCCTCCATACAACCTGAAAAGGGCCATCTGGTTGAAATCTCACCTCTAACCTCACTTTCTATGTCTAGTGTGTATTCATGAACTGGGAACGTAACAGATTCCTGCTAATAAAGAGAGCTGTGTTTAAAACCTTTTAGGTTTTAGAAAATACTCCAAATAAATCTGCTGGGAACTTTAATATTTCAGTGGCAGAAAGTAAATTTATTATTTTGCTTTTTATTAAATAAGTAGGCAGTGTGGCCAGGACTTAAACAAAAAAAAAAGCCTAAAGTTTGACTTAAAGGTGACCACGTAGGAGATATTGGGGACTCACCCTTGTTTAAAAAAATATATCAGGTCCCCCATGTAGCTGTGTAAATACCAGCTTAGGCAAAATACACATGTATATGACAATGTCTGCTGGGCCTTATTACATCTGTTGGTTATATAGGTGCATACAGTGTATAATTACACTGAAGATCACAGAGCTGCACCAGCAGTAGTTCAGTAAGAGAATCAGTCTCAAAGTATGTTCCCGTTTTCAGAAACACTTGCTTAGGCATATACTTAAATACAGTTATCATGTTTATACATGGGCTTTTCTGAAAGGGGGGTTAAATGTAGAGCAAGTAATGAAATTGGTAGCTGAATAGATGTTTTGAAGAGAAGTTTCAAGAGAAAAAGGAAATAAATGGCTCCAAACTTTTCAAGGAGATGGAAAGGAGTACTTGGATTGTTTTGGGTTGGGCCATTGTAGAGATGGAAACTGTCCATAGGCTCAGATATGCATCTGAGCTGAAAATGTGACCTTTTGGTCCCATAATGGAACATTTTGACATGACTGCTTGAGAAAATATTTGAAGTTTAGTTTTCATTATGATCTGGACTGGAATTGAATTTTGAAACCTCAAAACTTGAACAAAAAGGGGACCAGACTTGATTTTTTCAGGTCCTTTCTGGTCCTTTGATTCTATGATTCTATAAAACTTGTATTCTGGCAGGCTCCACAAAAAATACAAGTCCAATGTTAGTATGTTGAACCCACCTATAATATATTGAAAAATGAAAAAACACAAGGCATCACATGTGCATCAAAAACAAATATGCCATTTGTAAAGCAATGTAAGTTGCACATGTGAAGAGTAAAAACTATGAACTTCAGTAAGAAGTATGAACTTCACACATTCACCAAATCCTAATTTGTAGGATCTGTTTCCCCTTCCCGTGATCTTTTTCAGGACTTCAACTGTCTTTGTTCTGTCTCTGTAGATGCCCAATGCCCAATACAGTGAGGTCCCATTCTGTGAGTAGGGATCTTAAGCACCATCACAATCACAAATAATAATAATGTAGTAGTACTACTGCAAACTTCTAAAACAATTCAGAGAAGAGACTAAGCTACTTTGCCATACTTTTTGGCATCAGTTCCTATCTGAAATGTTGTATTTGCCTCTTGGTAAATAAGTACAAACCAAACTGTCTGTCTGTCTGTCTGTCAGAAGGTTGCTTTATATAGTAGATGTCTAATTTCTTACTTGGGTGGGTGGGTGAGTGTGCTCCTTCCAGTTCACAACCTTAGGTACATTTAACTGTTTAAATACTAAGTCAGATTAAGTTGTTTTTACCAAGATATTCTTCTAGGAGGTTTCTTCGACAGATAAAAAGCTGATTTACTATCAATCCAACTGAAAGCTGGTTTCTCAGTGAATTCTCAAACCATGACTTACTGAGTCCAGCTTATGTTATCAGAGTTATGGATCTCCCTTATTTAGAATGGGCTACTCCCATTAGTGGAAATATGCAATTATTACTTTTCTTATATGCACAAGAGGACAGATTTTCAGTGTCTGGGGAAGTTCTGGTTACAGTGGAAGTAAAGAGAGCATAGTGCAGCATTGAAATTTTGGCATAATAGAACAGGGGTTTTCAACCTTTTTTAATAAATGTACCCCCAGGGGAGGGGGGTGGCGAGCAGCCGGGGGGGGGGGTGGGGTGGGGCCAGACGTGGAGCAGCGGCAGTGTGGGGTGGTGGGTAGCGGCAGTGGCTGAGGCATGCAAGCTCCCCCCCTCCCCATGGCAGGTTGGGTGGCACCTGTGTGACCCACAAAGGGGTGCGACTGCTCTCACCCCTTTCCCCACCGGCGCTGCTCATGGGAGGCAACGGTGCAGGGTGGTGGATGGAGGCACTCTGTCACCTCTTGCCCGTGTGTAACCCCTAGGACCTTCCCAAGCGCCCCCAGGGGCATACGCATCCCCAGTTGACAACCCCTGTAATAGAACATTCTGTACTAAAAGTGGACAAAGTTAGCTTGACTTGGCTTTCATTGTACTGGATCTTGATGCTCCTACTGTTTCAGGTACCAATGGGGGAAAAAAATCGTATTGGCTACATAGTCATATTGCCATAATGTAAAGCCTCACAAGTTTCACAATAGTGGATCATCATGGATCTGTCCCAGTTTTCTGATATTGACGTACTGTGTGAGCCTAAGTCGTTTCTAGTTTTTGTGCCTCTTTCTTCAGAGCCCTTTTCCATCATCTCTGTTTAGACTGGTGCTGGGATTGTCTTTAGCTGTATGTAAGGAAGAAGTAGGCTATCACATACAAGAGCTTATGCCTCTGAACCAGTTAGTATGGAGTCAGGCAAAAGCAGGGTCAGATTAGCCCTTTAGTGGGCCGTAAGCAAACAAACTTGTGGGTCCCGGACCAGCCAAGACCTCCGTCCCCACCCCGGTGCTGCTGCCCATGGGGAGCAGGGCTCAGAGCCACCACTAGGAAGCAGCCATCATGGTAGTGAGGCCAACGGAGGGGAGGGGAAGGAAAGGGAGGTGGACAGGGCCACTCATGCTGGTGCTGTGGAAAGAAGAACCAGGCCCCCCTTGCAGCTCAGGGCCCTAGGCATACGTCTAGTTTGCCTATGTGTTAATCCAGCCCTGCATAGAAGACAGCACAGGGTGGCACTTTAGAGGCTACCAGGGCCAAGCATCTTTCTAATTGTAGCTGCTGATAAGTGCTTACGAGCCCAAATGGTCTCCCATATTAACTGATGCTTCTAGACACTACAGTAATGCAAAAACCTAACAATATTTTTGTTTTTGGATATGAGTCCATTCATTCTAATATATATGTTATATTATATACATATACATTTTTACTTAGATAATCTCCAACAGATTATCCTGTCCAAAGATTTTTTTTTCCCACCAGGGTGTAAGAGAGGACTTTGTATTATTGCCCAGAATTTGGGCCACAGAGAATAAAGCACCACCCTGCTCCAATTTCAATAATTTGAATGCTATTACCCCACTACCATGACAATCCATGAGATCACTAGAACCTTCCTAGTAGTTTTACATCACTGCACTGGACCTAATAGTCTCCACCAGTTCCTTCATAAAGGAGGTGACATTAAGAGTAGACAAGTGAGAGGATAGATGCAATTTTTAGAGACTAAGATGTCTGCAGACTTCTGTTTGTATCTTTCTTTGCCAGTTCAAAGAAGTAGGAAAAGGCTTAAATTCCTTTGATTTCAGTGAGGCAAATGTTAAAATACTCAGGAAGGTGCCTTCAGAACTACTCCTATGCATGCTTGAAATATCTTTAAATAAAGATTGGAAGTTTGGGGAAAATCCAGTTAAAAGTAAGGTAAACAGAACAATCTGGCCTGTATTGCAACCGCAGGGTCAGATCCATTGCTACGTAACCAGTTAAAACTCTTACGCATAAACAAGGTATCTCAATGTCCTGGAGAATTTAGTTTATAAATGTGCTGAGGAGGTTATGCCTATGCTAGGTTTAATTCAAGAAGGCTGAACTGTGTGTGGTTGCAGGTGCTCAGCTGATGTTTTGTAAAATCAAGGGCGCCCCATATTCCTTTACAGCAGCTGTTTAAAAACAGAAGAACTAATTAGGTAGCTGTTCTTTCCAGAACATGCAGAGCACAAAGTACGCATTAGGAGAACTAGTCTGTAGTAGCACAGCCCGTCTGAAGGATTGATAGATATCAATACTTTTTTGGATGTGTACCAAAATCCAATCTTGGGAAACATGCAAGGCAGGGAGGCAAAAGGTTATGAAACATTTCAAACTTACTAGAATGTAGCTCTCAAGGAAGGGTCATGTATTTATAGTCAGACAGTTATTACTTGTATAATAGAATGCACAGTGAATCATGCACTAAATAGCATATGTGTTGTAAAAAATTGGTTGCCACTTGGAAATGTATTGCATACCATGACCACTTTGCCATGTCTGACATGGAGGATCATTTGTATTTCAATCTGCTAGCATATACCAAACTGCAAAATCAGGGGCTAAAATAACAGAATATGACCAATTCCTTACCTGGAAGCTTTAGACCTGACCAAAATGAATCATCACCATAATGGTGACATTCAGCAGTGAGAGTCCTCCTAGGAGGGCATCATAAAGCAGTCGCACAGAACATTTGCAGAATTGGGCTAGGGAGAGACATTAAAAAGCTTGAGCCTGAACTGATTTAATCTTTGCAGGTTAGTTTAACCTGCAGAGCTTGAACTGATTTGGAGGTGGATGGACATTTACTTTTAAATCAAGAAATGCAGGCACATGCCTGCAGTGGCTCAGGCTAGAAGCTGGGGGGCGGGGGG
>NW_005842047.1:598480-616924 GCF_000455745.1 Alligator sinensis
GGGGGGGGCATGGTCAGGCCCCAGCCATACACTCTGATTACAAAGGGGTGTAAACCCCCACCATGCCTGCACAGTCACAGGTTTTTGCCGGCTTGCAGCTGAAGGGGTGGGAGTGTTGCCACACCCTAGCTCCCTTCTAGCACTCTGAGGCAAAGCGGGGGTGTGCAATGCATGCATCTTTTGATGATACTGAGCATTTCAATCTCCCTCTGCCTACTTCTTTATACTGTCTGAAAACCTGACAGTCAAGGGAGCTGATAACACAGCGTTTATCAGCCCATCAACAAAATGAAATCCTTTCTCCTTAGTTCAAGTTCTTCTTAAACAGCTTTTTCCAAGGAAGGATCATAAGGATATTACCAGCTGGCCTGTTGATTAGCTCCAAAAAGCCCTAAGTGGACTGTGTCCTGTCTGCCTTTGTCCTGTCTCAGTGAAATTGGACACCCCGCCCCGCCCCGCATTAGTTTGGATACCACATGCTTTCTAGGGTCTGTGCCACTATGGTCTGTGCTATGGGAGAGGGGGAATCCCTGCTTGAACAACAACTGTGGGGGGGAAGCCAGGCAGGTGCTGTTGTGCCTGCAGTCTCCCAACTACTTGTGGCTATGGAGGTGAGGGTCAGAGCCAGCCCTGCTCTCTGGAGAGCTCAACCCAGCCCAGGGCTGCAAAGCACCTGGGATGCTGGAGGACTCTGGTTTAACTTAAATCAGAAAGGGATCTGGGACAGAAGTTCCATAACTGATTTGGATGAAACTGATTTAAGTCTGATACTACATACAACCAGGTTTATTTTAAACCAGTTTCAGCCATTTTGAAACTGGCTTCTGTGCACTGAACTTATGTTCTATTACAGGTTTAAATTAGTTTCTGATCACTTAAACTGGTTTATGTGTAATGCCTGTTCCTAGCCTTGGAATTAGAGCCATACAGTTCTTCCCTTTAGATCTTACAAAATGTAGTCCTCTAGCATGCCACTTGAGATAAACATGAAATTCCTTTAGGCAGTAACCTTATGGAGCTTACAATAAAAGCAAATGAAGTACTCTTGTAAAAGGCAAAGATTCTCATATATGTTAGCAACCTACATCATGACAATACGTTAGGGTAACAGATGTTCTTCTAACAGGTTAGACAGAAAAGTACATATTTTTAAATAGACATTAAGTTTTTGGTTTACTTGCACTGACATAGCATTTGCAAATAAATAAGAACCCAAGTAAAATACAATATATATCACAAGCATATATTGCTAGATTAATTTATGGATCTATTTTTTTTTCCTGTTCAGCAATTGTCTGTTAGGTGAATTGTATATAAATAAGTAGAAACTGACAAGTAATAAATTAAAGTTGTTTCATCATTAGTACGAGCACCTAAATTATTATTTGAGCCACTTACCACACCACAAATTTAAAATTCTAATAACACATTTTTACAATACATTTATTTGCCTTCAATCCAACATGCCCCATCACAGGAAATCTCATTACAAGTTGAAACATTCTGTTTTTTCAATGGAAAACCCACCGTAAGCAATATGGTATGCTGTATGATGTCTGAAAACAACATAACATTATTAAGGAGTTGAAAATTCATAAATGAAATCCAGGGAAATAGAAAAATAGTTAATTTATTTTCAGAAGATGAGGAGCAACTGTGTATGTTTGGCACATGCATCCCTTAGAGGAAATTAGTCAACAGCAGACATGTCATGTCAAAATTAACAATCTTGACTAAACATATCAATTTTCCTGCTTTGCTAGGCAGTACTCGGCATTTATATTTCACCAAATGCCTACAGTAACTGCATAGCATACAAACCTTTGGGGAAGGGACCATGGCCAGTCAAACCGTCTAAACTTTTTTCAAGGTAAAAAAAAAATGACCCTTTAGCTACACAGAATGTTTCCATGCAGTGTTTGGCTTTCTGTTGAAAATATGTATGTTTTCATCTAAAAATTCAAATGTCCTACATATGTGGATATAATTTGATGAAGGATACCACCCAAAGAGGAGAATAGGGGTATGAGCAAACAGAACTATAAAGGAGTTTGAAAATGCAGCAGAATTTCCTAGTTGAAATAATTTTGGTTTTGACTCTCTTCTTTCACTGGAAAGCCAGCCTGTATGTCTGAAAACCTATCTTAATATAACCCTATTTAAAGTGATCATGCAAAGGAGATATTTAGACGTTTCCATTTTTCAAATCCTATAGAAGAATCTTCATGGTATTAACAATAAGTAGCTCTTAGAACACACTGCTATGCTTCTTGTTGAATGCTTACAGCAAATGCTGGGGGAGATGGGGGTGGGGGAGGGAAGGATTTTGGAGGCTCATGAGATCAGTGACATTTATATAGCTATTTCTAAGGTCACCTAGAAGGAAGACAGCTCCATTCACTCGCATGCACTCATGCCTATGGTAAGCCTGGACTTGTTCTAACAGCTCCACAGCCTTTCCAGGGTACCATGTGGACTGGAAATGACCAAAGAATTTTCCAGAGAGAGTAGTAATTTATAACAGGCTCAAGGAATATCTAAAGAGAGAGGACTTGGTAGCAGCATCAGACACTGTCAGCAATAGCACTAGAAGAGGAGGGGTCTAGAGCCACCCTTTCCTTTGTCATTAAGGGCCCCGAAGCCAGGACTTTTGGGGTTCAAGAGAATACTAGTCCTATCCCTTCCTTCTGTGCCATTGGTGTGTGACATTAGCCCCAGAAGCCATCTAGGCTAGGGACAGAAGTTACATATACACCTGTATAAGTGATCAGAAACTGGTTCAGATCTGTAACACAACAGAAGTTCAGTGCATGTAAAACATTTTCAAAATGGCCAAAACTAGTTTAAGATAAATCTTGATGGATGTAGTATTAGACTCAACTGTTTTAGGTTAAATCAGTTAATTGAACTTTTGTCCCAGCTGTCCTCCAGATTCAAGCTAACTCATAGTCCCCCAAGCATCCCAGGATGCTTTGGATCTCCCCACAACCCCTTCCTCTCCTACAGGGTGGGTGGGCTACCCTTAGCCCAAACTGTCAGCTCCAGCTGACCAGGGAGGCATGTTTGGCTTCTGGCCTGGGCCACTGCAGGCATATGACTGCATTTCTGGAATCAAAAGTGAATTTCCGGAATGTCTGTTCACGTGTTTATCGGTTCAGTCTACTCAGCTAACTTGTGAAGATTGAATTGATTGAATTGATTCAGCCTTGGGCTTTTTGACCGTCTGTACTAAGCTTTAGATTTGGGCAGACCATTTACACTTTTGAAGTTGGTGTGCATGTGTTGAGAAAATATAGGGAGCTCCTGTGCGGTGATGGGACAAAATATTGTGAGGAAACAAGAGAAGATCAAGACAAGATGAACGATGCTTGAGATGTAATGAAACATAGGGAGGAGAGCCACTGAAGGGGAACAGTGGAGAAACAAAGAGCTTGCAAAAGAGGGGAAGTGAAACAAATTGCAGGAAAATTCTGCAATGAAATTGGTAAAGAGTAAACCTGGGAGAGAAATGAGTACAATAGTGAATGGAATTGCATAAAAGGGACAGAAAAGCAAACATCTCTAAGGATAAATGACACGTTCTGATCTGACTGTAGAGCTCAACTGGCACCTAAGGAACAGGAGACTTATGGATGGGATTTATCAATTGTTTTTAAATGAAAATATTTGTGCCAGTGCTTTCTTTTCCCTGTCTCGACTCCAGAGAGAGTGGAAGTATCACAACAATGATTCTTATAGAGATTTTCCTAGGATACCAATAGCCTTGAGGTGGGGCATACCAGCCCAGCTATGTAAATATTTCTGGAATACATTCTAGGATTCCAGTCCTATTGACAAGATTAACACATAAGAGTTTTACTGCAGGGTTTTACTTGTCGCAGCATGAAATAGTTTACAAATTGTAATGTAAAATAAAATATTACACAGCCTCTGCAGCTATACTTCAAGTGCACTTGAGGTCTCTTGGAAATAGAGTGCAACAGCTCTAGAATAAAGTAAAATGAATTGAAGTAGTATTTTATGCTTAAATATTATCAAGATACAGGAAGCATGTGGCTTGGCAGAGTTTCTCTCCTTGATAGGTGGGCAAAATTCTCATGCATTTTTGGTAACATTACAACTGCAACCTGAATTAGCACTAATAAGTGCCATTTCTTTCTTCACCCGTATCTTATCCTGGGTGAAAGGGAGACATCTTAATGATCCAATAACTTCTGGCTAAAAATTACAGGTATTGCTTCAGGTACAATTTTTTTTTTCCAGAAATCATCCTCAAAATGTGAGTTAGGTTTCCTACACTAGAAAAATAGCATACAAAACCAGAACCACTAAAATGCCATAGGCTAGGGGCAGTAGTTGCACATAAACTGGTGTAAGTGATCAGAAACTGGTTTAAACTTGTAACAGAACAGAAGTTCAGTGCATGTAAACAGCTTTCAAAATGGCCACATCTTTTTAACGATAAACTGGGCTGGATGTAGTATCAGACTTATCTGAGTTAGGTCAACCAAGTTTATGAAACTTCTGTCCCAGATCACCTCTTGGTTCAAGTTAACTCACAGTCACCCAGCATCCCATGATGCCTTGCAGCCCTGGGCTATGATGTCTGCTCCAATGAGCAGGGTCTGCCCCACACCTCTGCTTCCTCCCCAAAGTACTATCACTCCTCTGAGTGGCTGAAGGGGTGGGGGGGAAAAAATTACCCCTCTGGCCCAGCTCTAGACCCCTTGCCATGCATTGCCGGTAGAAAGGGAGGGGGAGGAGGGAACTAGACCCCCCCCCCACCAGGTGTTGCTGGCTTGGGGAGGGGAGAGGGAGTCTGCAGCAGGGGCTTGACTCTGCTCCCAGAGCCAGGAGCTGAGAACTACGCCATGTTCTCAGCCTCTGGGTTGGCTGGGAGGTGGGAGAACCAGGCTCTGCCCCTGGAGTTGGGAGCCATGCCCCCAGTTCAGCCTCTGGGCTGGCTGAGGTGAGCGGGGAGAGCAGATGCCTGCATGGGGTCTTAGCTTGGGCCTCCCAGTTCTGTACCAGGTCTTGGCTTTGCCCCCCAGAGCCAGAAGCGGGGCCAAGCCCTACTGTGAGCTTCCCCCATCCAGCCTGGAGGCTGAGGAGTAGGCACAGCTCCTGGCTTCCAGCCCTAGGGGCAGAGTCAAGCCCCTGCTGCAGGCTTCCCTTCCCCTTCCCCTCAGCTGTCCCCAGGCTGAGGAGGGGGCATGGCTCCTAGCTCTCTGTTCTGGGGGCAGAGCCAAGCCCAGGTATGGACTTTCCACCCCCACTGCCTCGGCCAGCTGTGGGGTGAGAAGGAGATTCTAGCCCCGCTCCCAGGTGGGGTGGGAAGGCAGAGTAAAGCCCCCAGTTCCAGCTTCCCCTTCCCCCTGCCAAGCTGTTCCCAGCTGGGGGTCTGGTGCCAGACAGGAGGGGGGGGTTTTTGTCCATCCCCACCCCTTGCTCAGCCAGCGGGGAGGCTGAGAAAGGGTCATGGCCTGGGGAATCAGAGGGCTCTGGCCCTCTGCAGTGACCAGCAGGCTGGGAAGCGTGCTCTAGTTCCCCGCAGCTATTAGTGTGGACCACTGTAGGGGTTTGGATGCCTTTCCTGTTTGAAAAGTGAACAGTCAATTTACTTGCTTATTGGTTCAATCTATACAGTTAACCCCCCCCCCCCACCCCCGCAAAGATTGAATCAATTCAGCCTTGTGCTTTTTGACTGTCTGCACTTAGCCATAAGGTCTGAAATACCAGTATCATTTCAGATCAAGTTTGAGTTCCATCAGAAGACTTTAGAGGAAGGGAGAATTTTAGACTATGCCTAGAAAGAGTAAATTTATGGCACTTGCTATATTGAAGTTTGTTTGAAAAATAGACTGAAATTCTTATTGAAATGCACAGCTATAATAACCAGCCACAAACACTTTTATTGTGCATTCATGAAGCCATTTTGTTGTTGCCATCCATCTCAATTTTTCTACTAAGCAGTATCGTGCACTTCATATCCTATTGACTGAGAACAGATTTCCAGTTTTGAATGAGTACTACATTCAATAAAATGTGTTTGTCATGTAACCCCAGTGAAACTAGGGAAGTAATACAGAGAGAACTTCATACCATTCTCTTAAAAAGCCTGCGTCCACTGACCACTATTTAGTAAAACATTTAAATAAACAGAAGGCTGTATCTTAATTTTTGGGATGTTCTTGTGGTCCGTGATATGGAAGTAAGGAATGTTTCTAGGTAAAATGTAAGGCTTTCACCATACAAAGGCATCCACAAGAACTATGATTCTTTCACTAAGTTCCACTGAAGACCAATAGAAGGTTGTTATGCTCTATTTGAAAATGAATGGGATTTTGCACTGGACTAAAATTAGTTAGCAGAATCCTGTTGCAGAAATGAGGGCTACAAATCTGTCTAGTGTTGGGCAGCCACAACTCAAATCAAATGGCTATGTTCTGACCTATGATGTGATAATATGGCTACCTAGCAGGACCTGTCCTTTTAAAGTGGTGCAAGGGCTTGTATCTAAGGAGTATTCTTTTGTGATCAATAATACCTTCTACAATGTGTGTAGTGCAGTACGTTTTAAGCAACCTGCCTCTTGGGCATATATCACGGTAATTCCTTATTTTTTGTTGCTTCTCCTAGGAAACAAAGTTTTTAGCTAGATCACAACAAACTATGAAATGTAATCATTATCCTCTTCTTTTGACCAAGAGACTTAATTGTTTTTATTTTGTCCTGAATTTGAAGGACAGGTAAGCACATTGGATAATAGCCATAAAAAAATGACATATGTACTGCAGGCTCACAATAAGTCGTTGTGAGTTTTTATATTTGCAGATATCCTGTTTTTCTCCCAATTCACAAAGAAAACTCAGTGCTCGAGGGAACTGCAAACTGGGATGTTCTGGACTAAGACAAATTTAGCTGAAGCCAAGAATGCTCCTGGTTTGGCTCTGAAATATGTGCTATGCAGCCAAGAACATTTGGAAGGCCAACTCTAAGCCAACATGGTGAACATATTAGATAGTATGAAATGCTCTAATAATTGCACGTAGGTAAATTTTGTTGGTTTATCAGGTCTTCATGCCTTGATTCATACGGAGGAAAATCTGCTATCTATGTGCAAGGCAAAGATGACAGGAAATTAGCATGTGGAACAAAAGATATGTTTGTTCTTTCATAAAGTCAGTTTAAAAGTCATGTCATGGACTTGCTGTCTAGTAGCCAGAATCAATTGCATGGCTCCAGTTTTCCCTGGTCAGGATGTGGGTAGATCAGAACCCAACATACAGATTTACTTAAGAAAATTACATTGGCACGAGGCGAGAGAGACAGTAAATGAGCACTGTGTTGTGCATCATATATAGACAGTATGAGGGAGAGAAGAAATGTGGTAACGCATGTTATCCGTTTATCTGCTTTTGGAGGAATTGTTTGTAGACTAGTATCTTCAGATGACCAATATTTTATTTGTATTTTAGGAGCACCCAAAAGGTCATAGGCATGACTCAGGTCCCCATGAGGAATGGCAATCCCTCTCTCAAAGCAAATGGACTAAAACTGAATCTTTAGTTACCTAGTTTTAAGCTGCTGGTGGTGTGTACATGTGTGTTTAAATAACTAAATCAGCTTGATCCCAAATATTCAAAACCTGGCTTACGTTGATGGGGCCCATTTATAGTTACACCCAAGCTAAAGCTCCTTGCCAAAAGTGGTGTACAGTTGTTGAGTCTGAATGACAACCAGGGTCACTAATATATAATTTATGTTCCTGGCTCTAGCAGCCATTCTCACTTCAAAAATAACAATAAGTAGATCTCATTCAAATTTTCCATAGAAACTATTTGTGAGGGGAAATTGTGGTTTTGATTAACATTTTCAGAGTGGCCACTTCAAAAATTCAACTTCTCATTCAAGATTTGAAAACTAAAAAGGTGGGGTTTTTTTGCCAAAACACCCATTTTTTTTTGTAATTTCCTCTTCCTCTTCAACAAGAATGGGGATGAGAATGCACGTTAGCAGAATATTCTTCATGCAGCAGTAGCAACACATTTACAAAAATCTCCCACACAGTTATGAACAAGGAAACAATTTCTTTACTATCAAAACAAGGTATGACTCAAGTAGAGTAGTCTAGCCAAGAACCCTTTCTTCTGTTTGCCAACCCCACAGTGTCTGTCCTGGCTTGCCTGAAAAAAAGGACAAAGATCACAGACAAAGGGGATGACTACTCATCATAAAATCAGTGCTGCTATTTGAAAAATGGATAGGATAGATGAATAACCTTAAGCACATGACAAACATAATTCAGGTTAAGCCACAATATTCCTCTATCATTAACTTATGTTGCTGGGGTGAAAAAGGACAAAGCAACAGGAACAGAGCAGTGTGAGTGAGAGGCCTCAAGTCACTCCTAATATTATATAACAGAGACAGGTTTTTCAAAAGGGCTCAGCACTGATCTGACCATGTTCAGGCTATTGACTTCAACAAAAGTAGATCAAGCCTAGTGCTAAGTGTTTTTGAAAATCTGGTCTTTAATGTAGTTTTTGTATTTTTTTTTTTTATTGAGTTTTCTCCAGTATTGAGGTTGTGCTACAGGCAATAATAGAGCTTAATTATCTTTTCCCACTGACTGTGGGCAAGTTCAGCTTCAGCCCTGAACTTTGCAAATAGGTTCCCTCTCTAATGCGAATACATTCTTGGTAGACTTAAAACACCTCTGAAAAGCTGCTGCTACCTTCTGACCAAAAATAAAGGTTACATCTGTTTAAAAACAAATAATACAAATCTGTAATTAAATATAATGGATAACACTTTCTATAGTGTCTAAATGGCATAGGAGTCTCAGTCCCCTTTTGAAAAGTAGTCTTCTGCCTATAAGGTGTCAAAATGGACTTAGGGTTTTTGGTTGTAGCTGTGTTGATCTAAGGACATAGTCTGGCAAGGTTCTTTGGGTAGATATATCTTTTATTAGATCAATTGAGTAGCTGGAACAAAGTTCTTGCAAACTTTTGGGCACAAGTACCCTTCTTCAGGCATATGGAGACTCTGCTGTTGTTCTGAGATCTCCAAGGAATGAAAGAAGCTAAAAGTGTGACAGGATGTCAGTGAGAATGTAATGTTGGGAATGTGTTCTCTACTCACAAGCTACAATGGTTTTACATTAGGAAGTGGACTTACGCACACAAATGTGATCCTGTTCCATCCTGACTGGAAAAAAAAACACATTAATGAAAAGGTGGATGGGTCCTCAGCCTCCTTGCTGTTTTGGGGGACTTAGTCTTAAAGCATGTTACAAAAGGAAACGTTACCGGTTTTTCAAGGACTCCAGCAAGGTGGAATTGAATTGCCCTTAGGCACCCATGTCCTCTTAAGTGGCTAGCAGATGCCCTTTATGCTCTCTTTTCCTACTCAAACACTTTTAAAAAGATGCCTGCATCTTTAGGTGCCTAAATATTTTCGCACATCTGGGTTTGTCACTTTTTCTCAGATTCCTAAGTATCTTAGAGCCTTTCCAAAATGTTACCCAATAGATGAAAAATGTGAACTTCAAATGCCAGACACAATACATGTCCCTGTGTCAGGGAAGCAGACAGGGATGTTTTCTAATACCCTGCGATGTTCAAATTCTAAAAAATAGTTAGGGTAAAACAATGAGTTGGGGTGGGGTGGGGGAGTCTTTCCCAGGCTCCAGAGCTAACTTTGTGCATATTCTTAAGTGTCTAACATCTTGAACCACTTTTGGTCCACCTATATTGGTATGGTAATTGCAATAACAATTTGTACCTTTATACCTCTGAATTTCAGATTCCAAATGAAGCATATTATTGTACTGTGCCAGCAGATAGAACTCTGTGCAAGTCAGTGGAACTGCAAAAATAGATGTGCATTTAAAAAGCATATGATGTTTCCATGTATGAGCCATTTATGAGAGTCCTAACAGCTAGATATAGTGACATGTAGCACCAGAATCTGCAGTCAAAACTCTAAAAAGCAACCTGAATTTTTTACTTTACTTGCAAAGAATTGCCATGTTTTATCATCTGATAAAGTGTCATAGATTTAAATACAATTTGAGGCATGTTGTTTTATAGCAAATTCTTTCTCACTTTAAGGGTAACAAAGTTAGCTCTTAACCTATGATAAGAAAATGGGACCTTGCAGCAAAAACAAGGCCAACAGGATACTGGGTTATATTAACAGTGTCACTTGCAAATCAAAAACGTGATTCTTCTGCTCTACTCAGCATTGGCATAGGTGACAAACGTGGGGGGTGGGGCATAGGGAAGCTCGTGCTCCCCCCATATCTCTGTACTGATGGCAGGACATGAGACTGCAGCCTGGCTGGAGCCAGGGGAAGCAGCAGCCACGTGATTTATGCCCCAGTGGTGGGCCATGGGGCAGGGGACTGTAGCCTGGTCAGACCCAGCTCTTTGCAGCAGCAGGGGCAGTGTCAGCATCAGCGGCAACACCAAGTTGTGCCCCTCCCTTCCCCACCCCCCACTCCTGGCAACACTTATGCATTGCATGTGAGCACTGGTGAAGCCTAACCTGGAATACTGTGTCTAGTTTCAGACCCCACATTTCAATAAGCATGTAGACAAATTGGAAAGAGTCCACCAGAAATCAACAAAAATGATTAGAGCCATGGGAAGCATGATTTATGAGGAAAGGCTGAAAGAGCTAAGGTTAATTTAGTCTGGAGAAGAGAACACAGGGCAGGGATAGGGATTTGATAGTAGTCTTCAAATACCCAAAGAGCAATTATAGAGAGGATGGTGATGAGTTTTTCTCTGTGACCATAGGGGATATGACTAGGAACAGTGGCCTCAAGCTTCAGCAGAGGAAATTTAGATTGGAGATTGCAAGGAACATTATGATTATGAACATCATTGGAATAGGCAACCTGGGGAAGTTGTAGATTCTTCATTTCCTAGAAATTTTCAAGAATTTCAAGAACATGTTGACGGACAATTGGCTGGGATGGTTTGTCAGGGATGATCCTGCCTTGAGCAAGTGCCTGGACTAGATGACCTTCTTAGGTCCTTTTCAGCCCTACTTTCTTATGATGCTTTCATATGCAAAATCTTTCTTATAGAAACTAAGTCCTCAGCAACAATAAACTTGACTGGGCAGAAGGTCTAGGCCAAGGGCTAGCTTTGTAGGATGTGTGTGATTTTCTTGGTGGAGGTTGTACAGTGAGTCCGAGAATTCATTATGGAAAGATCCTTTGTGTTGTTGTCTGTTAAGGATTTGCTTTTCCTGCATAAGCAGAAATAGATCTGATATTAAATTAATATAAAGTAAAACAATCTTCTGCACAACCAGTAACTAGCAAAACTCTTCAGAATTAGGCAGCTGGAAATAGGCACCTTGAAACTATTTAAATATAACCCTGGAAGATCAAAATTCCACAAAGGCTTATACCTCATACAGCCCCATTAACTTCAATGGTAGTGCATGAGGTGTATAAATCACTGGAGGATTCAGATGCAATCTGAAACAGGTTATTCCTGGAACATTTAGCATGTGTTTTGACAAGTGCAGCTCTGGCAAGCCTTTCTACTGTCTTCTGAGTCAGTTTTACATTAAAAACAAAAAAAAGTTCACAATGATTTTGTCTGACTTCTTTGCACTGAGTGGAGTTCCTCAGAACAGAATGTAACCCTTCATAATTACAGACAGTGGGACCCTATTATCCCCACCATGGAGAATTGTTGAGGGAGGTATTTCATAACTACTGACCAACGTTTCAGTGGTTAATTTGAATTGCTTAGTGAATCCCCAAATGGTCCCCATTCCTCTGAGGCCCCAGGTTTGAACAGTTGGCTTGATAGAAGAGCCAGAAAATGTCATGGCATCATCCCCTAACAATGCCACAGAATTATCAGTGACCATTCCAGGAAGAGTTGATGTTGAATGTTACCACGTTAAATCCTGTTTTTTCACAGTGGGGTAGTGGAGGATATGGACATGGCCACTCTGCCATTTATAGCTTGTCTCCTTAGTGAACCATGCTACCAATAAGTACAAAAACAGGTTTCTGCATAGATATCCTGGTCTTGATTTGCCTGTACACAGTGTCTGCTTCCTGACATGGCCACACGCATGCCATCCTGTCCTTCCCAAAGGAAAATTGAATCTAGAAATGTATGCAATTTAAATCATGTGGTGTTTCCCCTAGAATTTTTGCACCTTTGGTGTCTTCATCTATGACAAGGAATGAAGCTAGGCCTGAATAGTTACTTGGTATCAGTTTTATATCTGCAAATCACTAGATGATTGCCTCTCAGGAATGAATCAACAATATTACTCATAAAGTATTAACAAAAGTAATTTAAAAAAATCCTAGATATTCTCTACTCTGAGCTCCTACTGTTATCTATTAGACCTGTGTGAAAAGGCTAGTATTCACTTTGGATTTGGATTTGGCTGATTTGGGGGACAGTGATTTGATTTGATGATTTGAATCACTATCCCAAATCAATTTGGCCAAATCTGATTTGGAGATTCAGCCACTTTTCCAAATTGGCCCTATACCCTGCCTGTTCTCAGTGGCTGCCCCACCTGCTCTCCCAGCTCCTGGGTCTTAAGCCCCCACCCACTGGCTACTGCCAGGCCGGGACGGGGTGAGGGGGCGATCCCTGCTGCCCCATGCTACATGGGGGGGCTCTGCCATGAGCCACCCAAACCCCACCCGCTCTCCCAGCCCCTCTCATGGATGCCCTGCCCAGCCTAGCTCCCGGCCCTTTAAAAAAAAAAAAGGCCCTGACTCACCGGCTCCTGCCAGGCAGGGTGGCAGTCCCCACTGCCCTGCACTGCCACATGCCGCATGGGGGGCTCTGTCACGAGCCCCCAAAAGCCAGCAGCTGGTGAGTCAGAGCTTTTTTCTTTTAAAGGGCCAGGCACTGGGGCAGGTGGGGCAGCCATAGCTGGGGTTGGGGGCTTGTGGAAGAGCAAACCACATAACGTGGGGCAGAGCAGTGTAACAGGAATCGTCCCCCCCTCCCACCTGGCAGCAGCAGGTGAGTGGGGGCTTTTTTTTAAAGAGCTGGGGCTGGGCAAGGCAGCCATGGGGGGCTGGAAGAGTGTGTGGGGGTCGGCGGAGGCACTCAGAGGGCCTGGGGGGAGCAGGCAGGGGATGGAGCCTTGCAGGGGTCCCACCATGGTCCCCTCCTACAATCCTTCCTCCCCTGGGCCCTACTTACCAGCATGGAGTTTGGGTCCAGCTACCTGCGGCAGCGAGCAGGGACTGCTTGAATCTCTGAAGCTCTCCAAAACTTTTCCAAATTGATTCGGAGAGCTTCAAATCAATTTGGACCTTTTCATTGTTCTCCTGATTCAATTTGGATTCGGAGATTTGGCCACCAAATTGGGCCGAATTTCCTCTGAATCGAATCAGCACCTGTAGCTTCGCACAGCCCTATTATCTATCCACTGTGAGTGTGATGTATTTAGATTCTGTGCTCTTTGGATTGGGGAATGTATATTTTATTTTGTACCTTACTGAGTATACTGGCAGTGTGTATTGTTAAGAAATAACAATGCATTTCTTAAATAGTCATAATACAGTAGATATGAAAATAATTTTTTAAATAAAGAGCATTGGGTTTTAGAATACAGAAATAACAGATACCTATTGTGAGACTGCATGAAAATTATTTACAGTGTAAACACTTTGCCAGAACATCCTGATTATCACTATATAATTACATTGAAGTATTTTTTTTAAATCTACTTTGTGCTGACAGCTACCTGTAGCAAACCATGGTTAAAAAGTTAAAGTAGGAATTTGCTTTCATATCAGATGTGACCTGTTATAGCAACAGGAACTAGGCCATCCTGAAAATATCATGTGTTCCACTTTTTCCCTATATCCTTATTTCCTATCGATGTCTCATCACCAAGTGTTTGTAAGTGTCTGCACGTATACAGTTTTCTGTACTCCTGGGGAAGGAGTCTTTGGGATAGACAAATGCAACAATTTTATGTCTGTAACTTTTGCTGTCAGTAAACAGTTATGCTGTGAACTATGTTTTCATGATTCTGTAGTGATAGAAGCATAGGGAAGAAAGTGCTCCAACTTTAACCTTTCTCCATTGTAGGTCAAAATTAGGGAAATTTGGCTAATTTGTATCATTATAGGATTATACCGATCTAACATTTGGATCATAACAGCTGATGCATGTTCCACAGAACAGTTCTGTCTCCCTTTTTCAAGTGGCTGAAAAATACATTTTTCCACACCTTTTAATCATAGATATAGATTTTCAGACTGCACTGATCATCATCCTCTGTCCCATGAACACCAACCACCTAAGCCAGTGTTTCCCAAACTTTTGATACCCAGGGCACACTTTTTTTCTGGATTAAAATTGATGATACTTCATTCTTGTCTTATATATATTATAATTCTTATATATTAGTTATATATGATATGATATGATATAGAAGTGTCACCAATTGTGATATAACATATATAATGAAAATTACATATAATAAAATTATAGATATATAAAATTACCCCACCGTGCTAAAGCCCCACCCCCTAAAATATTTCATTCCCCTGCCAGAGGAAATAATACCAATCCTAAGATGCAGTTAAAAATAACACCAAATACATCTTTGTTTAAATAAAGGATCAATTGCTCTACCAGTAGTTCTCAACCTTCTTAGCCTTAAGGCCCCTGCACAACTTTTCTGAATTTCATGGCACCCCATTTGAGAAGCGATGTGAGAGAGATCTAAATTCAAAAAAGATATGGAGGGGGCCGTGAGCTTAAAGTTGAGAATCACTCAACCACTTGAGGGTAGCAGGGGCAGAAACTTACTCTGCTATGCCCTGCTCTTTCTTCTGCCTCCTCCTGACCCCTGGTCTATACCTCAGAGGGCAAGGGAAGCCCCCACTTCCAAGGAACCTATAAGGTCTCACATTCCAGTGTCTAGCTCTGCAGCCCTCCTGCCAGCCCCAGAAGCACTGGAGGAGTGGAGAGGATGAGCTGGGCTGCAAAATGTGAGTCCATCTGTGTGTCTGCCTGCCAACCACTCACAGCAGAGCATACAGCCTGGAGCTGGGGGAATAGGACAGGACAGCACATAGGCTGTCAGGGGGAGGATGCAGGAAGCAGCAGTAGAGGCAGTGGTCCCCAGAGGTGTAGGTTCCTATCAAGGAGCTCGGGCAGACAGCCAGAGAGTGGAGGAGAGCATTTACCTCCTCACAGTGGGTTCTCACAGCACACTTCCATCTCTATCATCACTGTGCTGTGACACACCCTTTGGGAATTACTGATCTAAGATATAAAGGTTCCCACAGAGCCAGTCCACCTTGAGCATGGAAATTCTGCTGAGCTTCTGGATGTTAGGTGAATCAGCAGAGCCTGGAGTTTCAGTTTTGCCAGAACAGTTGTAGTCTATTTTGAACCAGCTCTGCTGTTAGTTGAAGGAGTTGGGAGCATGAGTTAGTATATAGCAAAGGAGAAGGAACAAGATGAGTTTCCCCCATTCTCGTATGCTCTACTGTGGCCATCAACCAGTAGTTTATTGGTCCCTTGGGCTAGGGACAGAAATTACATATCAACCAGTATAAGTGATCAGAAATCAGTTCAAATGTGTAACACAACAGAAGTTCAGTGCACTTAAACCATTTTCAAAATGGCCAAAACTGGTTTAAGATCAACATGTATGTGTGTAGTATCAGACTTAACTGATTTAGGTTATAGGAATAACGGCCACAAGTTGTTGGAGAGTAGGTTTAGATTAGACATCCGTAAGAACTACTTCACACTTAGGGCGGCTAGGATCTGGAACCAACTTCCAAGGGAAGTGGTGCTGACTTCTACCCTGGGGGTCTTTAAGAAGCAGCTTGATGCCTACCTGGCTGGGGTCACTTGAGCCCAGTTTTCCTCCTGCCCAGGCAGGGGGTCGGACTTGAAGATCTACAAGGTCCCTTCTGACCCTACTTCTATGATTCTATGAAATTGGTTCATTGAATTTCTGTCCCAAATCCCCTCCAGATTCAAGTTAACTCTCAGTCCCCCAGCATCCCAGGATGCTTTGCACCTCCACCACAAGCCTCCCATTGTAGGGTGGGCAGGATAGCTTTGGCCCAAGCTTTCTGCTCCAACTGAGCAGGGAGGCATGCTCTAGCACCCTGCAGCTTCTGACTTGGGCCACTGCAGGCATGTGTATTTCTGGGGTCAAAAGTGAATGTCTGTTCACTTGCTTATCAGTTCAATGTATGCAGTTTAGACTAATCTGCAAAGACTGAATCGATTCAGTCTTGGGCTTTTTGGCTGTCTGTATTTACCCTTGAAATGTAAAGCTTGTAAGAATATAAACTCATGTATATGATAATGTTTTAACTTGGAGATGCATCTACTAAGATTTGACATCAAGTTGTCAACCTGAATTTGGAGGCAGATTTTAGGTTGCTGAACTTGTTAAGAATCTGCAGAGGAAGGAAATTATGAAGCTACTCAGACTGCTTCAATTCCTCCATTTTATTTATAAATATCTTATTTTTGTATTGTTTCATGCCTGGGGGAACTCAGTACAGTGCCAATGACTGAAACAAGGCATGGGGCATCATTAATGAGCTGCTATTTTGATGTTTTAATAATTTCTCCCTGATGATGTGAAATTCTCCCCTTGATCATAAAAAAAATCAGAGAATTATTCTAATAAGGAAAGTGAACCCAAATATTATGATTATTTTTGGTTTAAAAAAAAATCTTGTGCTTCTTAAAATTTAGAAGGTTAGACATAGCATCAGTTTTTGTATATTTTCTGGAGATTACAGGGCATTAAAGTGGTCATAATTTGCCTTTGTTTATTAAAAAAGGGTACTTCAATATTGACAGTTTTTATCCTATTTTTCACGAAACATCCAAACCATTTTAAGCAAAAGGTTTCTAAACAATGTTATGTGCAATACGTTTGGCTTAGATTTTTTTTAAGTACCACTCCCCAGCAAGCTAAAGCTGTACTCCCTAATCTTCCTTTATCTGTTGCTGACAACTGATATGATGAAAATTCATGGTTTTCACATTTTTAGTGAATGTCGCTTACCCTCAACTGAGAAGGTAAATCTTCCACAGATTCTACCTGTCAGCCTGAATTTGCAGGCACCACTCTCAGATGCTGAACTTCTTAACAGGCTATAGAGAAAGTAAACTAACATTTTATCAGCATCTTTTTCCACCAGGCTTATCCTTGTAAGGGAATATTGCAGTTCAGTTTTGGCTTCGGTAAATCAAGAAATACTCTCTACACCATCAGGTATGTGTATGTGCTACCTCTCTTTTATCCACTATATATAATAATGAATGGTAGGAATTTAAGTTGTCTTATGAGCTAATACAATTGCTGCTGTTCATAGATTGAAAGGCTAGAAAGGTTTATTACGAGCATCTAATTTGTCTTCCTGAATAAGACTGCACAAAATTTCATCCAGCAATTCAGGACTTAAATATCTTGTGAAGCTAGATTACTACTAGAATGATATTTAGGCCCAGATTTACAAAGGGATTTAGGTCTGGTGCCACTTGAGAGTAGAGTTTACAAACTCAAATTAAGTGCCTCAGTCTTTGTACCATGAATGGGATGAGTTAGGCACTTGGGGGTTGGGTTTCAGAATGAATAACATACAAAGTAGGGAGAAGGGTAGCTGCCTAAGCCAGCCCATGGGAAATGCTGAAGAGAGGAGTCTGTTTGAAATACCACCTGTCTCTTAGATGTGAGCACCTATGTTGGGATTCAAAACCTGAGAATCTTTTTGGATCCAGGTCCCTAGGTTGTCCCCTTGGAAACAAAGGACTCACCATTTTCTTTGAAAACATGCCATCACCATGGATGTGGCAGACCTGCTTCTAGGCCAGGCCAGCCAAGATGGAATATAATTTCTAGGTTCCAGCCCTGCTCCCAATGCTGCTTGAATATTTTATTAAATAATTGTTTAATGCATCATACACCAGTAGTCTTGGGAGGTGGGCCCTCATTACTTGACTAGAGAGTTATGCTCCTACTTGCCTGCTCTCTCTAGCCTTATGAATCTTGCATTCTTGGCTGTGGTCTTGCTTCAAAACAAGGGATGGAGAGTAGTCATATGCCAGTCCTGAAGGGTAGCAGGGCAGATCCAGGGGACATCCCTCTCTGCACTGGGCCTATGCACTAGTGCAGCTCTGGAACTGCAGTGGTGAACACCACCACTGCTTGTCTATGCTTTTCCCCTGCCACCAAATTCTTCCCCACTGGCTCTGGCCAGAAATTGTGCTGACAAGCTGGTATGCTCAAAAGGCTCAGTGCACCTGCATATCACAGACTAAGTGGGGGTGTGACTTCACCCCTGCAATTCATCCTCCTGGGTCCTTCCACAGTGGGTGGCACACTTTCTTTTTTGGGGGGAGTGGGAGATGTGGGATTGAAGATGAGAAGGACCCAGAACCT
>NW_005842047.1:616934-617988 GCF_000455745.1 Alligator sinensis
GTTAAAAGATAGACCACTACCACTGACACGGCTTGTAAGAAATCAGTTGTTGCTGCTGTATTTTGTGCCAAATGAATTGCTCTTTGTGTGTAGACAAGGTCTGAGCATGCCTAACAGAGTGGACCACTTGTGTGCAGGTACTTGTAGTTTGTGGATCCTAAACAGGATTGCATGTGAAAGAGGCACCAAGGCATTCAGCTCAGCCAAGATCGTGGCATCTCAAAATATGCATATCAGCAGAGTGTTTAGTGTATAAGGAACTGTTTTTTAAATGAAAACTTATGAAAAAGCATGCCTGCACCACATCTCAGTATCTGGGGAAACCCACATGCTTCCAACTTGTGCCAAATCTGGAAATCCAAAGGTGGCTCTGCATTGGGGATGTCCTCCTGCAGCTATTAAGCTTCTGCTATTGCATTTCTAAACTTGCTGTGCATGGGAGCAGGTGGGAAGGGTATTTTTGAACACACCTGGATTGTGGTATAGATGTAGCCTTAGGCACCTGTGGACTCTCAGAAACCTAAGTATCTGATTGATTTGAACAGGTTTTCTGTAATAACTATTTGCCAGACTCTACCCTAACAGTGTTCTATGTGATACGCCCAAGTGACAAGGTATGGGAAGCATTTAAAAGTAGCCCCCAAAAAATTAAACTGCTTATTAAGTAATAAATGACTGTTGAAAATAAAATTGTGGTAAAACTTATGCTCTATGGTGGTGTGAACAATACTTTATAAATGTAGTCATTACCAGGAAAAGATGCCACATTTACTTGCATACAACATGCACTCCCCCCCACCCCAAAAAAAATAGCTACTGGAAATTGAGCTGCAGGTCTTAAACAAAGAAATGCAGGGACCAGATGAATCAACTGAGGACCCATCTGGTTTGAGAAGAGGGGTCAGGCAATTTGGCTGTGGTTGGGTCAGGCTCTCAGAGGCCCAGGCAGGTGTTGCTGCGCTTGAGAAGTTGGGCCAGGCAGTTTGGCTCACCCAGCAGCACCTGTTGAATCAGCTAAAGGTCAATCCTACTATAAATGAGCTGCCCCATTCCT
>NW_005842047.1:618003-670557 GCF_000455745.1 Alligator sinensis
TGCCTGGCACATCCTGCAGCTAGGAGGGGTAACAGAATAGCTACAAGGTTTTGGTCCCTTTTTATTGAAGCTGTGTAGGTTTTCCCTATGAACATATTTACTGGTATTTTCAAGGAATGATCTCTTTTCCTTCATTCTACCTTTCATAAAGTGAGATGTGCATCTTTATTTGCAGGCATGTGGTATGTGAGACAATATGGTAAATATTGTGGTGTAACAAACATTCATGCCTGTGTGTATGAATCTGTGTGGGTGTTTAGAAATATTACCTGTACTGGACTTACATTCTTCTGTCTGATTTGTGTGTTATCATATGTATTTAAAGCTCATCAGCCATGACATTTTGCTGCTAAGGAAACTCCATCTATAGGATGATAATTGAAACGTTTTCCCTCTGGCTACTTGTTTTAATGGATGCTTTTTGAGGATCTTCAGGTGTGATATAGGCAACCGTGGAGAGAGACAAGTGGGAAGCATTGAGGAAAAGCAGTTCAAAATGCTTGATCAATGTAGATTAATATAGAACTTCATAACTTAAAAGATTTCACAAGGTTCTCATTGTGACCAATGTGTATAGGCAGAGAATAGAACCTCAAAGGATACTGGGAGCTTGCATCTTCAGTCTGATATTTAGTATTTACTGTCATTACTGACTTCAAGAAAGTGTTTCCTTCCACAAAAAGTTTTTAACTTGACTGTGTGAATGTTTTCAACAAAAGGATGGAAGAAATCTTGAACCAAGCCCCTTTTTGAATTCCAGCCAGATAAATCCTGTATGTCTTGTCTATCAAAAACAGATTTATTGTTGTCATTTTGGAAATTTCCATATGGCACAGTTATAGAATAGCAACCAGTAAAACCAACCACAATTTCATCTTATTTTATTGTTTAAGTCTTTTTATATCATTGAATGAAGCTTTCTTTTACTTTTAGAAGCTAGGTATAGCAATATATATGGTCTGAACAGGACATGCATGTTTTCATTGGGGTTTAAGGTCACATACATACATTACTTTCTGATCAGTTTTACCAATAAAAGTGTAGTCTATACTTATAACAGAAGTTAGGCATACACAGACTGTGTTAAAAATGATGGAACCTAGTCTTAAAGATTTGTTCCCCCCTTCCCCTACCCATCAATGGACGAATGTGTGTTTTGCTTGCTGGTGATCTAAACTACACTGATAACAGAAAACCATGCAATTTAAGTTGATTCCCCCTTGGGCTTTTTGAAAGTCTGCACCTAGCCTAAATGAGCGTCAATTTGCCTTTAGGTATGCCACTGAAACTAGTATTCAGGAAAAGCATTTACTATCTAATACATCATGATCAGATCACTTGTGCACATTTGTCAGAAGCAATGTGGTGATACAGTATTCTTTATATTGTGATCTCTTGATGACCTGTTACCACTAATCTTAGAAAACAAGAGGTGGAAAGTGCATGGGCTGCTATCCAGAAATATATAAAGTATGAACAGCTGCATAGACTAACTGAACTATTATTGCTACAAACAGAATGAATGGCAGTCCCTTTCCCAAACTATGGGGAAAAAATATTGGAAGAAGACTTACTCATCTAAATATGGGGCTTGTCCTTTTTTCATTGAAGGAAGGAGGATCACAATGATTAATATTTAGAATGGATCAATAAGTGATAAAAATGGTGTGCATATGTGCATCTGTCTCCCAGCTCAGTTAGCAGGGCTGTGCAAAACTTTGGTCGCTGATTCAATTTGGCAGAGATTCGACCTGATTCAGCAGCCAAATCTCCAAATCCAAATTGAATCAGGAGACTGATTAATCTCTCTGAATCGAATTGGAAGCCTCCAGTTCAATTCGGAGAGATTCGATGATTCAGACATAGACACAGCTTTATATGGGTTTTTTTCTACATATCTCAAGGTACCAGGCAGCTCGTGAATGCTGAGATGCTGGGGAGGATGGAGTGTCCCATGGGAGCATGGTGGGGGGGCATTCCCTAGTGTGCTTGGTGATAGACCCAGAAGTGGACCAGAAGCACTTCCAGTCTACTTCTGGGTCCTCCGCGGAGTGCACGGGGGACCCCTCCTCTACCCCTGGGCTCGGCAAGTGCCTCCTGGGTCTGGGGGGGACACTTCTGGTCCACTTCTGGGTCTGCCACTGAGCACGCAAGGAGCCCTCCCTCCCCATGCTCCTGTGGGACACTCCATCTGCCCCACCGTCTCAGCATTCACAAGCCACGCCTGGTACCTCGAGGTATGTAGAAAAAACATATAAAGCTGTTTCTATGCCTGAATTGCTAATTCTCCAAATTGGTATTGAATCTTCAGATTCAGCTGAATTGAATAGGGACAGTGATCTGAATGAATGAATCAAATCACTGTCACCCAAATCAGGCTGAATCCAAATCTAATACAGCCTGCTTCGCACACTCCTATTAGTTAGTACAGTACTTTTCTTGGTGCATCAATATTAGCATTGCAATTGCTGATCCAGAGTCTTAATGATATCTCAGTAAATTTTAATGGATCTTAGTTAAACATGGGCCTGATCCTGCTATCCATGCTCATTTCCGTAACACGTTGATAGGGTGTGATTTCAAGAAGATAACTTCATGAGTAATGAGGATTCCAGAATTGCCCATGATTGTGCTAACAATAGCATGTTAACAGCTAATTAAATGATCAATATTCTTTCATATTACTCAAGTAAGCTTCAAGATACTGCTTTCTGAGTGACTACACTAATTTCACTCTTTCAAATGATTAATCATGGTTAAATTTCAATAAATAATCCAACTTCAAAAGTTGCCAGCAAATCAAGACACTGAAGTGATCATTCAAGAAAAGGCCTGAATCTGATCCCACATGTAATGACTTCACATTGACATAAGCAGAATCTTTTGTGCGTGTGTGTATAATATTTATAACAGGGAACATCAATAAAATGCCTTGGCATTACATAGCATTTTTTTTAATTATAGATATCTATAATGTTTACAGCCCTGGTTATAGATGAGACAAATATTTTGAATATAATTTCCACAGAATGTGGACTTTTTTTCTCCTTCCATTTACATGGGCCTGCTTACACAGAGTGTCTGATTTCTTTGCCCTCTAGTTGTCTTTGCAAACTGATGTTTGATTTGCCAAGCTGCAAGGAAATCTGAGCAGGGGAGCTATTTTGAGACCTTTTACATGGCTCCTATTGTAAAGAAAACCTCTTCCTGCCTGTGTAGGCCCAGAGAATGACATGGCATTTAGAGTCTAACTCTCAGGCATGATGAATAATAGTTGAAGGAAAGGGGAAAGGTGAATGAGACAGAAATATATCAGCATATCAGGAGGTTAGGAAAAGTAGCTGTAACAAAGAACAAAATTCAAAACTACTCCCTATGTTATTACCATCTCTGATTTAGCCTATAAGGTGCAAATCTACCTTGCCTTCTGCTTGACTTCAGACTAACATGACTAACTACTTTTCTGTGACCACAGTCATGACATCCCTATGCTCAAACTAAGTGGTACAGTGTTGTGGGAAGTTGTTAATATGACTTCTGTACAAGCACAGTAGCAGCCCAACCTATGTTGTATGAACAGAGAAACAGAATAGCACTTGAATAAAACTGATTGTCCCTTGTGAAAACCTTCCAGTTTCCAGCCTAAGTTTATTCAGTTTATACTCATTTGATCTTATGTAAGCATTGTCCTTTTGTTTAAATTAGGGCTGTCTAACTTCTGGGTAGCTGGGGGTTACACACTGTTTGTGCAGGCACCTTTCTCTGCCGTCAGCTGTGTGTGCCAACCAGGACTCTCCCCTCTGCCCACCCCCTTGCTGCTGACACATTTTGGGCACCTGCTTCCCTTATTCTCCCAACTCTGTAGGCTACTTAGCCCCTCTTTCTTGCCAGGCATACAGTGTAGACAGCCCTCCTGCCCCACACGCATCCCACAGGCAGCCTGTCTTTCCACTCCCAGCCATATGCACCACTCACCTACCTGCAGGCAGGCAGCCCAGTTCCCCTTACTGCCTTGCATGCAACTCAAGCACTCCCGCTACCCATCAGGAGCAACTTGCGGTGGGGGAGGCAGGGGAATGGGAGTGGTGACTGGGTGGGAGTCCATGGGCCACATGCTAACACTTCAGGGGCTGCCAGTTGGACAGCCCTGGTCTAAACCATTCTTTCCCCACCTAGATGTTTCATCTCTCTGTCGTATTTATAGAAAGCGGGGAAATGTTTCCCATCAACATTTATATTGCCAGACTAAATAAATCAGGCTTTTCTTATTCTCCCTTGGTAAAATAGACTCTCCATTCTCCTGATTCTTCTTAGTAACTTTTCTCTGTACCTGTTTCAATTTTAATTAATTTTCACTGAAAATAGGTAACCAGAATTGTACCCAACACTTCAGGAGGGTTCTCGTCAATGCCTTGTATGCTACACTTGCAACACTTCATCTAGCTACCAAATACAAGAAATTAATTTGCCTTTTTTATGGCTGTATCACCTTATGGTTCATACTTTTCTTGTGATCAGCTACCCAGGTCATTCTCCTTCTCAGTCATTTTCAAATAAGGAGCTATCAGCTTATAGCAGAAATTCTTGTTGTTGGCCTTTAACTGCCTGACCATACATTTTGTGCTATTGAATTTCATCTTGCTTCCATCATTACAATTCCAGGTCATCCATCTCTTTAATGATAAAGTCTCTTAAATGTCCTTTATATTTCCTGACTTGTAAATCAGTGTATTATGTGCTAAGGTCATTAATTAAAATATTAAACAAGATTAGTTGCAAGGCCTAAGGAACTTTACTAGAAATCTGCTTCCAGACTTACAATTTCTCTTTCAATTCCCTTCATTATCATCTCCCCTTTAGTCACCTGTACTGATACCAGGTTTCTCTAGATAAACCAGTGATGTCTCACGTAGCACCATAACAAATGTTTTACTGAAGTCCAAATAGATGAGATCAAATGCATTCTTTGTCTGGAAAATCAATTTTTATGAAAGGAAGTAATCCAGGTAGTCTGGTAAACCTATTCTGCAAACCTATTTTTCATTTATTTCTACATATTCTTCCTTCCAAAAACTGTTCTGATGCCTTGGATAGTTTTGAGGTAAGATTAAGGAGCCCAAATCAGTTCCTATCCCCTGCAACTCCCCTTCTGAACTAGTTAGTTTCCAAAGCCCCCGGCACACCTTCATTTGAAGGTGCCATGGGATCTTGGTCATGATCCTTACAGTCACACCCCACATGTGCATGGCAGGAGGTATAATTTTGGATTTAGGAATTGGATCCAAATCATGCCCTTTCTATTTGACGGTGTGAGTTTGGGAGGGGGAGGGCGGCGGGAGTGTAAGGGATCATGATCAAATTGAAAGCTGGGTGCCCGCAGCCAGGTGTGATACAATGTGGCCCTGGGCCCAAGACCCTCATTATCAACCCCAACCCTGGGACCACACCAGCACCAACTTGAAACCCTGGAGTGTCCTGGGGCTGGGAGCTCTCTGGGGTCAGTTGAGACCCAGGGCCAGGGCTGACATTCAGCTGAGGGCAGCCCCAGAAATACCACACATTCAGTTTAAGGCACCATACAATTCAGTGAGAAAAAAAAATCTACATTATATGTAACATTTCTTTAGCTGGTTTGTCATTTTATGGTGCCTTAAATTCAGTGCCTATTAGGGGTGTGCAAAGCTTCAGTAGCCGATTCAATTCGGAGGAGATACACCCCAATTCGGCGGACGAATCTCCAAATCTGAATCAAATTGGAAGACCCATTAAAAACTCTGAATCAAATCAAAAGCCTCTGAATCAATTTGGGAGATTCTGCACTGATTCAGAGATTCAGCCATAGACTAAACAGGCAGCAGTCCTTGAGGAAGCTGGACACAGCTGCCTCTCCCTTGAGGAAGCGGCCAACAGCTGCCTCTAGCTGGTAAGTCTGTTGTGGGTAGAGGGGGGAGGGCAGGGGCATGGGGGCACAGATTAATGCCCCCATAGCGACAGAGGGATTGGGGCTAGGGCTGGGACAAGCTGCCCATCCAGGGCAGAGGGGCGTGGGACTTGGGGAGGGGGGCTTCCACCACTGTGTGCCACCACATGCTGCCGATTTAGGAGGCTGGATTGGGCCTATTAGAAGTAGGCTGGATTGGGCTGCACACTGGGAGGCTAGCACCCACCACCAGACTGCGCTTCGCAGTGTGGGTGGAGCCAGGGCTGCGCTCTGGACAGCTAGCCCCAGCTGCAGCCCAGAGCACAGCCCTGGCTTCATCTGCCCCACAGACTGCAGTGGAGTGCGAGCTATGTGGGGGCTGCAGCCACCCTAAAATTCCCCGTAGCCCTTGTCGCTGGCCCTTCCCCGATCCAGGTGCATGCGCCTATTGCCATGCCCTGCCACTGCTTGCCCAGCCAGGGTGTGGCGGGGTGAAGCTACGGCTTGTCTAGGAGGCATGGGGAGGCTGGAGTAGCTTCTGCTGCTGTGCACCACTTGCCCAAGGCAGTGCAGTGGCACCATCCTGCACCTCCCCACCCCAGCTGGGCAAGCGGTGGGAGGGCATAGTCCCCCCTCCCAGTGTCTTCCACCCAGAGCAAGCCTCACCTGCATTGGACCCCCTCCTCCCTCTTCCCGGCTGGGCAAGCAGCAGCTGGGCATAGCCCCCACTCCCAGCACTGTCGCACCCGCATCCTGTGCCCCCCCGCCCTGACTGGGCAAGCAGTGGGAGGGAAGAGCCCCCTCTCCCAGTGCCTTTTGCCGCCCCTCTAGAGCACAGCCCCGCCCCAATGCCCACTCCCATGCCCTCCCAGACCAGCGGCGTGCAGCAGGGTGCAGTGGCAAGAGCTCCCTGCCCCAAGTCCTGCGCCTCCCTGCTGCGGCTGGGCAGTCCCCCAGCCCAGCCCCAATTCCTCTCTTGCTGTGAGGGTGTTGATCTGCCCCCTCACACACCCCTTCCCTCCCTGCTCCACCCACAACAGACTTACCAGCTGGAGGCAGCTGTGTCTAGTGTCCTTGTGGACTGCTGCCTGTTTAGTCTATGGCTGAATCTCTGAATCGGTGCCGAATCTTCAGATCCGAATTGGCTGAATCGAGTTGGGACAATGATTTGAATCACCGAATCAAATCGCTGTCCCGCCAAATCTGAATTGAATACTTGCCGCTTTGCACAGACCTAGTGTGTATGTAAGGCCCAGCACCCTTACCATTTATGTCGCAATGAATGTTAATTGTGGCATAAATGTAACGTGTAGCAGAGCCCTATGGTGCCACCCTACCCTGCCTTCTGTGTGACTTGGGATTAACACAAATAACTACTTTTATCTTAAACATAGATTCTAGGCTACACTGCTATTCTCTGATCATACAAGTATCCTGCATAACTTTGATAATTTTTTATGCTTCTGGATCTGTTTCATGTCCTGGTTCTTTCAGAATTCTAGGATAGAGATTCTCCAATCCCCCGACATGAGCAAAGCAAGATCTTTGAGATTTTCTTCCACTTCATATGCAGTATTTTTTATTTCCACACCTTTTTCCATTTCCCGCAAGTGACATGGGGTAGAAAAATGCTCTCTTTCTTTCATGCTGGAAATGCATATGCTTAGACTTTGGTATTATAAGTTGATTCCTAGACTTTAACACAATGTGAGCTGAGCTGAGCTGAGCTGAGCTGAGTGTAGGCTCCACACTGCTACCAAAGGGCAAGAGGTCTTCAGTGTGACAGTCAGCTGTTTACAACTATCTTGTTCCTAGTAATAATATCAGCTTTGCATGCAAGGGATGATGCTTCTCCATGGCTATACTATATCACCAGTACTTTTGTTTTTTGATGATCAAGTCTTTTTGGGGTGGGGGGGAGGGAATTGGGTTTTTTTGCATCATATATATTTTTCAAATCTCATTCTCTTTCAAGAAGAGAACACACAGGGCTTACCTCCTGGCCATTTAGAACTGTTGGGGCATATGCAGTGTTGGTAAGTTAATACCAAATCTTCTGCTTTTTCTGATTTCCTTTAGAGAGACAAACTTTTCCCTAGGTAAATGGAGATTTCCTCTCCAGCTTGTTTCTCTGCTTTTACAAGTGGTGCACTGTTTCTTTTTTTTTTTTTTGCTTTAATTTTTTTTTGAAAGATAAGAAAGCTGCATTACAGCTGACTGGTTCCAAAAATGATAAAATGTAAAAAATAACAGGCTTGTTCCAGGGCCATGCAATCAAAATAGTTCTTGCACTGAAGATATAAAAAGAGACTATGCAAAACATTCCTGAAATAATTTATGCCGAGTTCAAGTTTAAAGCCATTGATATAATGGAATATTATGTGTTCTCTTGGCATTCTGTTTTTAAATCAACAAAATGAGCTCAACTTTTGCACTCCACACAGTTCTCATTTCCTTAGTATTGTAGACTTTGATCTACGCCTACACTATACTTTAAGGCAGACTTCTTTTTCACATTGGATGGACCTTTTTTTTAAAAGGCCCCTTATTCAAATTTGAAAACTACTACTTTACTAATAATAAGGCTTAGCACATTATAACCAAAAGTTATCAATTCTTTAAGCTATATTTGTGCTCCCCTGATCCTGGGCCCTCTTTGGATTAGACTGGGTTGCCAACAGAAATACCATCCATAATCACTTTCATCAGTCTGCTTTTACTTGTCCCACCTACCAAGGATTCTTGAAGGGTTATTGGTAACCAAGGGTTGTGGAAACACAGATGTCTCATCCACATGCTAACCCCCTTAAGCCAGGCACAGGAAGAAGTGGTGTCTCAAGACCTCTCTGACACCTTTATAGGGTGTTGGAGTGCTACCTTTATGTTGTGGCTCCTAGGTTCCCTTGAAATGATGAAAAAAATGTATAAAAAGTAAGACTAACAACAACTTTTATCTCAGAACCATAAAAGAACCATTCCAGAGATTAAATCAAATCCACACAAGCCAGTGGAGTGGATCTCCCAGTGAGCCTTCCAGAGCCCTACTTTACCTGCATGAAAACTAAACTGCATGAAAGTTATTTATTCAGCCTTGGTGTGGGATGTGTTGAACATAGGCTGCATACAGACATTCATTTCTATCAGAAGAAATTTATTTCAGTAGAAGAGTAGCTCATGAGCTGGACTGTAGAGACAATTATCTGGCCCCATGGTGGCAGAGCTCCACAGGCAAGCTTGCTAGCCAGGGGCACTAGAAGGCTATTTCCTGGGCCAGTCTGCCCTTAGGGGCGCCCAGTAGTTGACAGCCTTCCCTCTCCCTGGCTGGAAGGGGACAGGCTGTCCAGTGGTTGGCAGGAGGCTGGCATTCTCATATGCTGGGAGCCCTCCTGGTTCTCCCCCCACAGGAGAACAGTCCTGCTCCTTGCACTCCTCCAGTCTGACCAGAATTGTGCAGGGAGAGGCAAGGGAAAAATCAGCCCTCATGGCAAGGCCTTAGGAGCCATGGCATAGGACACATACAGACTGCCTTGTTCTGCAGTGCTCTGGGCTGACTCAGAGCAGTACCAGGCGATGCAGGGTTGGGGGCATTTTGCAATGGTGACAAGGCTTCCATATCTCACTGCTGTGGCACAGCCACTGGTCTCACCCCCCTGTGCTCTGGGTCAGCTGGGCAGTGTAGGATACCAGGGGAAGCCAGAGGAATTGGGAGCTAGGCACATGAAGGTATTCCCTAAGCCAGACTTCTGGCCCCTCCAGATTTTAAACTGCCACTCCTGCTTCCCAACTGAGCAGCTGGGAGACAAAGGGAAGCAGGCAGGAAGCAGCATTCCCTGTGCTCAGCTCCTAATGCCCAGGAGTGCTGCTGCCTGCCTGCTTCCCCTTGCCTGTCCCCACAGCATAACTGAGCCACAGGGGCAGTGACTGAAAAGCAAGAGCAGCTGGGGAGCAGGACTTGGGGAAAGCCTTTGCACTCCCAACTTTGAGCTCCTCTGGTTTTCCCTTGTCACTCATGCTATGCAGCTAACCTGGCAGAGAAGGCTGAGGCAGGCTGCTGTGCTATAGTGGTAAGGCTTGGGGGGGTTTCTGCTGTGGCAAAATGCCCCCACCTTACGAAGGTTTTCTGCTGTGGCAAAATGCCCCCACCTTACCCTGCATTGGAGGAGCAGTTAGTAGCTACTTTTCCCTTTTCTTTCCCAGTCTGTGGGATGGGAGAGAAGCTGCTCCCCATGCCTTCTCCAGACCAGTGATCTTTTCCCCTGGCTCCGCTCCTGCTGCTCCCTGGGAGCAGTTAAGCCAAGGGAAAGTGTGCACATGTTCAGTCACCTGGAAGAAACTCCCCCTGGGAGTAATTTAACCCTGGTTGTTCCTGGATTATTTTTCCCCTGTGGAAGCCATTTTTGCTCTGGGAGAAAAAAACTTGAACATCTACACACTTTGGATTTCTAGCAGAACAGTGGAGAAAATGAATGTACATTGCCATAATCCATGTGGATTATTTTTGATCATAGCTTGAATATGGAGATAATTAGTAAGGTTAAAATAAATTCAAAAGTGAAATAAAAATAAATAATAAAAAAAAATTAAAGAAAAAAAAAAGTGATCAAAACCAGTTTAAATCTGTAACACAACAGAAGTTCAGTGCACATAAACTGCTTTCAAGATGGCCAAAACTGGTTTCAGGTAAACTTGGATGGATGTAGTATCTGACTTAACTGACATTGGTTATATTGCTTTATTGAACTTCCGGCCCAGATCCCTTCCAGATTCAAGTTAACTCAGTCCCCCAGCATCCTAGGGTGTTTTGCATCTCCCCTGAAAATCCCCCCTTGCAGGGTGGGTGGGCTAACCTTGGCCCAGGTTGTCTGCTCCAGCTGAGGTGGGGAGTTTGCTCTAATGTGTCCCCCCCACCCCCTGTCCCCCCCTCCGAAGCCAGCTTCTGGTCTCAGCCACTGCAGGCATGTAGCTGTATTTCCAGAATAAAAAGTGAATGTCTGTTCAATTGCTTATTTGTTCAATCTATGCATCTTAGACTAACTGGTGAAGATTGAATCGATTCAGCCTCAGACTTTCAGGACTTTTGGAGTGTTTTGGGCATTTGGGCCATGGGGATTTACTTCAGTTAAATTCTCCTTACATTGAAGCGGTGGGTCTTTAAAAACACTGCTTCAATTTAGGGTGAAGTAACCCCCTGTGGCATGTACAAAAGGGTCAGGCCTGACCCTTGCCTGCCTCTCCAGCGGTAGTGGGGAGGGGAGGGTGAACTGCCAGTGGGCTGAGTGGTCTCTGAGCTGTGGGGGTGGGGTGGCTGGTGCTTCCCTCCACAGCAGTGGCAGCAGTGGCAGCAGCCCCCAGGTAGTGCCCTGTGAGCACCCGGCCTGAGCAGTCCCGGAGGGCGCTGTAGCTGCGCTGGGAAGCACTGGGCCCCCACGCAGCTCTGGCAGGCAGGCAGGCTCTGGGGAGAAGAAAAAAAAAGATCAGGTTGGCTGCTTTTTTGCTTTATTTTCCCTTCAGTGGAGCCTGCCTGCACAGAGTTACACCCAGTTGCCTGCACAGCCCCTGACATGCATGGGGCCTGGTGCTTTCCTCCATGGCAAACTAAACCACCTCAGATATGTTTTATTTTGCTGCATCCCAAAGTCATTTAACACACATTACACATGCAAACATTCTGACATTAAAGCACATTACACTGTTGACACATGCAAATAGCTGCACCCTTAAGTGGTGCAAAAAGGCATTAAGCCACTTTAAAGGCCAATTTTGTGGCATGTACAAATGGTCATAGACTGTTTGTGCTTAGCCCTACTGGTATAGCGTAGTAGCACACTGTCTTTTAATATGGACCTTTTGTATAATTTGTTTAAAGGATTTTTAGTCTTTTTCTGCATACGTATACTATCAGCTGCAAGCAGTTTAGAATTTTCCAGAAGTTATTTATTAGATGGGCTTATTCACTGAATACCTTCTTGATATGTTGGACTGAATGTTTGAGAGTCAGTTCACTTTTGTCCTGGAACCTGAGCAGCCAAGCATTCACATCAGTGCAAATTACATTCAAAGCCTCATTCAGTACAAAGAATAGAAAATTACCCCCACTCTGCACTCTTGTAAATTACTTCAGAAGGCATGGGGCAATGGCAAATTCGGCCTATGATTAGTCATCACATCATGAAATGACAGCCTAAGTTTGGAGGGATTTGGATGTTGTGGAAAAATGTTCATTCCTTCTTTTCTCTTATTCTTTTATTTCTGGTTATTTCTGATCTTATTTCAGGTTGCTTGTAGCTTGTTTCACCCCCCCCCCCCCCCCCCCACCCCACGCACACACACACACACACACACACACACACACACACACACACACACACACTATTCTGGTCAGGAAAATGCACAGTGGCAGAACCATAAATAGAAGTTCCTCAAATATAAGCAAATAAACAGAATGTGTCATAAAACCATCTGCCAAGAACTTGAGATAAGGAGCTAAATGTCCATAATAATAAAGACACATAAATCTCTGTAGTCAGTAGAAGAAACTTTGAACAGCATATGCACAAATATACACCTGCATATACATGATAATGCACACAAACAGAGTTGAATGACTAGAATTGAGATTTGTAGAGTTGTTTTACTTGACACATTGGCCTACCATGGAATTTAGAGCCTGATCCAAGCTCTGAAATAAATATGAATCTCTTCCTATTGCTCTCACTGGGATTTGGATCAGGTTCCAAGAGCAACAAGTTCCAAACTGAAGTTATTGCCAAGCATAAGTTACATTTTTCAACCCAAGGTTCATAATAACCTGAACCAGCTCTTCACTTGTGAGAGGTCAGGCTATCTTAGGCCCAAATTCAAGAAATGATCCCCATCAAGGATGGCACCTAAGCATCTGCTTAGGTGCTTTTCAGATTGAGCACTTTCAGCCCTCACAGAAGCTGCATATACAAGCTTCATAAAAGTTGCACATAAAACCTATACACCAAGGTTAAAATGAGAAATGCAGTAAAAGGCAAACACAACAAAATGACAGCACAGAACTGAAGGAGTTTCCTTTCAAGAGCATCACAAAACACTATAGCTCTGGCAAATCCTGTTAGCACTTACTCTAGAAATCCCCTATGTATATTTCCCATCAACTTTGAAGCAAAACATATGCTAGGGAAAGCACAGAAGAGCTAGCTCTTAACTCTAGTAGGAGGAAGTTTAAGAACTGTTTTGTAATTCAAACGTTGTGGCACAGACAAGGGAAGCAGGTGGGGGGAAGAAGGGAGAAAGAGAGAGATGACATTTTATTAGTTGGCCACAGGGGGATGTTGAAATAGAACTCAAAGAAGGATGTGCCCAGCAACCCTAATTTCAGACAGGTTTGAATATGAGCAAGGTGACTAAGTGATTGGTAGTGTGTCAATATTGAAGTGTGTTTATGTGTACTCCAGGTTGGGATAAATCAGTGAAACAAGAATGCATAAACTTGTAAGTATAAGTGATCAGAAAACAGTTCAAATCTGTAACACAACAGAAGTTCAATGCATGCAAACCACTTTCAAAATGGCTAAAACTGATTTAAGATAAACCTGAAGAGATGTACTATCAGACATCAATGATTTGGGTTCAGTCGGTTTATCGGATTTGTCCCTCCAGATTCAAGTTAACTCACAGTCCCCCAGGATGCTTTGCACCTCCCTCGCAACTCCCCCCCCCCATGGTGGGTTGGTTAGCTTTGGCCCAAGCAGTCTCCTCCAGCTGAGCAAAGTGGTATGCTCTAGCACCCTCCCACCTCCCTCCCCTGGCTTCTGGCCTAAGCCACTGCAGGGATGTGGCTGCATTTCTGAATCAAAAGTGAATGTCGATTCACTTGCTTATTGGCTCAATCTACACAACTTTAACTAACCTGCAAAGAATGAATAGATTGAGCTTGGGCTTTTTGACTGTCTGTACTTAGCTTAGATGTTCAGATAAAAGGTGTGATAGGCTTTGACGCTGGATCCACACAATTGCATCTTTTGCCATGTCATGAATGCACGGCAAGAGGTGCAATTGTGGGATTCAGCATCAGAACCTATCATGCCTTATTGCTAGTGCAGGGGGAGCCCCAGGCTTCAGCAAGTAGGAAGCTCCTGTAGTTGCTACTCCTGCACCTGTGGGACTTTCAGCCATGGCAGCACCCCATCCACTGCGGCAGTAGAGTTCCACAGCTGCAGGACTCTCTACCCTGGCAGTGACCCATGGTTGCCAGGGCCAACAGTCCTGTCAACTGTATGTCTCAGCCCTGGCAGTGCATGGGGAATTGCTGTGGCTGAGATTCCTGTCAGTTACAGGACTCTCAGTCATGGCAGCATATGGTACACCCCTGTGGTTGGGAGCCCTGTCAGCTGCAGGGGTGCAGACCCCAATAAAGGTACAAATTAAAGATGCATAGAAACCAGCTATAAAGTTATTACACATTTTCCAGCTCTAAACTTATAGCTGGATGGACCTTCTTATGGCATGATAATGACCTTGCAAATGTAGTTGGTATAAATTAATTTTGCACTTGACCAGTTAATTGTATAATACATGTAACATGTAGAGGGGCCATAGAGTTATTTTATTAACTGTAATGGGGCTTCACTAAGGACAAACTTAACTTTTTAATGAAAAGTGCATCCATATCAACAATTTGTTGACAAATCTAAATACATTTCTATGCCTGGTGTAAGGTTTAGTGATGGCTATTCTTGTGAAACAAAAATATCAAAAGGATATTTTGCACTGCAGTTATATTAAAAACTTTTCAGAGTGTGCAGATATGTGTAAGATTACTGACATAGTCAAATACTAGGGTTTGAAGGGAGCAATCATGTTTTCAACAAAGTTATGAGCAACTTACTGCTCCTGTGACTTGGAGCTAACACACTTTTTTATTTGGCACCATTTCATAATAACTTCTATACATATTGAAGGAAAACTGTTCTCAAGGCTGCACCCCTTTTTCTGATGCTTTCCCTTTAGAATTTATGCAGCCATCGTATGCGTGACAGCAAGAGCTTTCTACTTGTGAACAGAAAGGGAATGAAGCTTAATGAATAGCAGGAAAATGCTCTTTATGCTAAAAAAGCACATTCCACATTTTTTCATGCAAAGACCTAACATTTGCAAGGAAATGGCTGAACTAATTTTTTTTATTTTTTTTTTTTTTGAAAAGGGACCATTGTAATCAGAACTATGGAAAATATACAACATCCTGGTTACATTATATACTTCTCAGATGTTCCTCATTATGTAGAATAGTTCTCTTTAGATCCTAGCTCTCCTTCATCTAGTGTTAGGCCTCCATTGTTTTTCTCCATTCGCTTAACTTTGCTGATATTAGCAAAGTGTAACTAATAAATGTAATACAATATTTTTTTACTAAATAGATTATTAAATTATTTAGAATTTTGAAAAAAAGGCTAGGTACTTAAATAGTTTGTTTCTAAAACAGGCCAGATTTTGTAGGTAAAGCAACATAGATCATCTCTTTATTTGCCATGTCTCACAACCCCCCTGTCCCCCCCCCACCGCCTCCCCCTTTTTTTCAGATAGAAAGGTGGTTATCTGTGTTAGTCTGAAGTTAATACCTCCCTGAACCCTTTGTTGTTTGAGTAATGGGAGCAAGGCCTACTTGAATGGGAAAAGGTTTGCAAAATTATCCTTTTGTCTCTATGGACAAATATAAAAAGAGAGGAAAAGAACATTTTAGTCCGTGAAGAACTGTCAGATGTGGAATGCCTTGGCTATTTTAAATCTGTACCACATTAACTTTGCAGAGTTAGAAGGGGAATGAATTTAGGCTGTAAGCATTTTTTTTCTATCAAAAGCATTGATGCTGGGAGAGTGCTACATAGACTAATTGAACCTAGATTCCTGGCTGCTGTTTCCTGTATTCTTTCTACTTCAGCAGTTTTCTCATACTTGTTACTCATCAGGTTTCACTGAAAGTGATGCACAGAATAATGGAGGAGTAATCTGCTGAAGATTGAATTAGGATAGCTGGATATTTGAGGTATGAAATCTGCTGAAAACAAAATAGCCAATGGAGTCATTATTTTGTCATTTGATGCTTTGCTCCGATCAGTGCCAAAGTACATTGTAGGTCCTACTGTAAATAGGAAAATATGAATGTATGCCTATCCCTATAATAAATTTATGCTGACTGCAAATTACCTAGTATCTTAACATTCAGTTCTCAAGTAGAAGTAAGGCGTGTTGTCATCAACCTACTTGTATTTTAGTTACTTGGCAGGATGGACCATCATATTGTTCTGTTTGTGTAGCACCCAATAAAACGAGATCTTTGGCAGTGATTGAACCTCCTAGTTGCTACCCCAACACAAATTAGTAATAATGACAAAGATGCATGACCAATTACTGTCTAGGCTTCAGAAGTTGTTACAGCACAAACCTAAATGAGTAACAGAAAATGAAAAAGGGAAGGCCCTTTGCGACTTTGCTTGACACTAGATAGGTTGAAGGAACCCTGAAAACCAGACATCACATTGATTCTGAAGGCCTAAAAATCATAATAGACATTTGTGTATTAATAGGATGACCATCTCACAGAGGAGGAAAAGGAAAAGTCATCTAAATATCATACTTATATTTTACCTCTAAGGCTGGGATTAGAATGAAGGGAAAGAAAGGCCAAAGTGGCATTGGTTGTCATAAGTGCTCTGGGGACTCTGCTCAAGACTTCAACAACGTGGACATTTCTTTCAGTGTCTGGAGTATCCAAAAAGCTGTTGTTCTGAAGTTATGTCCCATCTCATGACAATAACTTGACATCTAAGGATCTGACTGAGATCAAGATGAAAGACTGCCCCAAGTGGAAGGCAGAATTTTCAGTCAATGAGATTGTAAAGCAGCAGCAGTCACGTAGTATTATTAGTAGTCGTAGTAATTAATGATAAAATATAGAATCCAATTTCATGGGAAGAAACATTACAGGCCTCATTCTGCTGTCATGCTGGTTTTATATTTAATGTCTTCACTGAAATTGTTCACAATCCACAACAGTGCCAGTGGAATCAGAATGAGGACTTTTGTTTCTGGCAAGGGCATCCTAAGACTGTTTTAAATGTAAGTTTGTACACAAATATTGCAATATATCACCTGTGTCTGTTGGGGAAAGGTATCGCTGAATGGATCTCAAGCAATCCTATAAGTGCAGTCTGGAGATGTGCCCATTAGTTTCGGAGGTAGCCTCCCACCGACCGCTGTAATGAGCCAGTCAAGCCATGTAGTGAGATTAATAAGGATTCAAGTATTAGGAAAACTCATTAAAAAAAGGGGGCTGCACATGTGTGATTTCACCTCTTTACCATTCCAGATATATTTTAAAATAAATATAAAAAACACTTGATCCATTTTGTGAATTAATCTCTGGCCAATTTTTCTTGGGAAAGAACACTATCCATGAACAGCAGGCCTGTTTATTCACTTATGTGTTGCTTTTCTATTACTTAAGACTAGCTGAACAGCTTTATTTAAAAAAAAAACAATAACATATAAACTTACTTTTCTGCTCTCGCCTTCAACACCAGCTTTCAGCCTGAAGCAAAGTCTTATAGCTGAGTTAAGCACTGAGTTTATAATACAAACACAGACATAGCCTCAGCCTTTGTGATGTTAGGAGATGTTGCTGTAATATGGGAGAAGATACAAGATTTTCAATTCTGGGATGTAGTTGACTAGAATAGAGCACATTTTCTATTCAATGTACTGGAACATACCGTGAGTATCCATATACAACAGTTGGTACAGCTTGGCAAGTTCTCTGCATGCCTTCTTGATATTAAATATTTGTGTTAGTGTATGACTGGGTTTGATTTGTGTATTTTTACTTACTATATCCCAAACTGCGCTTTTGCGCTTTAATAGTGCACCAAGTTCTGCCTTCAGATAAAAGCCATGCAACCTTATTATTGCAGATTTGCATTGGTTTAACTGAAGTCAGAATCTGATTCAACAAATTCCATGTTATTACTATACTATTTTTTATCACAAATGCCTGTAGGTGAAATTCTACCCTGACCCACATATCAGATAGTATCTCAACTGTACTGCACTCCAGGGTGATGCCTGAAACATGAGCAAAGGAAAAATTTGGCCCTGTGATTTCTCTGCAAGTGGTAGTAGCAGTGGAGGTTAAAGGTATATTCATAATCTGCTTATGACATCAGGAAAAAAAATTGCTCTGTAGCTGACTCAAGACAGAAGTGGCACTTCCTACTATGCCTTCCCTGGGGATCTTCCAATGTTGAGCTGAAGGAGAACAGCATGTGTGAGGGAGGAAGCAGATATCATTGATAAGTAACAAAAACAGCAAGAGAATTTACTTCAAAGTTACAAAAAGTGTCATGGCATAAATATGTATTTAAATCTGATATTTAAATCGCCCTTTAAAATATACCAAAGGAAAATAGTTAACAAAGGCCAAATGGTCATAGACTTGGCATGAGAGACCGAGAGAAAGGAGCTAGTAATTCAATATCTTGGAATGGCAAAAGGCTCTTAAAGACAAAACTATCAAAATTGTGATTCAATAGGCATAACAAAATAATCATATTTTCTCTGCATATTAGTCATTAGTGTATTTTAATGCATGCAATCAGATTAATGTCACTTATTTACATGCTGCAATGGACGCATCAGCTGTCCAAAATAACTGTACCAAAACAGCTTCTACATTTTGTGGCTACTATCTAGATGTGGTCTCTGACTGCTAAATTATTTTTAAAAACTCTGTGGGTTCTCCTATAGAAAAAGTTGTAACTATAATATAGTGGCGGATTTTTGCTGATGAAAATACTGTTGCTGCATTATGGGGGAGTTCAGTCCTTTTATGGATTGCTTGCTGTGTAAATTTTGCAGTGCATTTTATAGCTGTCTGTAGACTAAACTCTGGTTGTCTGAAACATAAACTTTTCTTTAATGAATTAGTGTGACTTGCTGTTTTGTGTTAGATCCGTTGTTTTGGAGCCTCTTGCATTAGTTTATCTCAAACATATATTTGCCGAGTATCCCATTGGGTACTACATGTAATCAGTTTTCATTCTAGCTTCTTAGGAAATATTTATGCTATCATAAAATATTATTTATATGGGTTTCTAAGGCAATATAATTCTAACACATTTTGTCAAAAGTCAGGGGCAATAGTCGGGAATGAGAGTTGGGAGAATGGGGATTTTATAGCATGGTTGGAATCAAGAAATTTGAAGAAAAATCTGTTCAGATTGAACTGAAGCATGTTTTAGGTTCATCAATGGAACATAACCCTCTCTCTCCCAAATTCTGTTTTGGATCAACCCAATATGCTCCATTTAACTAGGTATAAAATATTGTGTGTATTATTCAACTCTTGTGTTTTAAACGTGGCTCTTTTAAACTAGCTCGCTTGTTAAAACACAAATGCTTTGATCTGAAAAGAGAGTTTCATTTGAAAATGTCAAAAAATGTTTCAGCATTTTGGAAGTGAAACATTTTATTTTGAGTACATCAAAATATAACATCCTGATTTTATTTTGTTTTAATCCCCATTTTTTTGTTTGAAAGTACTTGCTATATTTGCCCCAAACTCCATCTTTTAGTGAATTTCCTACTTGGAAAAGATTTGCCCAGCTTTACTGATGGTACCTCAAATCTAAGGTGTTATGTAGACAATTCTAGACTGAACAGGAAAGAGCACATACACTCAGTGGTATATCATATATATATGATATACATATATATGTAGCACTTGTTCCATGAAAGAACTCTGTATGTACTGTTTGGTTTAAATGTTCTATAATATGCAAGTAAAAACAATTATAAAAAGAGACTTCTTCTTTAGTCTGAAGACAAAGAGGTTTCATGAAATTTGAAATAAAGACCAGCACTGCCAATCCTCAGTATCCAAATAATGAGATTTGACTTAAATATCCTGAGAATTATTAATGATGGTATTATTATTAATAATAATAACTACTCTATAATAATAGTAAATTGGATTTTTTTATTTTTGTTCTGATACCTGAGGTATTAGATTTCACATTTTCAAGCTTTTCTCCAGACCATGCAGGTTAGCAACTTCCTTTTAAAAATAAAAGCTGAGATTACACGTATATTAGCACGATCCCAAGAGCTGTGCCTTTCAGAAAAGCATTACATATAGAGAGACTTGTGATTAAAAACTAATGAAAGATAACAGTGCTAGAATTATGTACTAGCATTATATTTTGTGGCACACTTTTGAATGCAGCTCTCTTTATTTTGGAAGTGTCAGAGTGATGCTGTAGCTGTGGCGGTCCAGTAATTATGGTCCACTATAACCCCAGGCCCTTCTTCACAGTACTACAGCTTAGCCAGTCATTCCCCAGTCAGTATTTGTACCTGAAATTGTTCTGTTCCAAGTGTAGGACTTTGCTCTTGCCCCGGTTGAATTGCGTCTTGTTGATTGCAGACCACTTTTCCAGTCTGTGAAGGTCATTTTGCACCCTAGCCCTGCCCTCCAGAGCATCTGCCACTCCACACAACTTGATGGCATCTGCAAATTTGCTAAGGGTGTATTCAGTAGCATCATCCACATAATTAAAGAAGATCTTGAATAGTACTGGATCCAGAACAGATCCCTGGGGAACTGCACTTGCTATTTTCTCTGAACTGGACATTAACAAAGGTTGACTACTTGTTGAGCACAATGATCCATCCAGTTACATATGTTCCCTATAGTACTTTAATCTATTTTTTTCTCAGCTTGTTAATGAGAATGTTGCGAGAGAGAGAGTCAAAAGCTTTGTTAAAGTCAAGGTTTACTTCATCCACTGCTCTCTCCCCAGCCATGAGCTTGTCCTCTTATCATAAAAGGAAATCAGGTTGGTCATGTATGACTTGGTCTTGGTCAGTCCATACTAGCTGTTCCTGATCACCTTATTTTCCTCTAGGTAATTTACAGTGGATTCCTTGAGGACTTGCTCCATGACCTTTCCAGGTATCCAGGTCAGACTGACTGGACTGTAATTTCCCATATCCCCTTCCTTCCTTCTCTTAAAAAAAGAGGCACTATATTTGCCCTTTTTGAATCATCCAGGATTTCGCTTAACCTCCACAAATTGTCAGAGTGCATAAGTAATGGCACTGAAATTATCTCAGCCAGTAGAGAGCATGGGGAGGGTGCAGGTGGGAGCACAGCATGGTCTGCCTTGGGCAGCAGTAGGTGGAGCTCAAATCCATTCAGAGCACCATCAGGACACCTGCAGGCCGGATACAATCAATTGGTGGGTTGGATCTGGCTCCTTGGCCATATTTTGCCCATCTCCGATCTAGCTTCTCTAAGTAATCCCTAACCTGTTCCTCTACTACTCCAAGCTGTTTCTTTCCTTTCCTGCCTTTGCTCCTAATTGCAGGTAGCCACACCTATTTGTGATGATTGAAGTAAAAAAGGCATTCAATACTTCAGCCTTCTCTGCATCATCTGTAACTAGATTGACTTTTGCATTACATAAGAGGAAGATCAAAGTAACTATAGGTCCCATTTGACATACTTTTAGAATCCCCCCCGCCTTTTTTTTTTTTTTGCCTTTTTTTTATTTTTTGCCTTTTATGTCACTTTCTATTTGCATCTCAGATTTTGCCTTGGCCTTCTAATTCTGCTCCCTGTGACCCAAGGGATGCTCTAAAACTCTTCCCTAGTACTATGAACAAGTTTCGACTTGTTGTAGGATTCATTTTTTAATATCAACTCATTGAAAAGATTGCTGTCTAGCCAGGCCAGCCTCCTGTTGTGCTTCCCATTCTTCTGTCACCTTGGGAAGGCTTGCTCCTGTGCCCTTAAATGGGCCTCACAGTATTGGCAAAACAGCTGCACAATCGAGTAGGATCTAATGGAATGGACTTTTTTGGACTCCCATAAAGAGAAGAGATGCAAATTACAGCTGAGTCCAGCATGACCCCTGAGTGAACATGGAGGCAAGGAAGTATTACACTTTGTGACTAAACATACTGCATCTCAACAAGCTGAACTATTTGCATATTGGACTTGTGATGTTAATGCTACTTCTAAGGCACTAACTTTGTTTTTCATCTTTTGTTGCAAGAAAATATAGTTGTTGTTTCTTTTGGGGATTTTTTTGTGTTTTTACGTCTCTCCCTCAAAAAAGGCATTTGTGGATCCACATTCCCAAGGATTTTGCATGTTTATAAACTGAAAGAAAGATAACTAGGGTATTTATATTTTACTTTTCCATAGTCTTCCCTAGTCTGCCCTAGGGCAGACTATGGATCTAGGTATTATCTCAAAACATAGTTATTTATTTTATTTAACTTATGCCAGCTAATGTGGGGATATGCTTTTCTCTGTTGGTGATCAGGTCATAGAAAAGTTGATGGGTCTGCCACAGCTTTGTCTAGCACAGTGGTTCTCAACTCTGGCATGCCTTGAGAGCCTTTCAGGGGTGCTGTGGGGTGCCGCTCAAAGTTAGCACCATTAGGAGTGAAACATGATTCACAAGATTAATCCAGAAATTTCAACTAGGAATCCACAGAGTTAAAACCATACCGACATATTGTGGTCTCCCTTCTTCCCCCCCTGCTCCTGTAGGATGCTCCACCACCCCACCAGTCTGAGTTCACCAGCCATGCCTGGTGCTCAAAGTGGACTGCACACCCAGAGATACAGTACCATGTTTAGAAAAAACCCCTGGCAAAATGCAGTTGGTCCTTGTTACTGTCATTAGTGCCTGGCAGAAAGGCTACTTTCTAAAAACACTGCCTGTCTTTAATAATGACAGTGTAATACCAGCATGGTGCTGTTGTGCTTTCTATTTTTTTTTTACTTGCTACTTAGTGCAAACAGCCTAATGTTTCTTTTGAGTACAACTAATTTAACAATAAAAATGTAACATTAAACAAGTACATTTTTCAAAAACACAGTTTTTGCACACAAAAACAAATGTTATACTTCAACAAAACATATATTAGCATTTTGTTTCATTTCAGTTTGCTCATGTAGTTTCTCCCACCCTTCCTCTCTGACAAAGTGTATTATTATTTCCATTTAAAATGAGTGGTAATGTTGGGTAGGAGGTAGCATCATATTTCACCCATTGCATTGTGAGATTCTTTTATTTTCGTGGAAGTAGATTTTGGTCAATTAATGGATTAATATGAAGTGAGATAAACAGCTTGTTTTAAAAATCTGAGCTGGTATTTTCAAAAAATCCTAATGGGCTTAGGCACCCAACTGAATCTCCTTGGAAGGCTATAGCATTAAGTTCTAACCAGCTGACAGTATTCCTGTAGATCTCACCATGCCAATAATTTAATGTTTTGTTTTGCTTTTAAGAAAGGCTAATGATCTTTAAGACTCATACTAACCTAATATAAAACATGAGTGTTTTATTTTGGTGTTCTTCAGCTAATTAGCTTAATGCCTTCATTTCGACTTAGATGTACTTCCTTCAAAAAATATTGGTAGCTACTGTGTTAAGAGCGACTAAAAGTGTATGTAAAAGCAAGAGCTGAATAGATACAAATAACCATAGATTAAAACAAGGAGAAGTTGTACTAGAGGTATCAGGGAAAAGCAGAGAAGCACATGCAGAAACAAAACAATATCTACTCTGACGTTAGGTGTTTTCTATTGTCTTCACACTAACTTACTTATTCTGTGTTTAGAGTTGGTTGAATAAGAAGATGATGATTTGTGGGAAGAAATGCTTTGTGAATATTTTTACTTCAACTTCACCATATTGTGCTCTACGGGTGCTTCCCCACAAGTGCACATGTGTAGTTTGTGGTACTGCAGACCACATGCATCATATGCATATGTTCACCGCACTGCTAATTTTACACCAGAGATTCTGGCGTAAAAAATAAACCCACCAAGAAAACCTGGCGCAGCACATGTGGCTGCAACATGCACCACCTGAAACTGGACCCTGGCCAGCCAGAGCCATGTTCCAGCTGCTGGGCAGGCTCCACACACCTGGATCACTGCTGCTGCAGCCCCAGGAGGCCCCCAAAACCCCAGGTAAGATTGCTGGGGCCAGCCCAGGTGCTGACCCAGCCTCCCCTACCTCACCTGGGGCAATCTGATGTACGTACAGGGGCTTGCCTGGGGGACAACTAACGGTGGCACAAATACATGCCGCTGCTGTTTGTCCCCGGGGAAACGCATATTCCTGCTCTTGGGGATGCACCCTATAAGATCATATTATTACAGTAGGTGTTTATGAATATGCAGATGATTGCCAGATTATTTATATGAATGGTATCAGGAATTAACTTGTTCAAGGATCTTACTAGTTGCCTTTGCACCATTTAAAAATAGTTTTAATTTGGGAAGCAAAGAACTATCTATATTTGATGTAATTTCAGTTGGCTTGTTTTACTATTTGCCTATAGTGCACCTGAGCCTAGGTAAATATCTATAGCTCTATCAATATCATAGCTAGACTCTTGTCCCACAGTCTTATCACAATCTTGTGCAATACTAGTTCATTTATCTTATCTTACATGTGCATTTCAGTGTCCACAAAACAGAATTAAATGCGAGTTAAATTAATGCATTTCAGGCAGTGGTCACAAGGGTATATGGAATGATAGTTTAAAATTAACTAATGATTCTAAAATTAAATCACAGCATTTAAAAAGGCAAAAATTCATGGACAACTGAATATTTTTGGTCTATTGAACAGATATATTTTGGTGATCTGGTGTTTGGCTTATCATGTGACACATTTGGCAATAATGTGACATTCACTCAAGATATAGTGAAATGTGGACTCATCAGTTACCAACTTAGAATGATATTCACTAGGTGATTCTGTTGCAGTCACAGTTAAAGTTTCTGGCAAAAACTCATGCATATGGACATATTGCTTTTAAGATTAACGATAAAAAATTAACAATCTTAGGTAATCTGGGAATATTTTTCTGTTACATGACAGACCAAAACAGATATGAAAGTTTAAGGCCTTCCAGGTCCATAGTTCTTACAGATACGATATTCATTAGCCAGTTGGGCAACAAATGCAGATGTCTTTCTCTTTTTCGCATCATAGTGGTGTTGTTTTATGTTAAACATTATGCTTAATAATAAATACTTCCTTTATGAAAATCTCCTTTATTATAAATATTAAGACACGCTCATTTAAAAATACTTTCTTACTTTTTCTATTGTCTAATTTGTAGGTGTAATTTAGGGTCTTATCCTCAAAGTTGTAGACCAAAAAAGGCACTCAAAGTTATTAAGTGGTTAGAAGAAAAGTCAGGGAGTTCTCTTTGTATCTCAGGCACTACTTTGCTAAATAATCTTTGGCACTTCAATTCAGCCACAGCTATCAAATGGGCTAACTAACTTTGGTTGCCTCATTTTTCATGTGCCCAACTTGAGACATTTTGGGTATGATTTTTCAGAAAGTGCTTTCACGCTCAATTGCAGGCAATGCCAGTGGAATCTGTGGGTGCTGAGAACCTCTGGGGATCAGACTTGAGTTACATCAAGTTGGACACACAAAAGATTTTGAAAAATTTTGGTCCCCTGTCTTGGTTTTCAGAGCTGTGAATTACCTGCATCTCAAATATCACATCAAAAAAAAAACAAAACTCAAAGACGATGTCTCTCAAGTTAGCATCTCCAATTAAAGCCCACCACTGAACATGTTAACCATAATCTCCCCATCTTCCTTGCTTTATAGGAAAGTTGTGAGAATTAGTTAGTATTTACAGAATGTCTTGAGATATTTGCATAATCAGCACTGTATAAATGCACTGAGATAGTATTACACTCTTACCTCTGACATTGATTATAGTTACCCTGTTCAGTAGAGCCTTTAGTTGTTGTTCACATTGCTTTGGTTAAGACTGCTCTTCCATCAGGGAAATATTTTTGTGGTCCCTATTTTGCAGCAATGCATGAAACTGCAAACACCTGGCAAGCTTTTTCCATGGTGCAAGCTGAAGTACACCACTGGGCAAACATCTGAAACTCGTTTTGAGCTTCCCAAAGGTCTCTTCAATCACTGACTGAGATTTTTCCCTTTAAAAGTCACTTTTCTCTCTTGTTGATTCTAAGAACTTGAAAAGGGTGGGGGAGAGGGGAGGCGGGTCATTGACTGTGCAGATGGAATTAGCTACCACCTGGGACTTTATTAAAGATGTACAATACCTAAACATATGCACATATTTTTACAATTATCTTTAAATATTCATTTAAAATAAAGACTCGTTTATTATAAATAATAATCAGCCTTTTTATAAGTAGACTGGTGTTGAAATCCAAAATGTAATGTTGCAACTAAATGGAAAAGTGGGTTTCATTCTTGAATCCAATGAAAATTAAATAGGTATTAATTAGTTAAGAACTTGCCTGTTCATTCTCCCATTTCCCATGCTACCAAGGGAAGAGAAGAGAGGAGAACCACAATTGCATCTGTTATTCTCATATTCCCATCTTCTCCACACACTTTACCTTGATGTGCATTATCTCAGTGATTCTGTAGTATGCCCCTTCCTAAACGTAACCTCTTAATTTTTGCTGATCCGCATGCATGACCCTATGTCCCTACACCTCCTGCAGAGCATCAACCATAGGATGTCTGCTTTCCCTTTACTATGCTGATGATTGGGGCGGGGAATACACACCCATTCAAAAAGAGTTGTTTTTTGATTAGATGAAAGAGATGACCTTTGTGTGTGAAATGTTTTATGATGAAACTGTTGTGATGTCTATACAAGTCCATATGCCTTTGACTGAGTGTCTAGATTTCTTACTCTGACTCATTATGCATCAGTGTAGAGTTGCCTTTTTGGATATGTCTAAACACCTTTTTAGGCGTCTAGGCATTCCTTCAAATAAACCCTATCCACTCCATGTGTCACCAGGCCCCAACGTGAACAGAGTAGACGGCCCAGAAAAATCCTGAGGACCTTTCCTAGCACAGTGCTCAGGCTCTCTTTCTTGGAATGCCCATGCCATTTGTATATGTAATTGTCACAGCACAGGCAGTAACAAGTGTTTAACATTTTTAAATCATCTTATTTTGTTGTTAATTTGTATATCTAGAGATGAAATTGTGCAATAACTGAAAAGTTTAGACACTTTAGGGTGTAAGTTTCACTGAATGGTGAAAAGTAAAGAGCAGCTTCAACTACTTTATATTCTGATAATTAATCTTAAAAACACAGTTTAAACACTTACTTTGGAGGTTTTGTGTTTCTAGAAACGTAGGTGGTGAAGAATACTTATGCCAAGATGTGTACACGTTAATGTGGATGTGACTTGGAAATTTGACTCACAGTGCTGATGAATAATACATGCAGGATGCTTCAGGTGGTGTCACTTGGCATTTTAGCAGAAGTACACAGACTCTGGTGGGTGCAATGGTGAAGGATACGTTTGGCCTTTATGGCCTATCATTCTGGTGCTAGGTTTTTGGTTTGTCTTTTTTTAATTCTTAGTGAACCACGGTATGGAGAAACGATAGTTTCTTGGTGAAGCACTAAGCTTGTCTCTGGAGGTGTAGGTTCAATGCCCAGCTACGTACAGTGGGATGACTTGCATGCTTACAATCAAGGTCATGCTAAATACAGCACTGGATTGGGGTCTCAGCGACCTTTTCCCAAGGTCATGCAAGAAGTCTGTGGCACAGCAAAAACTGAATCTAATTCTTTTGAACTCCACTCCAGTTGTAGAATGAGATACTACTTACCACAAGTAAAGGGTTCTTTTTCCTCAAACAATGCGTTTAGTCACCTCCCCAACTTGTTAATTCAGTAGAAATGTATAACCTGGTAGGCTTGAGGAACATAAGTAAGCTTTTGGTTCATTGAGCCATACCAATTGTAGCACAGTTTAAATTGTAAAAGAGCCATTTGGCTATTTTGCTGAAACCACAAACTACATTTTTTCAGACCTGTGTTTATAAACTCCTCCTGGTCCTAAGTACAATGGCTGCATTATAAACCAGAAACAGGCAGCGTTCCAAACACAGTCGGTCGTGGAAAAGGAGTAACAGCTGAGTTCTGTTTATCAGACCAGCATGAGCAGGATGTGCTCTCAAATATCTAAATATTTATGTAAACAGATGTACATTAAACCGCTTAGAAATAAATAAGGCTGTCTGAAAATAGAACTCCACAATGACATCAGGAGCTGTTTATCTTCAAGAACTGTGGGAATGGGCTTGAATAACCAAATATTTCATTGAAAAAATGCAATAAAAACTGGCTTCAGAAGTAATTCCTTAAATTTATGTGACACAGGCTGTCGGACAGTGCTGAGTCTACAGATTTAGGCGTCTTATTTTCTACAAGAAGACAACTTTACCCTAGTCCAGCATCACATGAGCTGCAGTTTTGTATATAGTGTCCAAGTGACATGGGCCTTATCTGCCTTTCTGTATAAGAGTGAAGATAGAGACAAGCTATGAAAAGCAACTCTGTGATGGTAGGGGTTGTAGACCTCATAGGAGTCATAGACCTAAAAGAGGTTGTAGTCCTTTCTCCCTTACTGCATGAAGTGGAAGTATGCTGGTGCCCGAGTGCTCTGGGCTCTTATTATTTTTTGGTTCTTAATTTTCTGCCTTTCTTGTCCACACCTTCCCAAGGTTTTTAATGCTTCAGTCATTTGGGAGGAACATATGTCATGGTTTAAAGATTGGAGTTATGGGGGGAGGATTGTTTTTTCGGGGTTTTTTTTTTTTTTTTTTTTACAGAATTTATCTTTATTTTTGTGTTAAGCGTCATCCATGGTCAACCTGAGCATATTTTCCAAGCCCCTATCTCACTGCATGTGTGATAGCCCCCCAAAACCACTGGCTCGACCTTTCTCCTCAAACAAAACGTTCCCTTGACCCTCATGCTCAGTAAACCCTGAGAGGGTTTTGGGGGGGTTTTGTTTTGTTTTTTGACCACCTCAAATTCTTCTTCATCAGGCAAGTTTCTTAAAAGCTATGCTCTGCAGAAGTCAGTAATGGGACAATGAAAAACATGTTCACTGTAAATTAGGTGTACAAATCAGCCCCAAGAGATACAGAAAGCAGGCTGATTTAAAATAGTTTCATGTAAATAAATACAAAATAAAGGTCAGTTACCATTCCAAATCTACAACATTTTTGGAATAATACAGCTAGCAAATGTGTGTAATTTCTTTTTTTAGACAGTGAATTACAGCTGCTCATTTTGTGCAAGTGCTTGAGGTTTTGTTTTGTTTTGTTTTTACATGAGGTATCATGTGCTTGAAATAAGTTGAACAGTAAATTCACTTCCTCCTGTTTTTTTCCATGATTAAACCAAACATTTGTGATTACAGGAACCCTTGCAGTCAGTCTCACGCAACAGTTTCTAACTGCGGCAAACCTGACAATTGCTTTCTTAGCCACACAACACTCATAATCATAGATGTTGATTTGGTAGACAACTTACTCTCACGCCCCTTGGTTACAGCTTGAAAAACATTCTGTTTGTGCAGTCCTATGAAATGTGAATGAAATTAAAAACTGAAATTATATACAGTATATTCATGTATCCTGTTCAAAGAATTAAGACCCAAACATCAAAACAAAAACTTAATATACAGATACTTTTGTAAGTACCTGTAGCTGTATCATTTTTTTAAAATTCATCCGTTATTTATAATGATCAGGCATGAATAAAAACCTGCTGTTCCTTATTATTTGCATTGTAGTGTACCAGCACCCATGGGCCAAAACCATGGACCACAACACCACTTCAGTAGATACTCTATAAGACCAGGACAAAACAGATGTTCTTTGCACTAAAGAGATTACAGTGTAACTATGATATATGCCTAGAATTAGAAAAATAGGAGTGGAAAGGACCTCAGGAAGTCATCTAGTCCAGTTCCCTGCTCAGGGCAAGATCATTCCTGTCTAAACCATCACAGACAACTGTCTGATCTGCACTTTGAAACTGCCAATGACAGAGATTTCACAACCTCTTCAGGTAATCTGATCCAGTGTTTAACTAGTGCACGTGTGTTAATGCCTTCAGTTATTAACTCAGATCATCATTTCTTTGAAAACTGATATCAGGAAGAATGTAATCCTTGTTCCCCTGGTTAAAATGATTGGGGGAAAGGAGATAGGGAGGATGTGGGGAACGGCAGTCTCATAGGGTCACCAGTCCTGAAACTAGTTCTATTTGGCCAGAGTGGCGTAAGGGTTAGGACTGCATTGTATAACAAATTTTGTAAATGGAAATGTGAACAATCAAAAAAAACCCCAAACAAACCAACAGCAACCCAACCTGCCACCTGGGAATTATTAATCCAAATAAGTATATAAATACATCTGAAAAGGAAAGGCATCCAGTGGAAATAAGCATCCATTTACAAAGCATCCTATTAAAATGCTCAATAATGAATATTATTCAAATTTGACCAATTCTAGTAAGCAGTAACTAAGGGTAGAAATTGGCCTTGAGATTTTTCCTGTACTTTGAAGCATTTTCCTGGGACCCATTTCTGCTGTCTTTCTTCATGTTGAATAGTAGCTTATTCTGCAGATAGGCCGACTGAAATACCCATTATTGCTATATTGGCTCTGAGTTTTGTCACCGACTGTGACCAAGCAGAATTGCATCCAGTGAAATACTCTGTTGTGTTACAATATGCCTCATGAAAACTTATAACTTGTATCTGTAAAATTGCCAAATGCCTCCCATTGGGTTTTGCTTAATGGTAACAGGGTCCCATGTTCTCAACTATTGTAAATTAACATAACTCCACTGAGGTTAACAGAGCTGTACCAGCTGCAATGACTGACTGAGGGAAACTATTCTACTTTTACACCATCTGTTCCAGTAATTGCACACAAAATAAAGTTAATTTAATAAATATTAATGTATTTCTAAGTCAATTCTGTGGTTGCATTTCACTATATTCAGGTGAAATGCAGATGAAAACTGTTTCTTGGGCAAGGAAAAATACAGTGCCCTAAATATTTTGGTGTTTTGTTTCCTATCCCGTTATATATATATTCAAATTTCCTGCTAGTGCATCAGCACAGTGCCAATTTTATATTTCTGTTTCTAGGGGAATAATAAATAACAGTGGACCTGGGTGGATCTAGGATTTTGAAATGGAGGGTGCAGATGGTGTGGCACATCATATAACACAACACACATTTTTCTCCAGTTAAAGAAATGTGCACTAATTTACTAGGGTATATATATAAAGCTTTAAAAAAAAGTTAAAAGAATTGTATCACCAGTCCTGCAGTCACTATAGTTAAATGTGCATCTGTCGTTCATATTCATAAAGCAAAATCTAGCCTTTTCGAGTGTCTTGGACGTTTCTGATACTTCACTGTCAGTGATTTCTATGTGTAAGTTAATATTATCATAGTCTAAGTTAAGGTTTTTAGCTAGAGATAAACAGCAGTGTGCAGAGCTGTAAGATAGAAGAGAAAGATAACTATGAATGGATAACAGACCTCAGAATTGCAGAAGAAAAGATAGTTTGAATAGTGGAACATCAAGACCATTAAAAAAGATAGACGATCATTAACATCTGTGGAGTGGAGAGATGAGAATCAGGGAGACCGAGTCGGCCTTAGGAAAAATGGCACCCTGTGTGTACTTGTATTTTGGCTCCCCTCTCCCCTCCCCTTCCCAAGTCAGCAGGTCTGCTTCAGGCAGAGGCTGGTGGGCAGGGGTGCACAGTGCAGTCTGGTGGGGAAGTGGAGTAGCATGGTGTGCCAGGCAGGCACTACTGCTGCTGCCTGCACTGCCTGGCCCAGCTTCACCAGAGCAGCAGCTGGAAGTGGGGAGTGGGCTGGGCTGGGCACTTCTCCTCCTCTTCCAGATCAGCCAGGGCAGAGCAGGGCAAGGGGGGAGAACACTGCTGCGAGCACAGGCTGCTCATGCAAATGTGTTTGTGTGTGTGGCACCCCCCTCACCGTGGCACCCTGAGCAATTGTCCACTTGATCTGAATAGAAAGACTGCTGCCCCACTGAGCAATTGGCTTTAAAATTTGGGTGGAACAGGAATCCAGGGGCACGGGGGGGAAACTGCAGCCCCCCCCCCCCCCCCCCCCCCCCAATCTCTTCCTAATTACTGTTCAGAAAGTGTCCACATCTCTTCACAAATAATAATTCAAACTCTGTTACTAGCTTTAAAGAATCCTGATGTACACTTTAGCATAGGTACACTACAAGTACTCAGTAAAGAGATATTCCTCATCTTTATTTTATGGTATCTTATAAGCTTTAATGTTTTTCATATGTATTTATTTATTTGTGCAATTTATGTTCCACCTTTCACAGCAAAGTCTCAGGGCAATTTACAGTAGGAGAAACAGAACACTTTAAAAATAGCATAAATAAAACAAAATAACAAAGCAAAATGAAATACAGCTGTGATCCACCAAACAACATTTTGGCCTTCCTTTGGTTATTAAATTCCTGCTCAAATAGAAAGATCTTGCAATGCTTCTGAAAGATGTCCAGACTCAAGTTCTTAGCAGGCTTCTCTTATTGCAACTCAAGGAAGAGGATGTTACAGGACTTTTTTGTACAGTTAAAGAGCTGTGTTGCTCAAATGAGAACTTTATACTAACTGAAATCTAGAAATGGGAAATTTAGAGTCCTGATTCTCTACTGCCATGCACCTTATGTAGACATTTACACCAGAGCAAAATGAGCATTAAATGGGGGTAAAGAGCTTTGGCAGAAATAACTGCATAGAATGAAAGGCAATGAATGGTGAAGTCCTAAAACTAATTTAAAGACTGAGAATGTCTTCCTCCCTATTGATAAGGGAGATCAAATTAAGAGCGATGCAAGCTAAATTCTGTGATCACTTGCATTTATGCAACTCCACAGGGAGGTAGTATTAGTAAGGGGAGAAATCCATTCCTGGCATGGCTTCAGTAATCCCTGCTCCTGAATCAGTACCATCAGAGTCAACGGAGTTATCCATATTAGGCCAGAATTTGACCCATTGTAAGTACCCTTTTTTCCTCAAACTATTATTCTTGCCAATAGTTTGTCAGCCATATCATTTCTCTGAAAAACTCTGGGAAGAGGATCTGGAAAAAGAAGACTGCAAAAAGCTCTCTTCATAACTATTTCCCCGAATTATTCTATTGGGAACACAATTTCTGTACTGCACTGTTACATGAGTATTTGTCTGTACATATGAACATAATTAGTTCATAGAAAACGTAGCAGCAGACGTAAGAATTTTCACACTTTTATGGGTTTTTTGGAGGCTCGGTATATTTCATCATAAGTTCAGGGATCTGTTTCTGAGGCCCCCACTACACGTTACAGGTATTGCACAATTAACTGGTTAATTGTGAATTGTGCAAGTACCTTAAGACCAGCTACATGCCATAAAAAGCTCCAACCTGCTTTAAAGTTAAACCTCAAATATGTGTACTAACTTGATAGCTGGTTACTATCAGGTTTTAGTTTGCACGTGTAGCAGGGTCTTCTAGCTGCAAGGTGCACCATGCCCAGCCAGGGCTTGGAGTCCTGCAACACAGAGGACTCAGCCCCAGCAACTGCTGATTCTAGGTTCTGGCAGCACAGGGATGCAGAGCTGTGGACTGGGTGCTGGGACTCACGTGGGTCCCAGAAGCTGTGGGGCATGGCTGCCCCAGGGGTGTGTGAAACCCCTGGGGCTGGGAGATTGCAGCAGCCATAAGCCATCAGCCCTGGGGATGCATGATGTACCCCCATGGCTGGGAGTCCTCTCAGTTGATTGTGCCTTATTGCTGATGCAGGGTGAGGCTAGGATTGGGCTCCCCCTGCACAGGCAATAAGGCGTGATGGGATCCAATGTGTGATCCCACAGTCACGCCTCCTGCCATGCACATATGTAATGGTAGGAGGTGCAATTATGAAGATCATACATTGGATCTCAACACGCATTTACCGGCACATGTAGAGGGGCTCTGCATAACCTAAATAGTAGCCAACTATAACATTATGTACTTAATTTCTCAATGGGCATTCATCCATTCATAATTAGTTCCTTGGTTGCTCAGGTATTTCATGCTTCTTGTTGCTGACTCACTAGGAAATAGTTACAGATACTTCATTGACTTACAAAGTTTTTGTCTTTACTTTTCATGTTTGACCCATACAATACATGTTGGATAGCAGATACACATCCTGTAGAATCCATATTTCTCAAGTGTATGTTGACTATCTACTGCAGGCCACCTGTCTTCAGTTACTGTTACTTAATTGACTTTATAGTGACTAAAATTTTATACTGTTTTTTCTTAAGGTGTCCACTATTCACAAATACTTAGTGTCACATCATCCATTATGTCTGTCCAACCTGGTATGATGATGATGATTGTCCAGAGCATTAGATACTCCCTGCATCTGCAGGATGGTATGATCAAGTTCTTGGGGAAAAAAACCTAAAAAGCAGAAAAAACGCTCCTTTTGGCATCCGTTGAAGATTCATAGATCAAGGGGCTCATCAGTCGCTTACTTTTGTGATACTGCTTTTCTAGGCAAAAAAAAAAAAATCTGTAATGAACTTCAGAGGCCCTCTTTTGTATTATACATCCAAGTGATATATTTTTTTTTCGTTTTCATTAACACTCTTTGAAGACGTTTTGGAACTGATAACAAAGGCTTTTTGAAGATAGATTTCAAAGTCTATGTCCGCGTGGATACTATGTCCCAGGAGAGACTGGTTAACTTGGTGCATGCAAAAACAAGCAATAGACATTTCTTCTTTGCCTGAGTATGGTTTTGCTCTGTTGGAAATAGTGTTCTAGAAGCAAATGTTACACACTGACCAAGTTGTAATAATACTGGTTCTAATCTTTGTTCACTGAATAATCAGACACCTTTCCATCCTGCTGTTTTAGAGCCATATCTCATTGCTGGTTTTTCCAGCACTCTCTGGCATCTTTATTGGTCAATATCATGGTGGAGAAGTGTAGTGAGATTGTCAACATCTAAGTAAGAAATCTTCCACAGCTCTGTGTGTTTTGCACATTTTGTGGACAACTCATGTCTAAATCAATAAAATCTTTTCATGATCCACATTTAATTTCTTGGAAGGTGTCAGTGGGTAGTACAGTTAATAGGTGCAATTTCATAATCATTTTATTCAGTTGGAGAGCCTATTGGTCTATTTTACTGAGCTATGCTAACAGGTTGAGGTCATGGTCAGTATTGATCTTTTCAAGATAATCTTCACCACCGAGCAATAAAGTGTCTTTGGCATGTATATTGGCCTCTGGAAGTCTCCCCTGAGCTCTTCATGTCAACATCTTTGGCAATCTGTTGGATCTAGACAAATGTCCAAGGATATTCACAGCTGTGTGTGTATGTGCCAGTAAAGGCCAGCAACTGTCCATTTTCTTTATCAGTGTTTTATCTTTCAGGAAGCTTTTTAAATTTGTGAGAGTCTTGGCAGGATGTCTTCAGTTGTGGATAGAGAGCAAAGGGGTGTACTTTAAAAATACACTGAGGTGTTGACGTGTCAATACCTAGGCTAAAATTTCCTAGTGTATTAATAGCTTCCATATTGTTAATCCAGAATCAGTTATTTAGCTTTCTTTAAGATGCCTATCATCACAAGGCTGTTGATCTGTTTTTTGGAATCTTTGATGGTTTCACTTTATGGTTGATTTTCAAAGGATTATTTAGGAAGAGAACCAAGGCCTTTAAAAACTTCACCATATTAACTAAGCATTTTTGTTAGAGAGATGTAGCTGGATTTATGCTCACCAACCCTGCAGTTCTCCTAAAATCCACAAGATAGCTCTGCCCCACCCCCTGATAGCATGGCCACAATGGGTTAAGGCTGCCCAGGTGACTCTCTGGTAGATGCCTTTCAGCTTCCTGTCCCTTAATGGAAATTTTATTCCCGTAAACTGGGTCAGGGAGGAATTTTTATCCTGTGGCTTCCCTTTTACCATGTGAGAAGTCCTGGGCCTACAGAAGTTCTCTGTAGAGTCCAGAATAGGAAAGGGGATGACACTCTCCCCTTCACACAAGCAGCAAGAGGAAGAAAAGAGGACTCTGCACACAGATCTTGGGGTTTGAGTTCCTATGAATCTGGCTAGGGGCTACAGGGCCTGTGAAATGTTGCTTTGAGATAATCAATACTGGCAACATAGTTTATGTTTGTGAGAAGAAAAGCAGAAGGCAATATCTAAAAGCTTGGTCTAAAATTCACTGTGCCATTTTGAGATGCTTGTTGTTATCTGCAGTGTAAAATTAATACTGACTTAAATCTTCCTTCATTTTTTAGACCAAAGTATTTTGCATTTGAAGCATTTAAGCATATTTTTAATATTTTTCCAGCATGTCTTACCAAATGCCACTGCATTTGCTAGTGCAGAAAGGAAATGAAATTACCCTGGGAACCTCTTGATGGGTTTATTTTCACCTGAATGAAACCAGAAATTAGAAAAACCTGTCCTTGTGAAATTTCCAGTTTGATGCCACAAATTAATCTGTAAACCATTCCCTCCTTTTTAGTCCTGGCTCTAGTGAAAAACAGAATAGAGATCTGCTTGTGTGAAAACCTAAATTTTTCCAATGGCTCCTAATAATACTGGAGAATCAGCACTAGAAGAATTCAATTTCTAATCAGCTTAGCTGTCACCCTTTTCTTAGTAACAGTGGCAGTGATCCATCAGGCAAATTTAGGGTGCCTTAGTGAAGGCCTGTCTGCTTTTTTTCTCTCCTTCTGCCCTAATTTCTTGTGTTATATAACACTTGGCTGTCCAGTTTAAGCCTGTGCATGTAAAATTTTAAAGGTAAGCATCGTTCTTGGATACCAGAATGTTTCATCACAAAAATTCCTGCTAAATCATTTTCTTTTGTAATGGGTAGAGATTTATAGCTCAGTTCATTTTTATAGCTGCTTAATCTGGCCTGAGGTAGTGGGAATGGAGCCACGGACTCTTTGGAACGGAGCTTTTGCACAGCCTGTGTGTCATTGTGCTGAATCACAACACCTGCACTAGTCTAAACAAACCGTTTTTTCCAAGCCTCTAGTGATTTCAGGCTTACCAATAGCATTTTTTTCTGTCTGTCCAATGTGATTATAATAAATGCATCAAATATTTAGAAACAGAGAAGTATTGATCTGTTTGAACTTAGCCTGTGTATGATTAAATTACAGCAAATATTTAGGATTCATTCTATGAAGATTTATAGATGATGCTTTAGGCATATGAGAGAGATTTTGGATATTGGTTTGGTGTGATACACTTTTGTTATTATTACCATATGCACATACCCTGGGAGCTTTTATTATATGTTTAACTGCCATAAGTTATCAATATGACAGAAAAATTGTTGCTTAGTTCAGATCTCTTTTTTCCATAGTTTCATTAAAACTTATTTTGCAGAGCTTTGTATTTTCTCTTTTTTGCTCTGCTTCCAGCCTTATAATGTTTTCTATATTTTCCTTGGAGTTTTTGCTCTTAGACTCTAATAAAGGAACACAGCACAAAAAAAAATAAGGCTAGGTGAAGTTTTCTGCACAAAAGTGGCATCCGTTCTGTGTAAGAATTTGAGCAATTCATAGATTAATTGATTTGGGCAAGTCACCTAAATTCTCTGTGCATCTTTCCACACCTGTAAAGTAAGAATAATAATAGCTATTTTTCATGGTGTCTGTGCAAATTATTTTACAAATGTTTATATGCTTGAGAAAAACAACAACAAACAAAGGAGCAAAACCAAACCACCGCCCCTCCAACCCATGATAACTGATCCCACCATAATACGTTATAATGAGGTACTCGGCTTTTATAACCCTTTCATTTGAAAAAAATATTAGAAAGAACAGGCTTAAAATGGTTGTATCTTTTGCAGCCTTGCATTATTTATAGGCCTTTGCGTTAGAGAAGTGGAAAAGTGCTAGCATGCATATTACACAGATAAATACTGTGGAGCCTCTGGTCATATGATCATTAATGTAACTTTCCCAACTAGAGCTAAAACTTATTTATCATATACTAGCCATTGCCCTGTCTTTATCTTGCCTCCTTTGCAAGGCACATGAGAACTTTGATCATGGTAAATTTATCTTGATGCTGTTGTGAGACTTTTGTTACCTTTTCTTTTTTTAAGTCTGTGTATAGCTTGGAAAGTACAGAATCGTTCTATTATTAGCTTTTGGTCTGGCCTTTGATCAAGAATTGCATCTAGAGCCATGATAATGTTTGGATTCCCAGTAAAACTGGGAACCAGAAGCAATTTTTCCAATTTGTACTTAGCCAGATTGTCTCAAATGTTTTCTCCTCAGGCAGATATCATGGCAAAATTTTCCCAGATTTGATTGCCCATATCCAAAATTACTGATGAAGCAGTCAATGCAGTCTAGGTAAAATGGTATTATATTCTGTAATGTGGCTTTCAGTAAGAGTTGCATCTATTGATGACCATAGCACAAATTATACAAGGAATTATTTTAATCTATTTAATAGAATTATTGTACACAAGAGGGGTTAAATATGATTAAATATGCACAACTGTAATATAAATACATTAGCATTTTATCATTTTATCTACTGTTATCTATTATCTTCTTAGGCCATCATTAATTGATTTATTTTCCATAGATATTGCAGTTAAAGGTGTTCTTCTGGAGATATTTAAATAAAAAAGATCAATTACTAGATGGCAGGCACAATTATTGGCAAGGATAAGAGAATATAGATAATCAACAAAGTACAGAAAGAACATATTAGAGATGAGTTAAACAAACTGGATGTTTTCAAATCACCAGGACCAGATGGGATTCATCCTAAAATACTCATGAATTTGGGTAATTTCAGAGCCTTTGGCTATTATTTTTGAGAGCTCATATAGGTCAGGTTAGGTCCTAGAAAACTGGAAAATGGCAAATAGATTGTCCATTAACCCCCCCCCACCCCCCAAAAAACAAACAAACAAAAAAAAACCAACAACAAAACAAACTGACAAAGAAAACCAAAGGATTACAGACTGGACTGTCTAACTTAGATACCCAGAAACATATAATCAAGGAATCTGTTTTTAAGCACCTAGGGGGTAACAAAGTAATAAAGAACAGTCAGCATTGATTTGCCAAGAATAAATCAACTTTAATCTACCTGATTCCCTTCTATGGCAAGGTGACAGGCTTGGTGGATAGATGAAGAGCAGCAGATGTGGTATGTTTTGACTTTAGCCAGATTTATAAGAATGTCAAGAGTGACATTGTCATAATTAAGTTAAGGAATGTCCACGTAGATTAAACTAGACCTGTTGGATAATTATGCTCAAAGAGTAGTTATCAATGGCTCAATGTCTAACTGAGCAAATGTATCAAGCGTGCTTGCTCAGGGGTCTACCCTAGGTCTGGGTCTGTTTAATATCTTGATTAGTTACTGAGAAGATGGAATTGCATGCATACTCAATAAATTTGCAAATTAAATGAGATACAGCAGATGCTTTGAAGGACAGAATTAGGTTTCATAGTGACCTTGAAAAATTGAAAAGTTTTTCTGAAATATATATGATTCATTAAATTCAATAAATATATGTACTACACATATACACAAATACAAAATGGGGAATGACTGGCTAGAAAAGGACCTGGGGATGAAAGTGGAATGTGAATTGCATGAGTCTACCATGTAGTAATGTTGCAAAAAAATCTAAAAGCATACTAGAATGTATTACTAGAAGTGTCACATGCAAGTCATGGAAAATAATTCTTCCACTTTCAGCACTTATGAGGCCTTATCGGGAGAGATTGTACCCAGTTCGGGAACAAGGTTCTTTGGGTAAATCTGATACATTTTATTAAACCAACTCAGTTTTGGGAATTGCACTTCAAGGAATACATGGGCAAATTGGAAAGAGTTTAGAGGAAAGCATAAAAAAATAGACATCAAGAAATTGTGACGTGAGGGAAAGTTGAAGGAGCTGGGATTATTTGGTCTAGAAATAAGAAATTGAGAGGGGATATGTTAACATTCTTCAAATACATAAAATGTTAGAAGGAGAAATAATATATCCTTACATCTGTATCTCACTATCTATAAAAGAAAGGACAAGAAACAATCATCTCAAATTGTCACAAAGGGGATTTAGGTTAGATATTAGAGAGAACTTTCTAACTATGATTATGGTTAAATACTAGAACAAATTGTCTAGAGAGGTTGTAGACTCTCTAGTTTTTAATTGCAAGCAGGACAATCACTTGGTTGGAATGGTATATAAAGGTATAGAATCATAGAAAATTAGGGTTGGAAGGGACCTCAGGAGGTCCTCTAGTCCAAGCCCCTCCTAGTGAGGGAGTTCTTTCTGACAGCTAACCTAAACTTCCCTTGCTGAAACTTGAGACCATTGCTACTTGTTCTGTCATCTGCCACCACTGAGAACAGTCTAGCTCCATCCTCTTTGGAACCAACTTCAGATCATTGAAGACTGTTATCAAATCCCCCCTCAGTCTTCTTTTCTGCAGATTAAATAAACCCAATTCCCTCAGCCTTTCCTCATAAATTATGTGTCCCAGCCCTCTAATCATTTTAATTGCCCTCTGTTGGACTCTCTCCAATTTGTCCATATCCTTCCTGCAGCTAGAGGCCCAAAACTGGACACAGTACTCCAGATGTGGCATCACCAGTGCTGAATAGAAAGGAATAATCACTTCCCTCAATCTGCTGACAACACCCCTAGTAATGCAGCCCAGTATGCTGTTGACCTTCTCTGTAACAAGGACACACTGTTGGCTCATAGTCAGTTTATTGTCCACTGAAACCCACAGGTCTTTTTCTGCAGAGCTGCTGCTTAGCCAGTCAGTATCCAGTCTATACCTAAATGCAGGACTTTGCACTTCTCCTCCTTGAACTTCATGAGGTTTATTTTGGTCCAATCTGTGAATTTGTCTAGGTCTCTCTGAATTCTAGGTCTACCCTCCAGCATATCTGCTACTCCCCCCAGCATGGTGTTATTCACAAAGTTTCTGAGGGTGCACTCCATCCCATCTTCCAGATCATTAATGGAGATACTGAACAAAACCAGCCCCAGGAACAACCCCTGTGGCACTCCACTTGATACCAGCTTCCAACAAAACACTGAGCCATTGCTTACTACCTCTTGAGCCCAGTGATCCAGCCAATTTTCTATCCACCTTACAGCCCACTCATTCAATCTGTATTTTCTTAGTTTGCTTGTGAGAATGTTATTGGCGCCCATATCAAAAGCTTTCCTAAAGTCAGGGTAGATCACATCCACTGCTTCCCGCCATTCACACAGCCAGTCATCTCATCATAGAAGGCAATCAGGTTGGTCAGGCATGACTTGCCCTTGGTAAATCCATGCTAACTCTTCCTAATCACCTTCTCCTCCCAGTGCTTCAAAATAAGATTTTTGAGGAACTTCTCCATGATTTTTCCAGGGACTGAGGTAAGGCTGACCAATCTGTATTTCTCTGGATCCTCCTTCTTCCCTTTCTTAAAAATGTGCACTGTATTTGCCCTTTTCCAACCATCCAGGACTTCTTCCAATCACCACAAGTTTTCAAAGATAATGGCCAATAGCTCTGCAATCACATCAGCAAATTCCCTCAGCACTCTGGGGAGCATGTCATCCGGCCCCATGGACTTATATATGTCCAACTTTTCTAAATAGTCACTAACATGTTCTTTTGCTACAGTTGGCTGCTCACCTCCTCCTCAAACTGTACTGCCAGGTGCAGCAGTCTAGGAGCTGACTTTGCCTGTGAAGACTGACATAAAAAAGGGAATGAATACATCAGCCTTTTCCTCATCATGTGACACTGGGTTGCCTTGTCCATTCAGTAAGGGACCCACACTTCCCCTGATTTTCCTCTTGTTGGTGACGTACTTGTAGAAACCCTTCTTGTTGCTTTTCATGTCCCTTGCTAGTTGGAATTCCAACTGCACTTTGGCCTTCCTGATTTCATCCCTGCATACCCAAGAAATATTTCAATACTAGTCATTCATCCAAGTTTCCTTTTGTTGTAAGCTTCCTTTTTGTTTTAGGTCACTGAAGAGTTCCTTGCTAAGCCAAGCTGGACTTCTGCCACGCTTGCTAGTCTTCCTGCACATTGTGATTTGTTCCTATACCCTCAGTACACTTACTTTAAAGGACATTCAGCTTTCCTGGAGTCTTTTCCCCCTCTGACAGGCCTCCCAGGGATCCTACCCATCAGTTCCCTGGCTCAGTCATAGTCTGCTTTTCTGAAGTGCAGGGTCCTTACTCTGCTGCTCTCCTTCCTTCCTGTCCTCAGGATCCTGAATTCAGTTATCTCATGGCTTCTGCTGACCAAATTACCCTCCCAGATGTCAGTGTGATTGAAGTCCCAAGCCAACTTTCATGGGATTTAACCCTACAACCTTTGAGTGGCTCCCAGGCCTTTGCTAGAAGTCCAGGGCACTGTCTGTTGCACCACAGGGCTCCATATAGATCATTTTGAACAGATTCAAGTGGGTGTGATGTCAGTGGTAGGGGGACTGGAGTTAGTTAGGGATCTACCTAAATTGCAAGGGGACTTAACAGTTTTTGCAGGTTGATCGTGGAGTGAAGTTTTAATTCTGTGGTTATTTCATGGCAGCCCTGTCCCTTGGCACTGATTAGTGGAGATGCCCTGTGGGGGAGAAACAGTGAGGGAGTGGCTGCCATTTTGAATGTTGGCTGCCCATTGTGTGACCCCACCCCTCAGTGCTGATAGGCAGAGAGGCCCTGGTCGGGGGGGATGGATGAGAGGAAAGTCTCTATCTTGTCTGCTGCCCTTCATGCTGCCCCACCAGCTGGCACCTTCCCCTCCTTGCTGTGAGCCTGGATGCCTATGAGGTTTCCCTCACTGTGAGCCCAGCAGCTGATAAGGGGAGCCAGCATTTTATTTTCATTGAGTTTTTATTTTTGTTGATTTCTCAGATTTCATGGACAATTCCAGATTTCATGGTTTCCATGGAACTGCAAATTAAGTAGGTCCCTAATTATAACAAAAGAAGAGAGGACTTGATCATGACCCAGAGGAGAGGTTGGGCTGTATGAGCCCCCTCTACCTATCACACTTAAGGCATGATTAGCCAGTTAATCATACCACAAGTTGTGACCCAGCTACACATTTAACCATTTAATGGTGTGATAAAACAAGCAATAAACTACAAAGTTATTCCACAAAAAATGTCTAATTAATCTATTAATTGAATGGGTGGCCAGGTGCTCACCTGTGGCCAGGAGTCTCATCAACTGAGGGCTTCCCAGTCCCAGGGGTGCACCACCTACTTCCAGCCCTGCAGCTGATAAGGTGTGCAGTGGCAGCAGCGTTCCCAGTGCTGACCCTGCAGTGAGCCTCATCAACTGTGAAGCTGGCAGTGTGGAGAATGCCACCACCCCTGCAAGCCACATAAGGTTCAGGGCTCACAGTGGGGGCAGAGGTGGGGATGCCACCACTGCTGCAAGCCTTGCCAGCTGCTGGGCTTGCAGTGTGGGCAGCCATGGTGGCTGCTGGCTTATTGTGGGGGCAGTGTTTTTTCCATGCTGTAAGCCCCACAGTCCATGAGGTTCACAGTGGCAGCAGCATTCCTGGTGCTGTCCCTGCTGTGAGCTCCACACCTGACAAGGCTCACAGAGGTGACCGTGTTCTTTCTGTTGCAAGTCCTGCCACCAACATTGTCTGTAGGGCTCACAGTGGGGGGCACTGCATGGACCACTGCCCCAGTTGTGAGCCCTGTCAGATGCAGGCTAACAGGCTATCAGTGAGAGTTGATGCAGGGGAGCCCAGGATCCTGATCCCAGGCTCCCCCTGTACTGATGATAAGGTGCAATGGGATTTAATGCATTATCCCATAATCGTGCCTCCTGCCATGTACATGTGGCATGGCAGGAGGCATGATTGTGTGGATCATGCTTTAGATCTGATTGTGCCTTTACCTGCATGTGTAGAGGGGCCCTAAGTGGAGGAGAGGCTTTAGAAGTACTAATGAAGCAAGAAGCAGCAAGATTTGAATTCAGTCTGGATGTGTGAGCAAGAGAGAAAGGAGTGCAAAATAATCTGCAGGTTACATTTCTGAGTGACAGGCATGTTGATGAAGTGTAGGGGAATGAGAATTTAGGGTGTGGAGAGGGTTTGGGAGGAAATATGAGGAAGATTTGTTATGTCCATGATGAGATTAAACTGAAAGTAATATATCCAGGTAGATATGACTCCCTTCTGTGGGCCACCCACACCACTCAATTACGCCATATTGGAAGTGGGGAGAGAGAAGTTTCCAGTTATGTTGTTTCTCTTCCTATGTGGCTAGGGGGGTGTAACAGGGAACCCTAGCCCTGTTACCAAGAAACAGGGCAGTCTCTTTAAATCTAGAACCTTCTGGGCATGGCTGGCCAGTCAAGTAGGGGTTAAGGATCAAGCCCTGTCAGCTGGTCAGGTGACAGGAAGGGGAAGGCCAGAACCATATAAACTGCAAGTGGAGAAGGCCAGAGAGGGGGACTCCCAATGATTATGGTGCAGCTGCAGCAGCCTCTTTGGGAAGAATACACCACTCTGTGAGACAGAAGCATGATCACGTTTAGTAAGTGGGCACCGTGCCTCTCTTATTTCTTTATTATTATTTTCATCATATGGCCATAGGAGCCTATAGTTTACATTTGATGTTAAGAATGCCAGTGGTTTGTGGCTGAGGCTGTAGGGGTGGAGGAGACCTCATTAGCACCAAGGGGTGCTGTGATAGAGGGCTCAAGAAGCCCTACTGCACTAGGGGTGCCGCACTAGGGCCACGAGCCCAAAGTTGCTTGAAGGGGAGATAGGAGCCTTGAAGCCAGGTCTTAGTGGGTGGACTTAGGCAAAAGGCCTTAACTACAGAAAGAAAGGAGGGTGAGGCCCCAACAGTCTGACGCCACAGGGGTGCACAGTGTAGAAGGGCCAGTAGGTCTGTTGTCACAGAGAGCATGGAATGGAGGGCCTTGAGCCCAAGTGAGTTAGACAGCTAGAGTCTCAGAGTCAAGCCCCGATTAGTGGGTTTAGACTGACAGGCCTAGCTAGAGAGAGAGGGGGTAAGCCCACAGCAGCTGAGACCCCAACATAAAAGAAATTCATTAAACCATCTGTGAGGTACGGGACACATCACAGAGGAGGTAGGAGCATGTAGTTTTGCCCTTAAGGCAATACTTCATTATCCTACAGGTGGTGAGCCTGAAGCCTGTCTGGGAACCTGTGGGCCAGTCTCCCTCTTTCTTTAGAACCAAGTAATGTCAAGTCATGGCAGGCGAGTAAAGAGGGAGGGAAGCTCATCCCCAGAAAAGAAAAATCCAGCAAGTCTTGATAGGGGCACACTTACCGGCACATTAAAAAAAAAATGCAGCCAAAGATGGCCCCCTGTCACAGGGGTGTTTGGCACTTCCCTCTTTGCTTTCAGCTTGCTGGCCAGTGGAACTGGCCTGAAGTAGGCCGGTACAGCTTACTTCTTGCTTGGACCAGTATTTCTCTCAGTTCAACATTTATTACCAGAACTCTTTTGCATACAATCTGTAAAGAGTATATATAGTTACAGACATGGTAGGAAAGGCTTAACTTTTTAGAATAAAGCTGTGAGACTGATTCTTTTACCTATAGACGTGTGGTTGCTTCACAAGCACAGATCAGTTTGACTGAGATCCTATTATGGATCCTTTTATTTCTGAATGAAGATACATACCTCCTGACATTTTCTCATAATAGATTCAATACTTGTCCAGCATCCCAAGGACCCAGCTGCAGACCAAGCTCCCACTATGGCTCAGTTTTTAAAGTTTGTGTTTGTGCTCATGGGTGCATTTCAGTAGAAACAAATATATTCAGAACTCCAGCATTTTTCCCTGGTCAAGCAGTGATACTAGTGTGTGTATACTAATGGCAAGCAAAGTGCAGAACTTTAGTGGACTAATCCCATTATAATGTCAGGGAGAATTATATCAGAGCAAGCTGAGGCCCTGTGACCATCAGACAGATTTAGAGAGTTTGATGGACAGCACTAACAATAAAAAGAAAGCTCACGTATAATTAGCTGAGTAATTACTTTAGGTTAGACCTCTGCAAAAGTCATTGCCCCCTTGCAAATCAGCATTTGCCAAATCTTAACTTAAAGCATTTGGCACATGTAATTACTCTGTGTAAAGAACCCTACATGTGAAGAACTGTGAGGCACACATATAAAGAAACTTTGGGTAATGGTTGGCTTGGCAAAGAGATTTTTTTGGACGGATAAAAATTCCCAAGGTCTCTGTTTATTTATATAGTTCTTGGAATAACCCTGGTTTCAAAAGGCTGCTGGCCAGCTGCTGAGACAGCGTTCCAGCTAATATATTCCCAGAGCAATCACCACACTTTGCTTTTCCCATCATGATATCCCCAAAGCTGTTTTTGGTTAGATCTCATGACTGGAATATAGGAAAGTTCACATTAAGTCAAAGCTCACAATGCCACAATGTTTCTTTTTTTAAACCAAGCCTCCTTTTTTAATGGAAACATGTCTACTTCCAGCTGTTTAACCCAGACTATTTCAATCTATGTATGAGGAAAAATATATTTGCAGTATAATACACAGCTGAAAGACCTATTACGAACAGTAATATATATTAACAATAATAAATGAGTTGCTATGGTGCTAAAATGTGATCCTTGTAGTTACATGCCCTTTTACCATGGCATTGCCCTCAGCAACCAAACCCCTGGCGCAGAGAGCCAGGACAACAAACTACTTTTCTGCTTTCATTAAAAAGAAAGAGTGAAAATCCTGAGAGTCTTCTGGGGAACGTATGGTTAGCACAAGAGACTCAAAGGACGATAATTCCCCTGCTTGGGTTAAATAAGGGGACCAAAGAATATTTTCCCTTGTTCTCTCCTTTCAACCCAGGGTCATTCTTGCACCTTCTCTAAAAGCATGACACCAGAACTGAATTAATAGCTTCCAAGTAAAACAAGATAATCAGCAAAATGATCCCTTTAGATAAAATTGGAGGAAGAAGAAAGCTCTTATTCACTCTGTGGGGCAGAATGTAAACAGAAGTTATAACGCACATTTTGTACTAATGGACATCTGAAAATCCCAGCTGCTTTGCCAGTGAATCACTGAAGATCCAGGTTACCTGGGACAAAGTCAGTCTGTATCTGTTACCACGACATGTTCATAATCTTGGAACTGAGTGCTAATGTCCTACCTTGGTGACTACTCAACTCTGGCTCCCTTGTTTTGGCATTTGCTTCTTGACCTGTCTGTTAGATCTCACCCTTCTCTGTTCCTGAACACAGGGCAAAGCACCTCTGTCTACTGGTTTATATTGCTCCTGGGTCTTGTACACTGTGCAGGCATTGCTGATGCCTTGAACTATCTCTTATTACCTGCTAAGTTCAACAGTAACCAAAAGATTCCTGAAGGGAAACACAACTTACAGTGGCTCAGAAATAATGGTCAGCAACATATTGTTGTTTGGAAGTGTATATCCTAAACCCCTGTGCCACTTGGCCCACTATGACACCATCGTTTGACATACCTGTCACAAGAAAAAAAATTTTGTTTTTTTTCTTTTAGGCCCCACAATGTTGATCTCTACCCACAGTTAGTGTTTCTTACTCTGTTGTGAAATGAAGCAGATGGATGCTTACTTGCTGCCTTCTTCCTAGCCATCGTATTACTAGTTATGTGTTTCAGAGGAATGCTCTGATAGGCATACTTATCAGAGTAAAGACCACATATCAGAGCAGAAGCTAATGGGTTCTGACTGTTCAGACATGGAAAGAAGAAAACTAACAACATAGTAACTATCCTCCTTAGCCTGCCTGTATGTAGGCATTCAGAATTCATAGATTAAATATTAGTATAAGGACTGGGTATTTCTTGCATGTCACGTCAGTTTTGACCATTTGGGAAGCTAATCATAAGTGACTTCAGAGTCATTAACCTACCTGAGACAATAAAGGAAGCACTCAGGGCCAAACTCAACCTAGGTACAATTCCATTAACTTGTTCTGAATGTCCTCTGTTAGTCATTTAGGCCCAGATACAGTAATGAAGTTAATGCTGATAGGACCCTGTATCCATGTGGAGAGTCACTAATTTCAATAAAATTCCTCATGGGTGCACAGGCTCTCTGGCTGAAGTTCATTGCAGAATGGGCTCCTGGAAGTAACTATTGCTTACTACATGGATACCTTAACTTTACATGAGCGTTTCCAGCCCTTTTAAATGTCATGACTTAAAATCAAATGAGTATTTTGTCCAATAGTGTTTTACAAAATATATTTCTAAATAGAAGCAAACAAAGGAGCATTTCATACGGAGAAGGGACCTGCTTCCTGGTTATAATTATAGCTCATGCCTCAACATCACTTGCAACTATTTTTTGTCATCATCATCACGTCATGTGGTCCAGATTTTTTTCAAATTCTTTTCAAATATCCAACCCTTAAATCATCTTCATTACCTATAAAAGGTAAGAAAAGTGGTACATTTTGTTTCTCAAGATGAAAGAGAACACAAATGAAATATTTTTAAAGTTATTTGTCTAGTTATTTCTTTAATGCCTATGATCATCTTAATTTAAGGTTGAGTAATTTAGGCTGTTTACAGACATTTTTAAAAAACGCCGCTTTAATTTAAGCTGGGCATGCTCCCATGCCAAGCTCAGCACATGCCCAGAAGAAGGGGACGGGGGTAACCCGGATTGCCCAATGTCTGTATAGATCAGACTTTAGTGAGGCTTTGGTAATGCTTTTATCTAATAGCTGATTGTATCAGCCATTAGATAAAAGTGCCAAAAAGCTCTGCTGAAGCACCCGATCTATACGGATGATATGGAGCTAGGTAAAACTAACGTGCTGCGTCTTCCAGTAAAGTGTGTTTTTGTTTTTGTTTTTTAACATCTGTAATCACCCATAGAGTCCAAAAGATCCAATGATTATGACTATATTTAATTTATTAGCAATTGTTGAAGGTAATATTGCCAAAATAATTATGTTTAGAGGATGTTTAAAAATATAGCATCTTGCGTCATAGCACAGTGACAAAAAACTTCATTTGCAATGTTTCAAAGTACCAGCGTACTTTTATTTTGCCTAGACTCTATTGGCTTCTTTAAAAAAAATCGCACTGATGATAAACTCTCATGTAGCTGACTGTGCAGCAACTCAGGAGCAAAAGTACAAACTTGAGTAAATACCATTTCTTTCCTCTGTGTATCTCTAAAAATACTGTAATACACATACCTGGCTTAAATGTTTCAGTATGAATAGCTGGGGTGGGGGGGAGGTTTGTTCAGACATAATATAGATAGATGTGATTATTCATTTAAAAGCTACTGGCTGAGCTACCTAAATAGCTAGGCTTGGTCAGTTCTATCTGGTTTCCACATGTGTTTCCTGTTTTTCTTCTCAGTTCTATACTGCTCAGGGACCTAGGGAATGTGAGTCCAGGATTTTCCTGAAAGGAAGGACTGCTTTGTTCATTACTGCCATGGGAATGTGTTAAATTTAAGCATGTGTAATACAGGTCTCAACTGGGTTTCTCCAATAGGCAGATTTCAGTTAATCTCATTTAAAATGCAAGTCCAGAGAGAAACCAATGCTTTTTGTGTGTGTGGTGGGGGAGCAGGGGGAGCAGGAAAGAAGGAGGGTAATACCTTATTTACTCAGATCTTTTTGCACAATTACTTGCAGTCTGCCAATAGCAGTTCAAATCACTTTGAAAACAATGAGTTTGAAGTATGTAACTAAAGTACCCACAAGTTTTTACCCATTGTAAACAATTTAGAATGTGTCACTTGAATTTTGATAATCAGCAAGAGATAATGTCTCTGCAACTTAAAACTTGGGAATGGATCAAAATGTATTCGTTTGATTTTGTTGTTGTGCTTTTATCCTCAAAGTACTGTATTAATTATAGGCAACTCTCTTTTGTTACTATAATCCACTACAAGCCATTAGAATTTGCTTATCAGGATCTAATTTCTTGAATATACAAGTAAGACCCTTGGCACATGTTCATTCAAAGGTGCCATGCCACACCTGCATGGCAGCAGGTGCGAACTTGAATTCAGGGTTCAGATCCCATTTGTGCCCTTTCTGAAGAGCTGAGTCACACGGCAGGGACCAGCTGGCTTGCTTGCCTCTCTGCGCTGCTTCCCTGCCCCATGACCCAGCATGATAGGGATCAGAGATCCGTGCAGGGATCTCCTCACCTGCACAGAGGGCAGCAGCCCTCCCCCTCCCCCGGATGAGCCACCCACGGCCTCATCCTGCTCCTCTCTGGGGCCCTGCAGCCCCTGGCCCTGTAGCCCCACTTGGCTGGGTAGTGCTGTGCAAAGCTTCCCTTGCAACCTGTTTGCAACAGATTTGGTGATCTGAAACACCAAAATGAATCACTGTCCTCTGAAAGGGCCAAATCTGCAACTGAATTGAAACACTCATTTCACACAGCCCTATTGGTTGCAGCCAAAGCTGGGGATTTTGACTGGAGTGTGCCAATGCTCCTGCTGGGCCTAAAGCCAGAGGTTCCTGGTTAGAGCATCTTACCCCCCCTATTTGGGATCAGGAAGGAATTTTACCCCTTGGTCAGATTGGTACATACTGTGGGGGGTTTTGTCCTCGTTTGTACTGGAGGCTGTGGCCCTCTACCCGTGATCTCTTGAGCATATATTAACAACATTTCATAGAACCAAGACATTGAGTGCCATGATTCCCTGGCTTTACCTGTGCCAGGTTAGGGTATTGTGTCAGGGTTGCTGGTAGTTGTATGTAGAGTTTAGATTATGGAGTCTATAGGATGGTTTGGATAGGGATGATCCTGCCTCAGGCAGTGGGTTATACTACATGACCTCTGGAGGTTACTTCCAGCTCTACTTCTCTATGGGTGTAGATCCATGTGCTTTGGGGTGAGAGGTGCATTAATTAGAGAGGCTCTGAGAGCCATTTTAATTAAAGTGCCCGCAGCGTCGCATGTATTTAGGGTCCTGCGCTTCAAAATGATGACGGGGATACCTTAACTAAAGTTTGTTCACCATTTTGAAAATTGGGGATGCTGAATACAACTGACGCAGAGGCTGATGGAACACACTAATTAGCATACTTCAGCAGACTCACAGCAGTCTTGATTAATCGAGTCAGTTCTGATGCGTGCTAATTAGCAGGCATCAGAGCAGAGTTTCGTCACATGTATAGATACCCTATGATTCTATTATTCCATGTGGTATGTAGCAACCACAATGCTAATATGAGAGGCATATTCAAGAGTAGCTATTAATGATACAATATACATAATGCATTTTATTTAATAAATAAATGACACTTTTATATAATGCAGGGTAGAAATCATATAAATAAATGTGGCTTATAATTTGATGGTAATTTATATTATACCTGAGTCTTTTGCACTCAATGTGTTATTTCATAGATACTATTCATACAAAGGTATAGGTTAACAGATTCTAAATTACTAATGTTATTTATCTGTTTCCCACTTAGCTTCTCATAGGAGTAAAGCCATTTACTTCAACAATTTTAGTGAGCTAATTTAGATGTAAGTGTGTGTCATTAATTCCACAAAAGGAGTTAGTCATCCAATTGATAATTTATGTGCTTAAGTCTAACAGAAAATAACTGAAATTCTCAAATGGCCTGTCAGCTGCTTTCTAGTACTTTACGAGCACTTGTGGTGTTCTGGTGAGGTGTTTGACAACTGGAAAAGGGCCAATGTGGTTCCCATTTTCAAAAAAGGGAGGAAAGAGGACCCAGGAAACTATAGGCCCGTTAGTCTTACCTCGGTCCTGGGGAAGCTCTTTGAGAAAATTATCCAGTAGCACATCTGTGAGGGGCCAGCAGGGGAGTTTATGCTTAAGGGCAATAAACACAGGTTCATTAGAGGCAGGTCCTGTCAGACCAACCTGGTGGCCTTCTACAACCAGGTCACAAAAGCCTTGGATGCAGGTGTCGCAGTGGATGTAGTCTTCCTGGACTTTAGGAAGGCCTTCAACACTGTCTCTCACCCCATCCTCATTAAAAAATTAGGCATCTGTGGTATTGATGCCTACACAGTCAGATGGGTCGCAAATTGGCTGGAGGGCCACACCCAGAAAGTGGTGGTGGATGGGTCATTTTTGACCTGGAGAGATGTGGGCAGTGGGGTTCCCCAGGGCTCAGTCCTCAGGCCTGCACTGTTCATTATCTTCATCAGTGATTTGGACAAGGGGGTGAAAAGCACCTTGTTCAAGTTCGCAGATGACACTAAGATGTGGGGAGAAGTAGGCACACTAGAAGAGAGGGACTGGCTACAACTAGATTTCAACAGGTTACAGAGATGGGCGGGTGAGAATAGGATGCGTTTCAATACGGACAAGTGCAAGGTGTTGCACCTAGGAAGAAACAGCCAGCAGAATACCTACAGGCTGGGGAACTCCCTTCTCGTCAGCCCAGAGGCAGAAAAGGATCTTGGAATCACTACTGATTCCAAGATGAACATTGACACAAAGCTATGGGGAGATGTGGACATGCCGGAGGGCAGGGAACAGCTGCAAGCAGACCTGGACAGGTTGGACAAGTAGGCAGAAAACAACAGAATGCAGTTCAACAAGGAGAAATGCAAAGTGCTGCACCTAGGGAGGAAAAATGTCCAGCACACCTACAGCCTAGGGAATGACCTGCTGGGTGG
>NW_005842047.1:671044-709356 GCF_000455745.1 Alligator sinensis
GGGTCACGCAGCCCCGGCCCTCTTCCCTGCCTATGCAGGGGGTCGGACTCGATGATCTATTGAGGACCCTTCCGACCCTAACATCTATGAATCTATGGACTGCCAATGTGGGGACGTGGTCAGGAAGGCTAACTGCACCTTGTCATGCATCCATAGATGCATCATGAGCAGGTCCAAGGAGGTGATCCTCCCCCTCTATGTGACATTGGTCCAGCCACATTTGGAGTACTGCATCCAGTTCTGGGCACTGCACTTCAAGAGGAATGTGGCCAGCATCGAGAGGGTCCAGAGTAGAGCTACTTGCATGATTAGGGGGCAGCAGGGCAGGCCCTACGAGGAGAGGCTACAGGACCTGAACCTGTTCAGCCTCCAAAAAAGAAGGCTGAGAGGGGATCTGGTGGCTGCCTGTAAACTTGCCAAGGGGGACCAGCAGGCAATGGGAGAGTCCCTATTCCCCCTAGCACTTCTGGGAGTAACAAAGAACAATGGCCATAAATTGACTGAGAGTAGATTGAGGCTAGATACTAGGAGGCACTACTTCACAGTCAGGGCAGCTAGGAGCTGGAACCAACTTCCAAGGGAAGTGGTGCTTGCCCCTACCCTGGGGATCTTCAAAAGGAGGCTAGACAGCCACATAACTGGGGTCATTTGACCCCAGCATCCTTTCCTGCCCATGGCAGGGGGGCAGACTAGATGATCTGCTTAGGTCCCTTCTGACCCTACCAACTATGAAACTAGTACCACAGGGATATAAATTCTGACAGTCCCTAAATTTCTGCTGGTGAAGTCCCTTAGGCACTTAAGTTTCTGCCCATGAGCATTTGTTCATCCATCTAAGTCCTGATGGTACTAAACTGTTTGGTAACCTCACTCTTGCCCCAAGTCTGCTCAGATTCTCAAAAAGAAGTCTGCCCTCCATCCATAATCTATGGGCCCTGACATTAGATGTTCTTAGGGCAAGCCCTACAGGATTTGGTCTTGCACAAAAGACAACCAACAGGTTGGCTACAATATAATAGTGTCTGGTCATACCCAGTAATTAGATTACATGTTTTGGAGATGTAAGACCCTTGTAGTTCAGAGCAGGAACTTGAACCAGATCTCCCATAAACCAAGACAAAATATTAAACCATGGGCTACTGTTGGGGCTGGTCTTCTTTGCATAAACAATGAAATATTCATTAGGTCAGAGAATGCAAAAATTTGAGTTTGTCCTTGTAACAAGAGTCATGTGTAGCTACTATGTCAGGTTCAAGTTTCTTCTCCAATAATTATTTAATTATTTATAAAAAGTGAAACCATTTCAACAGAAGAGATTAATAGAGGGCCATGCCAGGTTACACAATAGCCTGGTGGTTTGGATTTGTTCATGGGACAACTGTGTTCATATTCTTGGTTTGAATTGGCGAGGATGGCAGCTTGAAAACATTTTCTAGATGAATGCCCTTATCACTTGCCTATGGGGTATTGCAGAGAGATGAGGTCTTTCTGGGTTTTTTTGAGAAATGGCTGACCTGTGCCTAAACGCAGGAAAGAGTTCACAACTAAGTTCCCTGACTACCTTTTGTCTTGGAGTTAAACCTCTAACTGCTACTCATCCAGCTAGCTTAGGTGTCTGCCTCTCAGTGTGCTGGCTTCTGTGAATCCCACTCTTAGATTGCATTGTATAGGGAGCTTGGATATAAGGGGCAGTGGGGGAATTACTAAAATTACATGGAGAAGCACAGTCCTGGGGTTCTTTCCAGGAAGGTTTTGTGAAAGAAGGAGTTAAGGGAACTTACTACAAATAGTTAAAAGGTTGAGGTTTGGGATTCTACTGGGTGGTAGGGAACTAAAAGATACCGGTAGATGTTGTAAACTAGAGAGTGGCAATTTCAGGGCCCTTTTGTATAACTAGTCCTTTCTATTTATCATATTCTTTCAAAAATTTACTAACAAGCAGTTGAAGTAGCATTCCAATTATGGTATTCCCAGTCTACTCACCACAGTTTGCTTTTCCCATTATGTCTAAAGCTATTTTTGTTACATCTCAGAGTTGGAATATACTGTAAATTAGCTGGAAAAGGATTAAATTGAAGCAGTTGGGATCCCATCAGTATGATACTATTTCTTGTAGTAGTTTGTTTTATTCCATGGCTTGATTGGAATCTTAGCTTTATCATGCAGTCACTGTTCTTCAGAGACAGACCCAAAACGAAGAGAGATTCCAACTAAAATGAGTAATACCATATTTATTCACATACCACATGCTCCCGGGTAAAACACACACCTTGTATTGGGAAGGTAGGATAAAGACATCCCCTTCTCCCTCAGGTCTTCCCTGCCATGGCATCAGCTCAGCCAGAGCTGAACCTTGCCACATGGAACAAAGGCACACGTACATTGTCAATGTGTCTTCCCACTCCAGTTGCTGCTCAGGAACACAGATACCATCAGTTCAGAAGTGGCTATGAGAGGCTTAAACCTGTGGTTGTTAGCCTTGCAACAGGGGAAAGGGGAGTGACTTTGATGACGGGACTCTGCCCCCACATCATGTAGCTGGCAGGTTCATCTCTGGCTGCCATTCCAGCATCCTTCTGTCTCCATTCCAGCCTGGAAATCAGTTTCCTCACTTAAGACACATACCCCATTTTGGATGGCTAATTTTTCAGAGAAAGGTGTGTGTGAATAAATGAGGTAATTCCCTCCTTACATCAGGCAAAAATACATCTGCACCTATCATTGAGGTCTGCCCATAATTCAATGAGTTCCATGTTTTTCTTATTGGTGTGGTAAGCCCACTGAATAGGATGGCTGTTGAAATCTCCAACGATAGCCCAAGTTTTATGATCAAAATTTTTGGGGGGGGTGGGACTTGGAAAATTGAATCTTTTGTACAGTGACTAAAGCACAGATATGATGGAAATGCTGGTAATGTCTGTTATCAGGGTTCAAAGTTTTTGTTATCAGTCATAGAACAAGGAGATCAGATGTGACAAAAATCAAGCTGACATATTTCTCATTATGGGGTTTCAATAGGCAGGTTCATCCCTGATACCTGGGGGTGGATAATGTTTATCTGCATAAATACAGAACTTGACAGATGTAAGCAGAACAGTTTGGCAAAGATTTCTTGTTTTGGAGGTTAGAAGCCCTTTAGCATTGTCAGTGCCACTCCTAAAGATTACACTGATGACTCACCTGGTCTTGGGTATGACTGTAAACTGCATCCAACTGGACAGCCTGGTGGAAGTGTGTTGGGGCTCCTCAGGATAGCTCCTAGAAAATACTACAATGTTGCAATCTCCACATTAAGGCCAGTATAGGGTGCCTCAAAACCCTAGCCCTCACTGTTTTGTGGATACTCTTTGGTTGAAGAAAGGCTAAGGGACATCACACTAACATAAACGCATATTCACTGAGATATTAGGCAGTCGGCAGCAGTTATCTGTTGCTCTCTGGCAGAAGCTACAACCATTGAGGCATTGAATGTTTGGATTTGGTCTGGCCTTTGAATTCTGTCTCAATGGTATAAAGGTGGGGAGGTGGTAGATCTTGGGAAGTTTCCATTCCTTCATACTCTTGCCTAGGCTTACTCATCAAACGTGTTGGTATGATGGTCATAGGACTCTGTACAAGTGATTCATCAAGCATCCCTGTACACCATGATCCAAACAATCAATGGTTGCCTACTTCGATGACTTGCCTGACTTGGTTATGATAATAAGTAGGTAAAAGGATTTGCAGACTTATCTACACATCTGACTGGGACTGAACTGTACAGCTGTACAGCTTAATTGAATATCTTGTGTATGAATTCAGTCACCTCCTGATTCACACATTTTCTGGCCTTGTGAGCCCATTGAGAATATAAGCACCCTGCTGCAAACTCTACTTCATTGTTTTAAATCACTTTAAAATCATCCTTTGGAAAAGGTTCTGGATCCACCCTCAAGCTCTTTGCTTTGATGATTCACTGAGCCCCCTTACCAAATCCCAAACCTTCTTCAACCATGCCAAGTCATCACTGAGGCCCAACAGTTGAATTTTAGCCTGGACATAAAAAGGTCCAGTCAGAGAGAGAGGTATTGTTTACTCTTCCCAATAGCTTACCTAGTCTCACCATTGAGATGATGCTGCCTTTTGACCTCGCTCCTCTGCTCGCATCCCTTAGAAGACAACCCAAGAAGAAGCTACTACCTCTTTTTCTGTTAGTCCAGACAAAGAAGAATGCATTCTCAGGCCACTACTATGGCTCTTTGCATTATGTAGGTGACTTACAGAGGGGGAAATAAAGTTGGGGTGATGACATAATTTGTACAAGCCCCTGATATTATCCTGTTTTTCAAAAAGTGATTTATAAATTTGAAAGTGTTTTGCTTGCTTGTTTGTTTGTTTGTTTGTTTGTTTTTCAGTTGACTGTAGAACATATTTCCCCATGCGGTGGTTTTCCAACGCTTAAGGCAAGCTGAAAGGCCCATGCAATCAGTTGGCTAAAATTATTCTTCAGTATGTCTAGTAGCTGGTTTGGAATTTCCAATGTTCTTAAAAAGAAAATATTTCAAAGGAGTTGTTTTTTTTAGTAAGCTGCGACTTTGGGATAATAACAGTTCCCTAAAGATCCTCTGTTAGTGTGGAGCTAAATGATCCCTTGCCGCAGTAAATCGCACAGAAAGGAGAAATTTACTTGGGACACTTGGCACAGCTTACTTCAGGCTACACAGAAAGCTTTAACTAACTACGAGGAATGGTCAAACATTTCTTACTTCAGCAGAGAGTGAGAAATGACATTGATTATAATAACAAATGAGCAAGAAGGTGGAGACAACTGAGGAAATAACAGATTTAGGAAACCAGTGCTTTTTGCTTCCACTTTTATGCACAAATAAGAGGACATGGTGCTCTCTAAGACAAGGGTCATATTGCTTAGTGCAGTTAGGGAGGAGTTAAATATTTTACAGATAAGAATGGAAGCAGTAATGGAAAGATTAGATGCTGGTGAGGTAGGAAAAGAGCTGAATCCAAATAACATCAATCATTGGGATTTGAAGGAAATTAGCTCTGATTTCCAGGCTATTCTCCAATGACACGTCAGGTTCCTGAGAACAGCAGAGAGAGAAACATTACTATGTTATTCAGAAAGGAGTCATGAAATACCGTAACCAATTACAAAATACATCTCTGAATACCCATGGTGCAGAAAGTATTAAGAGTAATACTTGGCCAGACCTAGACTTTTGCCAACTTATAGTGAGAAGAGAGTGTGAACTTGTATTGATTCTGAATCAGCAAGCTAGATTAAAGGAGAAAAGCAGGGTTGGTGAGAGGTGGGAAGAGAAAACCATCTTACCCGAGACTAGCCCTTCTGTTGCTAAGTCTTTCTCTTCACTCACCTGCTGCCACTGAAATGTACAAGATCTTTTTCATAGATTGCAGTTGGACCAGAATTTCTCCCTTCATGATACTCTTACTCACAATGACTATAAAATGACTCTATATTTAATTTATTATTGATTTAGTGGGATGGCAAAAAGCCTTTCAGAGCCTGGAAGGGTTCCCCTCCAACCTCAGTCTGCTGACAATATGAATTGTTATAGCCCCAAATTATACAGGATTGGCATTACAGATCTATTTGAAGCAGCTTCTGCTTTGAGCTCAGGAGACCTCAGTTCAAGTCTGGCCTGAATGGGCTTTAGTTAATAAAAGCTCAGCTGTGATTTGAATCTCCATGTGCCCCAGATGTTTAGGAAAAACTCTTTGAGCTAAAGAAATGTACAACCCACTGTTAAGTGTATATTACAGTTTCCCTCTTTGCCAATCTGTGAAGGGCTTGAGTTGGTCCGCTTCATGCTGTCAGCTCTGCAGGTCCCTAATTTAATCTCTATATGTTGGCTAACAATCTAGCTGTTACCCTTCTCTGTCATGTTAGTGTCAGAACTTGGCACAATGTTGAGCTAATAATGTTACACGTGTAGTGTGTGAGATGAATACAAAAATGGGAGGGGGGGTGGAAATTACTAAAATTACATGGAGAAGCACAGTCTTTGGTTTCTTTCCAGGAAGGTTTTGTGAAAGAAGGAGTTAAGGGAACTTACTACAAATAGTTAAAACACATAAACTGAACCTCACAACTTTTAGAGCTGATGAATTTATAGTGCTTTAAAAAAATGGGACCATGATAGCCATTAGTCACTATTTGTGGTTATTACTACAAGTAAGCCTAGTTTAGCTGACATAATTCTTAGAGCTCCTTAGTAGTTTAATGTGGTTGGATTCCCTTGACACTGTTCTGAGAGCTATATCATTTCAGTTCCTAATCAAGTATCTATTCATTTGTCCACAAACATTCACCATTGTTATAAAGTTTTTGCTAAAGAAAAGGAAAAATAAGTTGCTTTCTATTGAACAACCTTAATAATGCCCAGTTCTGAATTTTAAAATGAAGTGGCAATACCGGAAAGATCCTGTGGGAGCTGGCCTCTTGACTGAGTCCCCATGGCAAAAAAGGTTGGTTCCCAACAAATACTAAACTTTGGGGTCTATCTTGATTTTAAATAACTTTAAACTCAGGGCAGTTTTGAAGGGCTAAATTTTCTCCCCATTCTGCAGAACAAGGTAGGGGCAACCTTTTTTTGCTTCCATTCTTATCTGTAAAATATTTGACTCCTCCAGAACAAGGTGTGAGAAAGGGAAGTCCCCTGTCCCTATGAGACTATTTGCAGAAAATGTTGAAATCAATCTCTTTACCCAGCAGAATTTTGTGCCAATTCACAACTTCATTCTTTGAGAAAAGGGGGCTCTAAGTTTAATGATTAGCCAGGTTTTGCCAGTAATCTCTTGCCAATGTAAGCCCCAATGTGCTGCATAATACAATGCAAAGAGAAAAATATGAATATTGCAACCTAAAATGTTATGACTCATGCTGTATTTTTTTAATTCTTCTTAATTTGTGCAATACTGCCAAATCTTGCATATTTTTTCTTTGCTTTAGTTTTTTTAGTTTCTCAAGGGATATCATTGTTAAGGAGTCACCATGCTTGGTAGCCTGGCAGATGAAGCAGCTATTTGGGATTTAGAAGATCATGTTCTAGTTCTGGTTTTGGTACTATGTGATGTTGCAGGTCACTACACTTTGTGCTTCCATTTCCTCATCTTCAAAATGGGATGTACTATATATATATATATATATATATATATCCAGCTGCCTTTACCTAGCAAAAACTTACAGAGAAAACCCTATACTGGCTTTCTGATTTTTCTAAAATTAGTGCCTTACCAAATATGTCACTACCCTGCACATGGGCCACCTCATTGAAAAATGTGAATCCTAGTCTATTTCTGTTACATCTTCCTTCAGTTCTTTGCTTTAAAATATTTTCAGCTAACTGGTTTCTTTCTTTTGATTTTTTTTTTTAATGGCACACCAGTTTTTACATCTCCGTATATAGCTTATGTTTGCCTCCTGAGAGTTGATGGCAGTTTATGAATGTTCTCCCCCTGTCTCTGCCTTCAGAAAATCAGGTAATTTTTAGGTTTTGGAATTGTTTTGCTTTAATTTTTAGATATGGTGTCCAACAAGAGAGAGAGAGTTCAAGGACCATCTGTGATGGAGCAGATTAGTCACTGGCTTTTAAACTTCACCTTTACTGCAGAAAATAATGAATCTGGAAAGAGTCTTGGACATAAAATTGTTAAAATATGGGTTGCATAGTTGAATTGGTTATTGTTGGAAGAAAATCTGTTTTCTGCTTTCTGATTTACACTGGAAAGCAGAGAAAAAGAAGGCAGACAAGTGATTTAAGGCAGCTGACTTTTTTTGTAAATCAGTGATTTTGCATGTGTTCATTAGAATATCAATGTTCTTTTCAGGATTTTCTTTTCAAAATGTATTTTTTCTTTTATTGGAAGCAGGGTTGAATGATGGACAGGAAACATGATGAGAATCATGGAACATGAACGTACAAAAAGTTAAACACTTGAAAAGGACTTCAAAAGGGCATCTTCATATATGGCAAAGCTCATGTGGCAAAGGACGGGCAGATCATAGCAAGAATGGCAGTCAGATTGCACTACTTGCAATAAAATGAAGATCAGCACATGACATCAAGAACCATCAATAATATAACTTTATTTGTCTGGGTCCATATAGTGGTGTGTGTAGGTATATAGTACAGGGTCCTAATAACAAGCCCAAATTATAACAGCTCCCATACCCGCAACACTTTTAAGAATCCCAACCAGTTTTTCATATTATGATGAAGCAAGGTGATTAACCCTATTGTAGCAAGCATTGTATGTGAACATTTGTCCTAGGCTAGGTACAGACATTCAAAAAGCCTGAGGCAGAATTGATATAAATTATGTGGTTTTTTGTAAGTAGCGAAGTGTAGATCAGTAGTGAACAGAACACACATTCACCCTTTGTCAGGGTTGGGGGGGTGCAAACCTTAAACCAGTTTCTGCCATTTTTAAACCAGTCTGTGTGCTGGACTTCTGTTTTGTTATGGATATAGACTGATTTTGTGTGCCAAACTTGTGTTCTGATATGGGTATAGACTGATTTCCAATCACTAATATTGGTAAAAGTCTATACCTGGCCGTCATCTCATGGGGGTTCGTTATAATGAGGTTGTACTATAAACACACACAAACATTCCTATATCTATTCACACACACTTCTGTGTGTGTGTGTGTGTATACAGGGATAGATCCAGGACTGGTGGTGCACCCTTCAACTTAGTAGCACGTGTGCAGTGAACTTTCTGCTGCTGAGAGCTTTTTTCTTGACTACCAGTCACACTCCCCATGACAGTGAGCTCTGCCACACTCCCCATTTCAAAATCTTAGATCTATTCCCATCTGTTTATTTCTCTGATATGCCCTAGATGTGTCATGAGTGTACCCTGGAGATGCACTCCCAGAGTGCTTCCACACCTTGTGCCCCAAACCCATTTCATAGTTTCATAGTTTCTAGGGTCGGAAGGGACCTGGGCAGATCATCTAGTCCGACCCCCTGCCATGGCAGGAAAGAGTACTGGGGGTCAAACAACCCCAGCAAGATGGTCATCTAACCTCCTCTTAAAACCCCCCAGGGTGGGAGCCTTCACCACCTCACTTGGAAGCTGGTTCCAGACCCTAGCCGCCCTGACCGTGAAGTAGCATCTCCTGATGTCCGCCTTCTGCTGTGTACTTCTTGACCCCTGAGAACCAGCTGAGGTGCACAGGGGCCAACTCCTTGGCTTGTGGTACCTGAGCCCTACTTGTATTATGCAGGCCTTGCCAGCCCTTAGCAAGAGGGGATTTTGCCAGTTAGAAAGATTACACTCATGTGTGGTCATGCACTTATAAAAGATGGATCCCCTTTCCATGGAATAGGGCGAGTCTAAATTATTAAAATACTCTGGAATCCTAAGCATCACTGACATGAAATGGTTTATTAAAAAGATAATGCAAGGATTTATTGTACAAAAGACAAGCAAGCATAAAACATCAGTAACCATATGTTGAAATGAACAGCCAGAGATGTAAGCGTAAAGAAACAAAAGAAAACATCAGAGCAATAACCTGTTTGTACCCTGTGCCTGAAATCCAAGCTTGCAGTTCCTAGCCAGCGTCCTCAGGTGAAAATGAAGACCCTGCCTCGGACCCTTCAGAACCTTCTGTATCCTCCTGTCAGCTTCTTTGCTTAGCCTGCTTACTCAGGCTAAGGCAGCCTTTCTCAACCGGTGGGTCGTGACCCAAAAGTGGGTTGCAAGAATATATGAAAGGGTCATGGACAAACTTTAAAAATGGATTCTCCTTTAAAAGAGAAAAATGTGGGAATCAGTGGCTTTTCCCTTGCAGGCCGGCACAGTTCCAGTCTGCAAGGGGATGCTTGGGGCCCTCCCTGTTGCACACACCCACACACCCACACTGTGGGGCTGGGGACGGATGCCAGCAGGTCAGAAGTGAGGAGCACTGGGTTGGGACTGGCAATCAACGTTTACAAATAGGTCCTGGTACAAAGAAGGTTGGAGACAACTGGGCTAAGGGCCTACAGCTTACTCTGCATCCAGGAAGACTGAAGACAAAGTCATGTCCTTGGGGCAAGCTTATGTACAGTTGCTTATCTGACTGTTCACATATCTCACCCTTTCAATTCTAGGGGCCCATACTTTGCCAGTAACATCCTGTCTCCCATCCCTGAAGTTGCATGATTACCTTACTACAAACTTGTGTCCTTTTTAGATGGGTAGGTTTCCTAATCCAATATACTGTGTCTCTCCCCTGAGTAGCCAGGTGTCATTCTTTTAAAACCTAAATTCATCACTGCCTGGTCAGATTCTGGCTTCTCATGCCTCAGATCACCTCTGGTCCATATGGAGGACTGATAAACAACCCAAGCCAAATATTGATTTGCAGCTGTTGTCTCTTCTGTGTGTGAACAGTTGAAGTCCCCTTATGTTAATCACTGTCTTATTAATACAAACTTGGCTATAATCTAAAGATATGTAAAATTATATAAAATACAATAATATATACAGATATGAAAATGGCAAAACTGAACACATCTTCCCACCAGCTGGAAATAGAGACTGCACACAACAGGATTTAATCAAATTCAGAAGAATGTGTGTGTGTGCCACATGGTGAACCTCAAAGGGCGATTTAGTTTTGGGGTGAATCCGTGACAATTACATTACCATTGATTAAGGGTTACAAAAACAGAATGAGTCCACAAGTGACTAAGTTAACTAAGTAATTATAGCTAATAAAAATAAATTGGCAAAATAGAAAAGGAAGGAAATATAAAATGTCATTATTTTAATTAAAACCAGATTTAAAAAAATATTTGGTTGGGCCCAATCTGTCTCCCTTCTTGTTCGGACACCCAGTGGAGGGACTCAAAATCAACAGCCTTTTAAAAAAAGAATCTGAATTTGCTATTTTTGCAAGAGAATTTCACTAGAATTCTGCCTATTTAGCAAAAACATGGATAAACTTGTACTGTTCAACTTTTTTTGCTTTATCAAAGCTGTTAGGATATCCTGTTGGGTTGAATCATATTCTGTTTTAGTCAGAATGAGCTTTTTGGAGAGCACCATTATTTCAGTTGATCTACATACTCCTTCCATGCCACAGTTGTGTAGGAGACTTTTGGGTTGCTACAGATGGGGTTGCTTTGTAGTTTTACAAAAATTTTATGGTAAATGATTTCCAGGACATTCCTTCCAGGTCAGCAGTTTGCCCTACAAAGTTTTTCAGAACTTGATTAAAACATTTTATTTCCCTTTGGCCTGAGGATAATGAATGGAAGAATGTCTTTGCTTATTATTTCTTTCCTTCAGAAAGTCTTCATATTCTACAGATGTGGACTTGAGGCCCTTTATAAGAGACCAGTTCACCTGTATTTGTTCTATGACTGAAAATTATTACCAAGTACTTGATATTTCAGTCAGCTGGGTTTAACCAATTGCTGATGTAATTAATTACAGCATGAATGTAATCAGCTTGTAGTAGGTCAGAAGTTCTTCCTGCCAGTGTATCAATAGCAATCATTTTGCCCATGTAATTAGGTAACAGTATTGGGAGAGTGGTCCTCTACATGTCACGTTTTAGTTGTTCTGCATGTCAAACAATATGGCACTCTCTCACTTTGAGATGATCACCGGCCACTGGATCTCTGGAATATTGGAGAATATTAGAGATCTCTGGAAATAGCACAAATTCAGACAACTTTGAATTTTATCTGCAGACTGAGTGAACACAAAATTGGATCTCACCAGTACTGAATATGCCAATACTTCTTTGGTGTTATTCAGTGCTTGCTAAAAATAAGAACTTCACTGGAAATTTGGATACTTAACAAAAATGTGCATTTTCACACTTGCCACAATCCTGACTGCTGTATGTCAGATAAAAAACTTGAGCTTGCTTTGTAGTATCCTGATAAAAATACTGTATTTTCTAACATAGTGGGCTCCATTTGGCTGATAGTAGTACAGTTTCATATAAACTTTGTTACAGTCATTCACACATACATATTACCACCTGGCTGTTTTTCTCTCAATATCCTCAATTCAAATCCTATTGTTAGTCTTACAACTATAAGTCCACAACTAATTCTTGCAAAATAGCTTTATCATTTATCCATGCACATGGATTAAATTTCTTCTTAGTTAACCATCACATTCATTTTAGAACTAAAAACAATCCTTTGAAGTAATATGCTAGCTATATTTCTCAAACTGGAAAACAAATTTATGAAGTTTTAGAACAGTTTCAGCAGACAAAGGAGAAAGTAAAGGACATTTCAGTGACAAAGTAGCCATCAACAATGCCAGGCTATTTTTATTGTAATTAAGAGGTCAACAGCATTATCCAGTTAAGCATCAGTTTGCTTATTGTGGGAATTTCTAAATGGTGACATAATAAATAATTCTTTGATCCATGATTGGTACTTTTTTTAATGTGTTTTGAGCAAATGATCTTTCATATGGAAGTCTAGGATAAGAAGAGAAAGTAAAAAAGAGGATTCCATGAGACCTCTTGAATTTATACTGACATACTATAGGATAAAGCTATCATGGTTGGTAAATTTTTTTCAATCAAAGCATGATTATCAGATGAGTCAGTCTGTGTTTCTTTTGTTTATTGATCTAGGAATAGTTCGTGAGGATGTTATAATGGCTTTATGTCATTATAGATTATAGATTTAGGAAATCTAAATTTGTAAATCTTATGGTTGGCAATTTTATAGAATAAAATTTACTGGGCTGGGTGATACTGATACTTTCAATTACACATAGAACAAAGAGAGCCAGTAATGCTTTTGTTTTTCACATTGATTTCTAAGGCAGTATGTAGTAACAAAAAATACATTGATTAAAGTATTTAACCCCATTAACTTTGACTTGCGAAAGGACCTTTGTTGTGTATGATTAAATGTCTTTTTATTAGTTATAGTTCTGTAATTCATTTTTTCTTCCTAGAAAACACTTGGTGATAGTCTTTATTAGGTGTCATGCAAGTTAGATTTCAGATCCAGAAACTGTAGCTTTCTTCCAACTAGAGGAAACAAATAAAAACTTGTTTTTCTCCAACTAGACAAAAACAAAAAAGTAATATAGTTATCTTTGAAAAAGATGAAGTGATATTTGAAATGCTGGCTGTACTCATTCTTCCTTTAATAAAATAGTGATGTAAGTTTATAAATTTGATTTACTTTGCCTGCTTTGGTTCTTATGGAATGTCTACAGTCTGTTACTCTTGGTTACTTGCTGCTACCATGAGGCATGTCACATGGCAATAGTTTTAGAACCACTAAGTGTAAGTACTATATAACCACAGAAACATAAAACATGATTATTACTTTTCCCGTATTTCTATGTATTGTACAAAGTCTGTGCAATTACTATGCAAGGACCCTGATACACAGTAATTTTGGGTGGCTCCACACATTAACACCTGAACCTAGTTTTAAGCACTCCTTATGTGGCTCAAAGTATGCCACTGTAGGGCAGGATTATCTCCCAGCTTGTGTTATATTAAGGTGTACCCACTGTAGGCTACACCTTAGTATAAACACCCCACCCACCCTCTTCCCTCATTGGCATGGATCAGGCCCACTGTCACTCCCTGCCTCCCTCAAGCCCCCCAGATCCCTGGCCCCACACCACTTACTTGGGGCTGCCAGCATTGTTTGTCCTGGGGGAGCAAACAGGGAAGGCTTAATGTGCCCGCCCAGCTGCTGCTGCTCTCTGGGTCAGCTCAGTCTGGAGAAGAGCAGCAGCCTGCCATTGGCAGGAACCAGGTAGGCAGGTTAACCTTGCCTGGTTCCCTGGACTAGACAGCATAGGCAGCCACAATCAAGCAGGGAAAGATGGGGAGAGGTGCAGGGGGATGTCAGGCAGGAAGACCTGAGGATGGGAGGGAGCCATAGGAGGCAGGAGAGAGGCTTGAAATTTGCAGAGTTGGGGTGGGGGGGAGGATCCTTAACATTTCAGGCCTCCAGGCCCCTAATGGCCTGAAGTATGACTGCTCCAAACTCAATCTAGCACTAACATAGATCAACATTTATGTAACTCATAGTGTAACATGTAACAAGGTCCAAAGTAAGGAGTATAGATCATGGCTAGGGACAGAAGTTACACATAAACCAGTGTAATTGATAAGGAACTGGTTTAAACATGTAACAGAACATAAGCGCAGCACATATAATAAACAGGGTTTGAAATGTCCGAAACTGGTTTAAGATAAACCTAGTTGAATGTAGTATCAAACTTGACTGATTTGGGTCAAAACAGCTTATGGAACTTCTGTCCCAGACCCCTTCCTGGTTTAAATTAAATCAGAGTCTCCCAGCATGCTTTTCAGCCCAGGGCTGAAAAGCTAAGCTGGGCTGTCTGCTCCAGACAGCAGGGCTGGCCCCGCCCCTCTCCTCCCTAGCTGGAGCTCCAGCTGGCTGAGAAGGAGGTGGAGACTGCAGGCACAGCAGCATCTGCCTAGCTTCTCCCTTGCCACTCACTGTTCAAGCAGGGATCCCCCCCCCCCCCCCCCCCCTCTCCCACAGCACAGACCCCAGCCAGCATCTGGTCATAGTCATGCCATCCCCATGCTAGCTAATGGTGAGAGGTGTCTATGTGTGTGTCTCAAATTTCACTGGAACAAAGGCAGACAGAACAGTGTCCAATTAGGGCTTTTTGGAGCTAATCAAAAGGTCAGCCAGTAATATCCCTCCAGTCTTCCTTAAAAATGCTTTGCAAAAAGCTGCTTAAGAAGATCTTGAACTAATGATAGAAAGGCTTAGTTTTCTTGATGGGCTGATAAGCTTTGTGTTCTGATAAGCTCCCTGCTGACATGGGACAGAGAGAGGTGTGAGAAATGACCTGGTTTGCAATGAATGCAGTGCCTGTCAGTTTGCTGCAGACAGTATGAAGAAGCAGAGAGAGGAAGATTGAAAAGCTCAGTATCATCAACAGATGCATGCGCTATATACAGTCAGTTGTCCCTCCTCCTACCCCCCACATCCTTTGCCTCAGAGTGCTACCCAGGGGCCAGGGGCTGGGGTCTGGCAACATTCTCCGCCCCTTGAGCAGTGAATGGGGAAAAGCCTGGTGAGGGCTGCTTCTTCCTCCCCCTCCAGGCATACCCTGGCTGGGGACTGTGCAGGCCAAGGTGGGGGTTTAAATCCCTCCCTAATCATAGAGTCCTGCTGGGTCCTGGCCATGCCCCCCACCTTAGCTCAGCATTATGGAAGGGAAGGGAGGGCTCACTCTAGTGCCCCCTAGCTTCTAGCCTGAGCCACTGCAGGCATGTGTTTACATTTACTAAATCAAATGTGAATGTTTATCCACTTGCAAATCAGTTCCATCTCTGCAGGTTCGATTAACCTGCAAAGAGTGAATCAATTCAGGCTCAGACTTCTTGAATGTCTGTTCCTAGCTCATTCCAGTTAGAGCCTTGGTGGATTTAACTTAACTTACCTGTGTTTGTTTACTGGTAGAGTTCCTTCATCTTGGGAGGATTAAGCCCAAGGTGTTTGACTTTAAAAACATTTACATGCAAGAAGTTAAAGTCCTATCATTGGAACATTTTAATTAATTTAACAGCCAGTACATTAAGAATTCTTGGGGGGGTTTCAGTGTATTCATAAGAACTTAGTAAATGCTATTTACTGGGTCTGACTATATGGCACTTACTATGTTCTTATGAATACATATGGCCCAGTATCCTGTGTCACACACTAGCAGAGGATGGACAGTGACATGCAGGGTAAACAGCATGTCCAAAATGCTCCACCCCTGCTCTTTCCCACTGCAGCTTCCAGCATTCAGAGGTTTAAAAAGTTCTGATTCAGGGGCTGCACCCCTAACTACAATATTCAGCATTACTGATGAACCTTTCCTCCAAGAATTTATCCAATCCCATTTTAAATTGAATTAAACTACTAGCCTCCACAACATCTTGTGGCAATGACTAATGCAAATTAATTATATGCTGCATGGAGAAAAAAAACAAAAAAACTACTCTGTGCCAGTTTTAAGCCTACTACCATTAGTTCATCTTGTTTCCTCTAGTTCTAGTGTTGAGAAAGATCATAAATAATAAATTCTCTGTTTACTTTCTCTGCACTATTTAATATTTTGCAAATCTCTATCATGTCCCTGCTCAAGCAGCTGTTTTTGAAGCGGAAGTGTCTTAGCCTATTTAGTCTCTCCTCATATGGAAGTCCCTCTATATCCCATTCATGCTTAAATTGCATTTACTTTTAATACTGGTTATGAAATGATTGATTATGGGGGCAGCCATTTTGGCAGGCATGCTACAAATAAGACCGGCACCCTCGCTTAATGCCACTCCAATCCTCTTCCTCTGCCTGATCTCCTTCTCTGACTTCTGCTTTCTGCCCTATCTCCTGCTGTGCTTTCTGTTCACTTCCTAATCTGTCGCATGCTACATAGGGAAAGGCAGTCCATGCCACCTGTGGCACTCTTGCTGTACTTTGACCAAAACTGCCTCAGCTCTTAAGTGTTTTTCTCTATAAAGCTATGGTGCTGGATGATGGAAAATGGGTCATTCTTCTTTTCTTTTTTAAAAAAGTGAGATATATTCTTTCAACTCAGTGTTGTCAGAAAAGACAGGCATACAGCTCATTACAATCTTATTTCTGACGGTTCACCTGTCATTTAAATAGGCTTCTGTAGGGTAAAGAAAAACAGATTTTTTTTCCTAGATGGTCCCGTCATTGTGACAGAAGTCAGAAAAAGAGCACTTAAATGTTTTATGCTAAAAGTTTTTAAAAGGTTTATCTCGACAGAAAGGAAAGAAACATCTGTGGCTGCAACACAAAGTATAAAAAGCTGAAAGCAAGTTCTTATATAAGCCCTGGGATGATCTATCTGCATTTGGTCTATTGTTGGATCTAGAAATCAGAAATAACACCGGCATTTAAATGTCACTACTCAAAAAAAAAAAAATGTTGGCAGCAAATTTTCTTAGGCATCCTGCCAATATTCTGATTTAGTGTTTATGGGAACATCTTGAAATTACTCCCAAATTAATGACTATATCTTCCATCACTCCAGTCTGATGTCTGAACATGAGGAGAAATAAACAATAGTTAATGATCTGGAAGCTGCTGGCAGATACTGTATTAGCTCTGGTTCTTATTTTCACTTACTAACAGCAAACCGTTTTGATCAGATGTTTATCTTCAAAAAACATATGCAATGGAAAATTGCACCTAAGATTGCTATCCATTTCACAGTCTCTTTCATTGGGACAGTTCCACACAAAAACAAATGATTTCATTTGCTTGCTTGTTCAGATTAAAGGATCCACTATAGAATAGCAGTTTTTTTCTCTTTTCTTCAGTAAAAGGCCTAAGGCACCTGAACATACTGTACTGTGGGTTTCCCTTGTGAACCCAGCAGGGATTTATGCGTGTGCCAAAGCTCTTTTTCCTGACTAACACCATAGGCCAGGATCAGCCATGATATTATGAAACATACTTCATTCCTTGCATGATACAGTCCAATGATGCATTGTCTTAAGACACTTCAGTTTTATGAACTTTTGGTTGACATGTCTTATATATTTATGATCTCAAAAGGTTTCTCTGACATCACAAACTACAAAGACAGAATTCAATTTTTTTTTTGCTTGGAAATCAGGGACAGAATTTATAGACCTGCACAATGTGTTCTATTATCTAGATGGAGGTGATAGTCACGTGATAAATAGCACAATCACATGACAAATAGATTTCTCACATTCTCACATCAACATCACCTTCCATTCATACTGCCCCTGAGACTAATTCTCTCCAGATCCTTCAGCAGCTTCAATGAGTCATGCATTTCTGTATGTGGCTTTTATTTTTATTTTTTTAATTTTTTTATCAACATGCAAAGAACTGTTTTCTCTTTCCTTGCTACTTCCCCAGATGTGGATTTTTCCCCCAAAGATTTATCTCAGCTGATGTAAGGTATGGTTACTGCTCAGTCCTGGTTCATTAACAGCATTTTCTATGTGGTAAAATGTTACAGCATTAAAATCTGATATCCCCATTTCCCTTTAGGACCAGACAAACCAGGGCACTTTTATGATATTGTGAGATGGAGAGCTGTTTAGCTTCCCAATGAACTGTACCACACACTTCCAGCTCTAGAAGAATAAGGACCTAAGATAATCCACATTAGCAAAATATGATTTTAGATGCATCCAGACTAATTTATATAATTTCTGAAGCCATTACCCCTTTTAGTTTTCTCTCCCGCTGATACATATAGCACATTTAGATGCCTGGAACTACGGTACTTGATCCCAGTAGCATAACTCAGAGGGGCAAGTGGGGGACCAGCCTCAGGGGGGCTGCCTTTGTGAGCAGACACAGAAATAGCCACCATCGCAGCACTGGCTGACCATGCTAACATGATCACCACAGCAGCAGTTGGCTGTGGCCTGGGCATGGACCTGCCCTGCTATGTCTGTGTTGAAACCTGTAGCCATTGGTGATATGAATTATAGTTCCAATAATTAAAAATATACTATAAAATAATCCTTTCATAGTTTTATTGTTGTATGGGGCACATACATACATAGGTTCTAGAAGCATTTATTTTGGAGCAGCGTGGAAAACTGTGGCTTTGTGAAATGATATAATGTGAACATCCCATGGTCATATGGCTAAAAATATTTATGCCATATTATCAGCATCTCAACTTATGTAAGACTTAGATATATCTACCTCTAGCTTCTGTTCTTCTAAAGTCCTGCTGTCTCTTCTGTTACTTTATCCCAGTGCCTTTCTTTCTCCAGGCAGATAATTGGATAACCCTAGCTACTCCCATCCCAACATTTCACCCAAGAAACTGCCACTGTTTCTCAGAGTACTTCCATAGCTTTCTTTACAGGTTCCATGCTTTTGCTTTGAACATCTCTGGGATGGCTACAGATACTTTGGAATAATTAGTGTGGACATGAAATAGCAGAAGCTACCCATCGGATTTGTGGAAGGGTACCTGCAGCTATGAGATTTATTGGAGGGCTGAGGTGGTTCATTTTATGGTAACCAAAAATAAGAAAATACGGGGAAAAACATCACTCACCTTAGATTTGAGTACAAGGTATGTATGTGTGGGGGGAGGGGGAGCAGGGGGATAGGAGTGGGAAGTGGTAGCTCCAGCTTTGTCTTTGGCTCCAACCTGGGCTTGGGGTCAGAGCCACAGCTCTGGCTCTAACCTCATCCTGGGGCTGGGGCTGGAGTTAGGCTAGAGCTGTTGCTGCTGCTACCATTGCTTTCTTGTTTGCTAGGGCCCAAACCAGCATGCACCCCATATCCGCGGTTGGAGCAGGACTGGAGGGGGGGCTAGGGGAGAAGTGATAGGGGCACAGGCACTGCAGGGGAGCAGCTGCCAGAGGGTGTATGCACAGGAGAAGATTATAACAAATTTAATCTAATTATTGTGGGGTCATCTTAAATTCAAAGTGGTCTTGGATTCAGGTAAATGCAGCATCTTGGCCTGAAGCCTGTGCTATTTATGGGGTTTGGAGATCAGAAATGCAAATGTTATTAATAAATTCAATACATTAATTTATTTATGTAGCCAATATGTTGGCTTAAAAATAGTTACCTTTTCCCCTCTATCTCTCAAATAACATGACCTATATTTTTTGAATGACTAAAGAATTGGGATTTCTCAGTTTTTGGGTGTCCGACTTATCACACCTTAAAGTAAGGGCAATTAACCCCGTGGAAGACTTCATTTCCCAGCAGTCCCTGCCAATGTCACTGTGGCCAGTTTCTATGGAGACCCCAGCAGTGGTGGGGCTGTGACAGTGCAGGGCCAGGGTTCATGGAGCCTGGCCTCATCAGTGCTGGCAGGGCCTGTGGCTGGCTGAGGAGCTGCTTCGGGACCACAATCTTGCAGCAGTGACAGCATGGTCCAGAGCCAGGGCAGAACTATGATCTGCTGCCCACACGCCCTGGGCAGGGGCATGCAGGCTGTGGATCACGGCTCTGCCCCACTCTGGACCACAAGATTGCAGCCCTGGAGCAGCTCCTTTTTCAACCATGCACCTAGCCAACACTTCTGGGGCTGATCTCTATGGAAACCTTGGCCCCACACTGTTAGGGCTCTGCATTGCTGGGGTCTCTACGAAAACCAGTAGATCTATGCAAAACAGCACCATTTCATTTAGACTTCAGTTTTGCCATTATAAGGGACAGTGTTTCATTTTGCTGTTTCAGAGCACTGTTCCATGTCATTTCACTGAAACTGTTTAGCTACTTTGATGCGTTTTGCCATTTTGCCCATAGGCTCTAGTGGGGAATCGCACAAATGCCTATAACATTGTCATTTCTTGCCTGATTTGGATGAAAATTGGAAAGATGATAGCCCCGCCTGAGGGGATGAATCCTGCCAATTTCCAAGGAGATAGGTGAAGGGGTTTCTGGGAAATTGCACCTTAAACTGCTCAAAGCAAAATTCGTATCACTTGCTGGCAGCGGCAGCCTGCTGTCATCTCACGTGCAGGTCCAGGAGCCCGCTCCCCCCAGGAGGAGTCTGGCACAGACCCACAGCCTTTCCAGGGGGCATGGACCCCCAAATCTTCATGCAGGATGACAGCAGGCTGCCACTGCCAGGTGGGGCCAGCACCAGCACTGGGTTCTTCCTGGCACTTGGCACGGGCTGCACCAGCCAGACTCAGGTGCTGGCACTGACCCCAGCTGGCAGCAGCAGCGTGCTGTCATTCTGCACACAGATGTGGGGGCCCACACCCCGCGGGAGGAGTCTGGCATAGCCCCACAGGCCTTCTGGGGAGCGGGGGCCCCTGGATCTGTGTGCAGGGTTTCAGCAGGCTACTGCTGCTGGCTGGGGAAATAGCCCAGAGCCACCACCATCACCAGCTGGCAGCGGCAGCCTGTTGGCATCTGGCATCATCTGGGGATCTGTGCCTCCTGGGAAGAGCTGGGGGAAGGAATCAGAGAGCTGGGGGAAAGATTAGGGAGCTGGGGAATCCAACTGGAAACTGAACATTCCCCCAGCTTCCAGTTCCTATTCCCCAGGTCTCAGTTTGATTTCCCAGCTCTCTGATCCCTGCCCCCAGCTTTCTGATCATTTCCCCAGCTCTTCCCAGGGGGGCGCAGGCCCCCAGATCTGTGCGCTGGGTTTTAGCAGATTGCTGCTGGAGGCTGGGGCCAGCAGCAGCACCACAGTCTTCCTGGCACTCAGTGCAGGCTGTGCAGAGTGGTTGCTGCTGGCCCCAGCCTCCAGCAGCAGCCTACTGAAATCCTGCATGCAGATCAGGTGCCCACACCCCCCCAGGAAGAGCTGGGGAAATGATCAGAGAGCTGGACAATTGAATGATGTCAATATCAGAGCAGTCCTTCCCCCCTCTTCTCCCTCCTCCTCCTTAGTTTCCGTTTATCTGCAAGCAAGCCCGGTTTTTAAACTTTCAAAACGTTTTGAAACTTTCAAAACATTTCAAGTGCCCTCGTTTCATTTTAAAACTGTTTTGAAAATTTTCATTTCATTTTGATTTTGCTGTTTTGAGGTCGAAACACGTCAGACCAGCTTCGAAAGGAAACATCCGTCAGAATTATGCACAGCCCTAGAAGCCAGCCTCGGCAACATGTTCAGGGGCTGCTGGGAAATGGAGTCCTACCACTGGAAGCACTGGCAGAGGGCTTGCATCAGCCATTTTGCCTGCCCCTGCCTTTAAGGGGTCTGATATTTTAAAAAAGTGCAGAGCATCTGCAGTAACAGGTCTTGCAAATTAAGAAACCAAAACTTAAGGCACTCAATTTTCATTAGTCATTTCTAGAGATGTACTTTCTTGACTGTAAGCCTCCAGAGTAAACATAAGTTTTTGATGGCTGCTGGTGTTGTGTAGCTGAATGGGAGCTAGTAAGATTTGTACTTGAATTGCAAGTTCACACAAAAATAAGCTATTTTATGAACACAATTGAATATGAAATAAAGAAAGTCCAGGCTCAGCCTGACTAAAAATTTACCCCATATTGTGAACACTGTGAAATGCTCTTCATTCCTCAGGTAAATGAGCACCAGTACTGATATGTTACAAGAAAGACTTTGTATCAACTATATTTGTAGCAACTATAACATATATGGACACTCAAAAGTTTAAAACTAGTCTAACCAAAATAAAATCAGGTCCCAAAGCTATTCTGAACATCAGTACAGCCTCCAGCATGTTATGAATACTCATGCTTTAAAAAAGGTTACAGTCCAGACCACATACTCTTTCTTCTCTGTATAACCTTTCACAGAAAGCTGTTTTTGGTACAAGTATGAAATGATTATTTACTACAACAGTATCATGACCAGGCATACTTATTTTTGTAGGACCAGGCATACTTATTTTTCACCTTTAGGGACACAAATTGGCACATGCTTCTTGTGAATAAACCCACATATGAAAGGAAATGTAAAATAATTTATAATAACCTACACACATTTTATATAAAATATTTGTTAGATACTTAAATAGCATATATTCTGTAAGGACTGGGTGCACAGAAATTAATTTGTGAAGGAAGAAATGGAGACTAAGTTATAGACTTCATGTTATATCAGGTGATAACAGTCATAAAAAGTTTGCAGGCAATTACAAATTAGTTAACGAAAAAAAATCTAAAACAGTAATAATAACTATGGGACAGAGGATGAAATTTGTATTCCCATGTCTTGGTATTTATATGCAGGGGTGGAAACTGGAAGTAGTGGCACTGCCATTTCCCTTTCCCCATCCCCCTTCACACCCTCCCCTTTGGGATTATGTCAGGATCAGCAGCAGGGATTTTTTTAAGCCCACAACTCAGGTAAAATCATATCTCTATCCCCCAGTCTGTTCTCAGCTGCATGCATGCCTGCTGCTGCCCCTGCTACTGTCCCCAGCTGGGGGAGAGGCAAGTTCCAGATCCATTTCTGCCTGTTCCAGTGGGAATAGTGGCAGCTGCAGTAGGTGTGTTTCTCCTCTCTGCCCAGTCCGCCAGGTGATCCCTCCCAAGCTGGGAGCACAGTCTGGTGAACCCACCCACTGCTACCTCTGCTGAGTCTGCTGCAATGAGTCTGGGGTCCGTCCCTTCTGTGTAATGAATTGGGAGAGCTGTTGTTTGAAAGAGTTATGGGGGGAGGACTCCAGAGTTGCTGTAGCTGGGCTCAGCAGGGAATGCTAGGAAGACTGGGCAGAGAGGAGGATCCTGCCCAGCTGCTGCTACTGATCTCCCCTGCTGATCCCAGCTGAAGGGGCAGGAATAGCTCTGGAATACCCTTAACTCCTTCATCGGTCCAGGGCAGCAGCAGAGTCAGGTAGGGGAAGGGACTAATAGGAGTGGAGGCAACTGCTGCTCAGGATGGAGGTGAGAGAAGGGAGTGCTGAGAGCAGGAGATGGCAGGATGCAGATGGAATTTTCACCTGATTTGGGGACTTCAAAAAATTCCTTGCTGCTGATACGGTCTGCCTACCTGGGGATGAAGGAGAAACTGGGAGCAAGGTGTAGCCCCTGCATCCCCCCCTTTCCAAAATCCTGGATCCACTCATGTTTATATGCTGTATAATCATGCAGTATGAGTGAATAAAAAGAGGTCATCAACATGCTGTCACATCATAGGATAGCTTCATAAATGGCTTCCAAACAAGATGGTAGCTTCAGATTTTAAAGCCAGATGGGACCCCTTTGATCATTTCGTCAGCCTTTCTGTATAACAGAGCAAATAATCTCATCTAGTAGTTTCTTCACTAAACTTCTTTTTGAGCTACAACCTACCTTTTATATTGAGAATCAGCATTTGATTTGACCATCAAAGAGATGGTCTTTTTCTAAAAATTGCAAGTGGTAGGGGATCCACTATATTTTGACTCTTCTTACTTCAGTAGTTTATTACCTGCTATGTCAATAATTTGCATTTCTTTTTCTAGCCTGAATTTGTCTAATTTTAACTTCCAAATGATGGATCTAATTACATCTTTTCTATCAGAAATGTCTTGTCTAAAGATGTTTGTTCTGTTACTACTTTTTTTTTTTTGCTTTGGCTTCGTGCATGCCTTTGGATTTGTGACAGTGCCAGAATACCGCCTACCTACTATTTCATCTCGTTATCCTCAGGAACAGGAGTTAACATAAATAAGTGTTCCAGCTTCCTGCTGATGAGTAGTTATAAAGAAAAATGAAAATGCTTTTAATATGATGTCCTTGAACCTCTTGAAACAATGGTTTAACTTTAACTATAATGACCCATTCCAAATTAGAAAAGCACAAAGCACTGTGTAGACATTAAAAAACATGTTTGCATTGAACAACTTTCCCTGTGTATAATTATGCAACTTTTTCAGTAATAAGGTTTTAAGCCAGTGTTTGTAATTTCCTTAGACTCTTTTCTATTGAAATGAAATGCCCTAAAATGTTGAACTTTGCTTTACCTCATTTCCCAGAATAATCAAGATGTAATCTTTTTTTTTTTCAAAGATAAGAACATAGGCCTTGTTTACAGTTACAAAGGTGGGGCCAGCTAATACTTTCAAGCTTCATTCATAAAACCAGACGCAGTTGCCAAAAAAGTGCTGCTCATGCATTTTGTCTGTAGGGGCCAACTTTTTTGGCAAGCATGCCACAAATTAGCACCCCCCAGTGGCACTCCATTCCCTTTCCCTTACTGATGCTGCTGCTCTGCATTCTGCTTCTTGCCTTGTGCACTCTGTCTGATCTGATGCTCTGCTTTCTGCTTCCCACTCATTCTGCCATTGTGCTGCCTGTCCCCTCCCTGATCTGCTGGATGTCACACACACAAGCTCCCTGTGCCACTTGCAATACCCATGATACCCACAGATTGGTCACCCCCACATGATGTAATGCACGGTTTGAAAATAAGTGCCAGACTGCTAGAGGGCATGAGGACAGATTCTCACTTGGTGTAAATCAGTTTAGCACAATGACTTCAGTGAGGCAACAAAATACCTGCTTAGAATTTGTTTTGAAATAGTGTGGCATTGCTTTCATAGAAGGAGAAGAACTGTTCCATTATTAAGTTTAAGGAATATAAACTGAGATTGCTTTCCTTTGTTTGCATATACTACACAATCAAAACTCTTTTGAAATGTGTTGAAAACTCTAAGGGTGCGTGGAAGTTTTCCTGGTGAGGTTCTGCACCACTGTCTGGGCCTTCCCACATAGAGCCTGTGCAGGATCTGGGTCTTGATGTATTACAATCTTAAAGGCATGTTTCCATTCAAATGTTACTTTTTCCCCTAAATGAAGGCTTCTGATGGCATTCCAATTTCTTTCTCAGCTCCCTTTCACTTTAGATAAACTTCAGTGTAGTGGTTCCATGCTGATATATGCCATTTAACAAATGCTTCCAAACTGATCTAGTCTTTCATCTGTGGAGTAATAATTTGCAGTCAGTGTGCACCATTCATAACTAAGTAACCTCTGCTCTTCATTGTTCTGCTAATTAGTGATTGTTGATTGCTTTGACTTGCTGCGCATTGTTACCAAGCATGATCAAAGAAAACCCGAGATTAATCTGCTAAACTAGATGTCAGATTAGTAAATTCTTTTGTGCTATTATGAAGATTTTTCTCCCTCAATAAAGGCCTGTCAGAGAATAATAGCTTGGATATACCTCTGACAGGCCAGTCCAAAGGTCATTCCCTGAAAACATGTACACATTTATGCAACAAAGCATAATGTGTTAGTTATATCTAGTTTACAACTCCAAGGGAACTCTTCACCATTAATAACATTCCTTTGATAAAAAAAAAAAAAGATTTGTATTTATTGCCTTTGGGTACAATTTAAGAAGGAATCTATACCCTGCAATGTCATCATATTCAGGGTTTTACCAGATCGACCATAGATGTAGTGTAACCCAGTTTTTTCTTTTGAAAGAATTCTCACTTCCATTACTTTTATAACTTTTGTTGCTGAGTATTTTCATTGTTCCTTTAAATTGTTATAATCAGTTTTATAGACTTTCTGCTGTCTCTCACCACCATAAAATAGCATTATGAGCTGCTTCTAATTAATTGCATCAAATTATTAATCAGTATATTCATCTGTAAATTACTGGTCACTGGAGAGCTTGTGGTAAAAAAAATGGTAGCAACCCACAAAACACCAAAGAAATCAGTAAAATAGAGTTTGTTCCAATCACTTGACCATGAGGGTGGTAAAGTGATTGAAACAGACTACCTAGAAAAGTTGTGGAATCTCCATCTCTGGAAAATGTGTGATGAGCTGCTAAGACAGACACCTGACTTTGCTGGTTTAGTCAGGGACGATCCTGCCTCGGGTAGGGGAGAGGGGGCAGACTGGAAGGTCTTATAAAGTCCCTTTCAACCCTACTTTCCTATGTTCCTATACCTTTTATATTCAGAATATTATGCTTTCCTGCTTAATTTTACTGATTTCTTTGGAGTTTTGTGGGTTGCTACAAATTTTTACAAGCTGTCCAATGACCAGGCATTAAATATTAATGTTCAGATATTATCATATAAAAAGCTAGCGTACAGTGGTGTCCATAACCAAGATCACTGTGTATATTATTTTTGAAAATCACACATAAGGAAGAGTAATCGATAGAAAATATCAATATTTCAGATATTGTCAATATTACAATATTGTCAGCTTGAATTCAGTGCTTTTTCAAATAAATTCATATGGTTTTCTATGCAATATTATCCAACCTTATTGATTAGTTTCAAAGACTGAATTTGATTTCGGGTTTTTTTAAATTCATTGCAATAATTCTGTTTCTTAAATAAGTTGTTCTAGATGCCATAGTATCTATGCCCTGCATGTCTTTATTATTGGTTCATCATTGATGTCTTAGAGGTGAAATACTACTAATATTTTTTTGTACTCCAACATATCTATCAATTAGAATGTTTGGGGAAGGAGTGTCAAATGAATTCTGTTCCCTCTGCATCTGCCAAGCTGAAAACCCACTAGATCGCATTTTTTTCAGCTTCAGCCCCATTCTTCTTTTCTTCATACTCATTCTGAAGGAATGTATGCACTTAACGTGTTCATGGTTATGAAAAATAACTTACTCGCCTCCCTTTTAATCTCCACCTGACAGACTTTGAGTACTGTAATTTGCATTCAAGGAAAGGGATTCTCAGAAACCTCACAGTATGCAATAAGTCATCTGATAATTAAAAAAAAAATCTTTTTGGTGTAAGAAGGATTCTTAGCCTGACCCTGTTGACTTTAACCAAATGCCTTCATAGATCTTCATAGATCTTCATAGATTCTTAGTCTGACCCTGTTGACTTTAACCAAATGCCTTCATAGATCCAGTCTTTCTGTAGTGAAATATAGGTTTTTATAACAGCCTGTAATCCATGATCCTACTAAAGGATTTAGCACATTCTAAAATTAGCAAAAGAGCAATACCATACCTTGATTTATATTTCCACAAGCCATGGTATTTTCACAGGCCATGGTACTAAATGTTCCAAGAGTAGTAGATGACTTCCTGTAAATGTGCAAGCTGAACCAAGGTCATTTTGCACCTGAACTTTTCCGTACATGTCAGCAGATTACTGCAGCTTCCTTAAGACAGAAGAAAAAGTAGAGCAGCTGAAAATAATTAATATTGAACTTGACACATCAAAAATGTAATTTGTCACTTTTGATTAAAGCCTGTATCTTTAGTTCCATTTTTACATTCATCATGGCTTTCCCCTAGCTATCATTAGGCTCCACATGGTTAGAGTTTAGTTTGACCTCTGACCCTTCACCAGATACAAAACAATCTGTTGCTGCAAAATTGGAGACCAAACTGGTCAGCAGCAGTGTAGATCAACAAATTTAAGCTTAGTTAATAATAATGACCATCTTGAATACCATGGGGTGTTGTCTTTGATCTGTGCAGCCAACTTAGGGGCAAAATTTTTAAAGCTAATCTCCAAAAGAAAGTATAACACTCAAAATAAAATAACAAGAGAAGTAGAGCCCAGAATTGTAGACTACTAAGATCAGCATGGCTAATTTTTTGTTTGTCTTTATTGACTTGATTTGTGTGTTGCCTTTTATGTGATCAAATGCATTAGACTCGTACAGAAAAATAACACTTTGTGTTTAAATTAGAGTAAAATCGTCTGATCTAAAAGACAAAGACAATGGAAGTGATATTTTAAAGCATCAAAGGAGTCCATGTGTCATTGCTTAAGAAAACTGTTTCTCAAGCTGTCTTGTTTTTCTTTCTCTGAAGTTTCCCAAAGTGCCACAGTTGTGGTGGCTGCTCATTTTCAGAGCACAAGGCATGAAGTCTCCATCACATTATCACTATCCAATCACATTTAGCTTGAAATACCATATATGAACTGTAACAAAGCATAATGTAAATACTATAAATGAATGCTTTCCTTTTCAGCAATGTCTTTATTTAAACACAATTAGATGTGTGTAACTCAAAATGGTTCTTCTTTTCATGGGAAATAAGTAGTATATTTTTGGAAGCAAAACACTGTTCAGTGTTTCCCACAGAAGGCATCTTTCAGAAAGGGTCAGACTTAGTTATAGATTAAACTACATCTGATTGATCCTAAAATAATGTCTGAATTAGGCCCACAAAACTAAAGAGATGAAGCTAAAACTTGATATTTAGCTCATTTGCCTTTTGGGTGAAGCATGGAATTCTATATCCTGACCGTTTGTGATCATTAAAGACTTGTAGTTACTTTTCACATGAATAAAATACGTGAATTAAATCAGAGCCTGGGTTCTGCTACATAAAATTCTCCTTTAAAAAGTTACTCTGCCCTTTCCCTTTTAATTAAACCTGTGGTGTATAATGTTTATAGCTACAGACGTTCCACTACAGAGGAGGTACTTGTAAGTAAAGTAATGTCTATAATAACTGCAGCCTGACTGTAAAGCACTTGTGTGCATACAGCCTCATTATTTTAAAGGGTCACCAATGAGCTCCCTATTTTTTGGCACAATTAACTCTAAATAAAAATGATAGCATTTAGGCATCTGAGTCCTTGTTTATTAGTAACAGTAATTGCTGCTATAAGTCTGAACAGGCAAAATAACACGCAGTTTCTGAAAGTCAAAATTGATCTCCATTATAGATGCAGGGGCTGCTTCTCCTCTCCAGACATACTTTTATATTAGAGCATGTTTCAGATGTGAGGTAATAAAGTCTCAGAGTTCAGTATGAGAAGGCACTTTTCTGTGCTGACCTCCTGCTCAGTACCCATGCACTGAGCTCCCAAACTTGTTCTTATTTAAAGCAGAACTGCATTTGGCTGAAGCAGATCTTCTTCGAGGGAGGCATCCAATATGGATCTGAGGATGACAAGAGATGCAGAATCTGCCCCTTCCTAGGCAGGTGTTTCCAAAATGTAATTGCCCTAATTGTGAAAACGTAAGGACAATTAGATTTTGGGGAAAAGTGTCCCATTACTAATTTAAATCTGTCTGGCATCAGCTTCTAGTCACTGCTCCTACTTATGCCTTTCTCCAACTGGTGACCTGGCCACCACTGTTTCTTGCTGTAGCTGTAGAAGTAGTCAGGGTCTTAAGGCTCCCTCTCTCTCCCCTGGCTTCAATGTCCTGACCCAGCCCCAAAACAAAGGTTGGAGCATTACAAATTGTGGTGACAGGTCAGCTGGCAGCCCAAAGTGCCCATGTGTACTGTCACAAGGGAGTCTTCAGGAAGCTTCAAGAGAGGCACGGCACTGTCACACAGGGGCAGCGGGGGAGGGGGGGGGGTGAACAACTATATCAACTCCATCTAGCAAAGACTGTTCTTTAGACACTATTACCACTGCTAGGAGACTTTTCTCATATAGTTGAAAACTTCTCATTGTATCCCTGACAGCCTTGAAATTTCCCCCAGTGCATTTATTGTTCCTTGTACATTCTTTTTTTCAATGCCATAACATTATATTGGTATTGATTAGCAAATCTATCCTCCTTCACATTTTTTATATACTGCTTTTATCCCTAATCGCTCATCAAAGTTGTCCTCTTTCTTGATTGTAGAAGCATATTTTTGTTTTGTGTTTTTCTGAAAGAAAAAAATTACCAGTTTCCTTCCCCCTTTTCTTGGCCTATTTTTTTCCTCCCAGTCAATGTCACAGAATTTTTCTCCTTTTAGGGAAATGTAACCCCTGGCAGCACCAAGAATATATGGTCCCATTTGGGACCATCCCTATAACAAATGCCACCAGTTCACAATAACCGGTTCAGAAGCAACTGCCAACCACTAGTTTAGTGACTGAATTCATTTTCATTCACCATAATGTGGTTCAAAATAGAGTTGCTTTATGTCTTCTGCATTCACTTTGTGCTAGGACATTATGACCTATTATTTTTAGAACTCTAATGATATTTACTGCTGACTTCACGAGACCTCCAACATGTGTCTTCCACATGAAAGTCGTCACTTAAAACAGTTTCCCCCCCAGACACAAACACACATTTCTGACACATGTTTAAGGAGTAATATCCTGTTTTCTGGTTTTCATTTGGCAGTCTGGAACTGACCTCCACCAGTGCCTCCTCCTGGGCTTTGTTAGTGAACTTTTAATCTGCATACATTTGAGATCTTGTGTTTCTGAGTTATTGATAACTATTAACCAGCTAACCGTGTCTTTCAGTCAGTGCCATACCTCAGTTTAAAACCAGCTATATTTAACATTCAAATCATTGTCCCATCAAGTTGCAAGAATATCAGTTATATCAAATTTAATTTAACCAGTGAGAATTTATAATTCCTTATACTTAATATCTAACTCTTTAGCATGGGCATATACACAGTGTTTCTTCATTTCATTTCCTTGGTGCCATTGATTTAATTTGTTTTAGATATTGAACTGTATGATGTACTGCATTTGGCTTCTAAATACCATTCCCTTAAATTATTAGCTTAGGGATGCTCCAGCTAGCCTCCAAGCACATTCCTCTGTCCTACCTATGAAATACCTCATGTGCAGGCCCTTTCTCCTGTCTGCATATGTCTGAATATTCCCCAGAACCTTTAGCTTTTGTATTTGTTGAGTATATTTCTGTTGAGTATCTCCTTAGTAAAATCCCATTGGTTTCATACAGAGTTCCACTAAAGTGAATAGGGGGTTAGCATTTGGCCCTTGGCCCTACCAGCATTAAGACATGTTGATACTAGCCACTTCTTCCAGGTGTCACTTCTTAGCCTAGGTACAGAAAATGTCAGTTCCTTGCTCAAATATATCAGTGTTTAAATCAACACAACTACTTAAGAAGTAGGGGATACTGCTCTGCATAAGTACTCAACCATTTTTGCATACCTAGTACATTGTAAATAAATAAAGTAAGGTCTTTACCATGAGGATTTTACTGTTACTTGGCTTAACAAACAAGGTTCAAGCATGCTATTAAAAAGAAAAACAAAGTTAAATCATAAAGTAACAGCCAATGACAATGATAGTTTTCTCATTTTCAGCTATATGAAGGTTACTTTTTTTTCAAAGAAAGTTTTGCCAGGTTTTTTCAATAACTTTGCTTTTGAAAATACTGTGCATGAAGCAGAATATTAAGAACATTAAAGCCATTTAGATAATTTGCTGTGTAATGTTCATTACATTCTTATTAGTCAGTCAGAATTCAAAACAAACCTAAATTTTTCCAGTTTAAAACACCTTTCCCTCCTCGCTCTCTCTTTTTTTACAATAGTACTTTTCTTCCTTGGAACAGTTTGTTAAGTTACAGTTTCTAAAGAATAAAATATGAGGTTTTCTCCCATTACCATCCAAATTTGTTTGAACTCGCATATGGTTATACTTCACTTGTGCAAACGTGCTTAACACCTATTAAACTTTGGGAATACAGTTCCAGTTTCTAACTAATAAAACAGCTGATTGCTCACTAGTGATTTTTAAAATGACACATTACAGTTCAATTCATTTTACACTTTTGAGGGAAAAAAGAATATTTCACCAGTTTGTTTGCTTCTCTTTTGGGGGGAGGGAGGGGGTCTAACATGCCTTTTTGGCAACTCTTAGTTAACTAAATGTGATCCATGTTTTCAAACTTTGATTTGCCAAAGAAATGAAAAATGGGTGTGCATGACAGTTTAGAAATAGTTAAGTCCATACACTGCATTATTCAAATACTGAAATATAATTAATAGACCTTCTCCACTGGAAGTCAGTGTTAGGTTTCCTATTAAACATCCAACCATCCTATTAACCACTCCATCAAAATAGTCAAACCTTCAATTTTAAGATATTGAACAAGATGTGGGGAGGGAAGTAGTTTAAGAAGGAGCTTGGCAGAGAGAAGGGGAAAAGTAGTTTTAAGCCACTCTTGCATCTCTGTTATCTTTAGAGACTAGTGCCTAACATCTCTGTCTTAAGTAGCAACTTACAAAAGACTCAGGCCTGCTTTAACACACACTGGTTGCTAGCTTTCTCAAAGGGCCTATTCCAGTAACATTGGATCAGTGAAGTATATTGTTTTCCCTGCCTTATGCCTTTCTCTTTAAAACACCCACTGTACTGTAGGTCAGGAAAAGCATGATGGGACAAATTCTTTATAGGAGGCAATGGTGGGATGAAATGCTCAACTTATCTGCCAGCTCAGAAGCACCTGAGGAGTCCCCTTACACAAGGGGAATCTCTGAAAAGATTTATGAGTACACTGCATCACAATGGCAGCATGAAGCAGTCACAATGGGGTGGGGATCTGGCCCATGACTTCATAAAAATGTTCCAGGTACAATTTTGTATTTGAACAGTCTCAACATTTGATATATGGGCATCAAATTTCCTATATTACCTAGGTCTTTTTCAGTTGTGTCCTTTTTGTCAAGTTGTACATCTCCCCAAGAAAGGGCTGGGCAGACATGTTCCCCAAAGCTTCTCCAGCCTGCCTTTCTTTTCTGAGCTACCTGTCAATGACTCACTTGCCACACCTTGATGGGATAAACTGACGTAAGCTTGGCCTTGTAGACACCAGGGTTTTTGAACACCAGCTCTGCGCCTGGCTGAGGGCACCCAAGCCTCACTCAAGTTTGCTTTAGCTGCACCAATTAGCTCTGAGCCTGCTGTTCAAGATGACAGGCTTCTGTTGCAGTGGGATGCGCTCTCAGTGCAAGATTGGCTACCCTGAGTTAGGTCGTCCCCTTTACCACCTCTGTCAGCCCATCCAAGTCTGGCCTATAGTAGGTTTCTCATCACACTCATTCCCATCTGCCAATGCCAGTTTCTCATCTGCCATACTGAACATATCCCTCCATCTCTATTCACTGCTCCTCACAAGCACATGGGGTTTCAGGGTATCATCCTTGCCCCCCTTTCCGTGGCTTCCTCCACTCCTTCATCCACCACCCAGTCCATTGGATCAAGGACCCCCATCCAGGCATCAATTCAACTTCTAACACAAAATCTCCCTATCTCAGATTGGCCTCATCCTGGGCCATTATTCCTCCAGTCCAAACACAAATACAGAAAAGAAAATAAGTCTTGAAACTTGTCTCACTTCAGTGCCACCACCTGTCTGTCTTGTCTGGCCAGCACCTGAGCCTGCCCACTGCAGTTCTACATCTCTCTCTTTCTCTCTCTGTCGGTCTGTCTCTCTTCCTCTGTGTCCCAGGAGCCTTACTTCCTTCAGGACTCCTGCACCTAGCTGGGCTCACATATAGTGAACACAGGTCACCTGATGCTTTTATTTCTGCCATGGGTCCTCTGAGGCCATCCACCCCTGTGCCTGGTGTCCTTCCCTTTCCTGGTCTCTCTGCTCACTGGCATGTTGTGATAAAGTCTTCATCAGCTAAGAATGGGTGCACGTGTACAGTGGGGGAGGAAGAAAGCTAACAAAGGGGGAAGGAGAAAGGAGGGACAGAGCAAGAGGGAAAAGCACATTGGGCACCAGGGAAAGCAAAGGGCTATCCCAGACACCCACTCCCTGTAGTAATGGGGGAGGGGCCCTGTTGCACAAGGACAGTTAACTAGTATAAACTTTATCTAGGTAAAAATCAAATTGGCGTTCTTTAATTCAATAGGATTTTTATTTCTCAGAATTCTCACATAACAAGGGACAAACCTTCACAATTATTACTCATGTAACCTTCCCACTTACATCAATGGGCTCTTTGCCCAAGAAAGGGCTCTTTATTGCTTACAAACTTTTGGCCCAAGTGTGAATGCTTTTATTGATTATGATGAGGAAAGAAAAGAAAAGAAAAATTGCATGGAGAGATTTCATGCTCTAGATGTTTTTACTGTGTCTTGACATCACAATGATCCTAATCGCTTCCTACTGTGCTGTTTCTGGAAAAGTCTTCTAAAGTAACTGAATCCTACCTTGGATTAAAAAGAAACCCTTCAACATCACATATTTTTCTATTTGTCCTATTTCCCCATTGATTTTCCTTCATCTATTTTGTTTTGGAAGGTAGGGGTGGGGGCGAGGGGAGAGAGAATTACAGCGAGTTTTGCTTGTTTTGATTTCAAAATTACAGAACAAAACGTTAATTATGTAGTTTGTACAGAAAGCAATTAGCAGACTAAATGTTTTGCTCTTGGAATTTGAAAAGTTATGTCTTGTCTGGAGAGACACCAATTGTTGCGCGTATTTGTGTAGGAGGTTAAATCTGAGGTCAGTGGTTTGTAACTGCTGATTACAGTACAGTCTAATGACAGGTACAGTATGACTAACAGAAAAAGAGGTCTAGCTTCTAAATCCTTTGGCTAGTTGGGGAACTTTTAAAGATCTTCATATACAAAGATGCTTATATACAAGATAATATTGTTTTGGATTAAGCCAAACTAAAATCCTTCCAAAAAGTAACAATAAAAAAATCTCTGGCCTGTTTATAATAAAGACATTCGAAACATTTCATTTAAAATGATAGTCAGATATAAACTCTCTGGAGTGAGGGAACCACAAAGTCAAGTCATATTCATTTTGGCAGGCCAAGTATTTTAAAAGGACAAGACAACTTGATAGCTAAGGATTTTTGGGGCCCTTAAAAATCCATTCTGAAAGGCCTTAATAGAATCACTGCCAACTCTCTGGTTCATTTATTTCCCTAAAGACTCCACTGAACAGACCTATTCTTAAATTTTATTTATTAGGCTATCCTTCTGAAAAAAAGGACCAGGGTAGCTTATATTTGTTCCTGCTTGTATAGAAATTCAGTGAAAAGTTTCAAATGGGAAGAAATGTTAATATTTTAAATGGTTAATTAAAAAAGAATTTTGCACCTCTCTGAGTGCTACTCAGTTGGAAATAAAGCATATTACTGCTCTCAGCAGAACCAGATCTGGCCTGATTGAACTGCTTTGATGTTAAGTAGGGGGAGTGGGCCTGTTCAGTTTGAGTAAGAGAAGGCTGAGAGGTGACTTGATAGCCGCCTAAAAGTACACCAGGGGTAAACACCAAGATTTAGGCGAGCAACTCTTCAGGAAGGCACCTCAAGGTGCCTTTAATTTCTATTTTACTTCTACTCTACTTGCAGGCCCCAGTCAGGATCTGACTTTTCACATTGGCATACATCTGTGAAAAACTGCATTGTTTCAACTAGCAGAACTGGGCTGGGGATAGGAATAATGAGGAATAATTTTGGCCAGCGCTGCTGATCAGGAAGTTGTGATAGAGCAAGATCTAGGAAGAACACAATTAGACGTTGAGAAAATCTCCCCTCAAAATGCATTAGACTTTCATCACTCAGTCCTTTGGCTCCTCTGTTCCCTGCAGACTATTCTGTATCGGTTTTTTTCAGTATGAATATTCAGCATCCATTAGTCAGAGATCTCGAAAACTTTCTGGTGATATAAACTGGATGTGAATGAAGGTCTCCGGGAAGCTCGATGAAAGCCAGTGCAGAAAGTTGCTCTTATCACTTCCAGGTGAAACATAGTATATATTAGGTTTAGGTTATTGTAACTACTAATGAGAATATATTGATATTTGTATTATTTTTCCTGTTCAAATGTTTTCCAAATTTTAATCAGCTAGTCGAAAGTTAGTATGTTTTTAAACCATGTATAAATTGAAAACAGTATTTTCCTTTCTGTAAGGTTTACTTCTTTCGAAGTAAAAGGGAAGGCAATTTTTCTTTAAGCATGGCAATAATTTAGGGAGAATACGTGCCCTCATATCTTTGATGCGCTCTGTCAAGCAGAATTTTTCTTACCAAGTTTGCCAGAGAACTGTCTCTTGATCCACAGTGAATGAACTTATTTCACACACTAATAATAGAAGGAACAATTACCACTTGCCACAAGAAAACCATTCAGATATATACTGGGTACTAGAACACAGTAATGTTACAGGACACCTGCAGGCCAGACAAAGTGAAACAACTTCTAGAGGGCACATCAGCACCATCCTGTAGTACTTCACAATCTTGTTCTCTAGTGCTTGCCATTCTCACCCCACAGCATACCCTGTACCACTCCAGCTGCCACCTGGGCGGTTCTTCAATGCTTGACAATATCTCTGCTTAAGGTACCAAAACCAATAGGTATGCATCTGTCAGAGTCCCCCCTAGGGTGATGCTTGCTCAGGACCACCATGGTCTTTTCTGGTCTCTGAGTGCACGCACCCCAGGAAAAGACAGCCCAGGTGTGACTTCTAGAGTGACTGGGGAGAGCCCTTACACCTTCCCTTCTGTGGCCCTGTTTCAATAAGCTAGCATCCAGTTTTACTCCTGACAGAGGGACTTTACCTTTGCTGGGGAGAACAAGTGAAACCTGCAGTTCCAAACAGCAAACAGACAACTCCACTTCAGTAAAGGCATCTACAAAAGCAAAGGACACCAGGTGAGAGGTTCTCTGCTCCCCTCCAAAGGTTAAGCAGTTTCTCTGTCCACCACACACAGCCTAGAGCACATCTGTTCTCTTTCCAGTATGTCCAGGTCCTGACCACCCTTCCACACCAAACTGCTCTGTTGATCTTTTTCTCCAGACTCCTCTCCTCAGGCAGACACCCTTCTCATTCACACTGCCTTGTCTATTGCTATGTTTATCTTCTTCAGCTTCCCTCTAGCTACCTGGCTGTTACCTGCAGTCCCCTGCTTGAAGTGTCAGAAAAGCTATTCAAGTCTCTGTATATAGTTGTGTCTTCACCTACAAGGTAGCAGATGGTATGATGGACCTATTGTAATTTATGTTTTAAATGTATTCATGTGTATACAAAGGGCCTATTGCTGGCCTATTCGATAGAACTTTGACTTTTAGAATTGGTGATGTCTGCATTAGATAGATTAACAGTAAGTAAAATTTTAGCAAATCCTGCATCTATTAGAGTTTATGAAAGCTGGGCAAACTTATGGGACCTACTTTTCACTGATGCTTAATTATTAACATACAGCGCGTTCTTTAAAAATCTCTATAGTTGACTCTTTGTCTTTGGGCCTCATCCTCTCATATCCTGATATGTACAGGCTTTAGATTTAAATTGACCAAACCAGGGTTAGGTCAGTCTAAATGCTTGATTATACAGGCATGTAGAGGGCTTTGATCATCCAAAAAAATGATGCACCCCATCTAAATGAGTTCACCTGAGTAGCTGCACTAACTTAGATCAAGATCAGATTAATCCAGTCTAAGGTGGGGTTGATCCAATCTCCATAATGCCTATATGTGTTCAGAGCTTAGCCCCAGGCCTCAGAAAGCCCAGCTGCTCATCCCAGCCCACAGGGCTGTGCTATTCCTACCCTCTCAGACCCTGACCAGCCCTGCAGACGTGTCAGCTCCCCCACTCACATAGGCCCTCTAGCCCCACACCCGAACCCACCTGCTCCGCCTTCCACCCCAAGTTACTTATACTGGCATCCCTGCATGTCTCCTGGGAGCAGTGAATAGTGGCACATGATGCTTCCAGCAGTGGCAAACTCCTGCATGCACCCATTCCCAGTCTAGACGTGGGAGGCTTAAAGTAAAGGCTTTCTTTAAGCTACCTGCACTTGGCCTGGGTGCAGCGAATGCTTGTTTGCACCCATGCTGCACTTAGGAAGTAGGTTTTTAAACCCAGTGCTCTGAGAATTGACACAACACTCAGTTGATGAATAGCAGAAAGGCTTGTTTAATAACTACCAACAAGCTATAAAACTAAATAACAGAAAAAGACTCTTTTCCAATATAAAACAAGCTATTAGTTCTTGTATTGTACTCAATGCAGGCAGGAAGCAGTTATTGTACGGTCTCAAAGCGTGGATCCTTGACTTGTTGGCTGGGTGGTAGGATGGCTTCTTAGTCTTCCCTGGACTGCACACACCTTGCTGGCATATCTGTTTAGTTCTTATTCATACTATTCATAGCTGTTAGGGTTGGAAGGGACCTCAATAGATCATCAAGTCCGACCCCCTGCATAGGCAGGAAAGAGT